>NW_020664446.1:3724512-3739582 GCF_002925995.2 Terrapene triunguis | reverse complement strand
TGTGTGTGTGTGTGTGTGTGTGTGTGTGTGTGTGTGTGTGTGTGTGTAAAATCAAGCCCATCCACACAACTGGAGAGTTTAATATGAGCCACTGTCCAGCAATGGAAGCTGAGCATCTTGTTAGGTCCACTCTACCTTTTAAAGGGCCTATAAACCTTCTTATTCAGTTAGTGTTATTCTTGTTCCTCCATCAACATCCAAGAGTATCCAGCTTTACAAGTCATGGGTATGACTGGGTCTCATCCTTAGAGATTACTCAGTGTTCCACCTATTAGTGCTATTTGTCTACTAGTATACCTAGTTCTCCCTCCATCTCCACTCCTCCCCGCCAAAAAATTTCCCTTCACATTTCATGGAAATCGAGCCATCCCTTAAGTATTCTTTTCTCTAACATGCACCAAATCCACTAGACTTTTTCTAGTTGACATGGTCCTGGGTCCTAAAGCTCCAAGCTGTCATTTGAAGAAGTTGGATTCCCAATCTCTTCCCCTGGGCCGACAGATGGAGCTTGTTGAATGAGATGGGACAGCTCTGCCTCTCTGCACCAGTGACCCATCAGAGAGGTTCTGAAGGAAACCCTGCCTCTCTCAGAGGGAAAGCATTTTGGATGAACACACACAGGCAGAGGATCTGCTGACAAACATTCAAGTCGAATTTTAAGGAGAGAAAAAACGATTTAGCAACGTGCGGTCTTTCTTCAGCCCCCTTCATTGTGTGTCAGGAAAATGTTTTTGCATTGTAGAGAAGATGCTTATCCTACCAGGATGCACATGCTGATGTGCTGCTGATTGGGAAGCTGGCTTTGCCTCCAGCAATGCACAGCTATAAACCTAGTTACATTAATTTGATTGAAAACAGACCACCTTATAAATTCAACGACTGGGCTGTAAATGTTATAATTTCCCTCCACACTTCAAAAAAAAGTCTAAATTTCCAAATCCAACACAATAAGAATGTGCTTTGGTTCCAGCCTCTGCACGCACACTTACAACAGCACAAGACAGACTTCTCTGTAGGTGGCCCAAGACGTCTGCATTATTAATGGAGCTAGCTACCTCAAACAAATGAGGTTTTGAAACCAAATACGCTTGGGGGGGGATGGGGGATGTTTCCACATGGTGACCATAGCTTCAAGGAAGGTCTACCTCCAACACAGAATCAGAAGTCTTAAAACAGCCCTAGTGCATTACCTCAGTGAGGTATCTGAAAAAGTTATTTATGGAGTGTGATGCTTGGTTTAAATGATTTTTTCAGATGTATCAGATTTGCTTAACTAAGCAAACGTACAAAGAATAAAAACGACAATTCATTAGGTATATGGATTCCGCCCTCCCTTGCCCCACCCCTCAGGCAAAAGCCTGAATGAAAAGAAGAGCATTACCTTGAAGGTCAATATCCGATAGATAGGCAGGGGAGGAAGGAGGAGTTCCAGAGTAAAATGCCCTCCTCCATAAACTCAGACTCCTTGCCTTCAGTCCCATTAAGTTGGATGTAGGACAATTGACTCAAGCTCCTCCCCCTCAGTTGACCTTAATACTCATCTCTACATTTCCCTCTCCTCTGTAGCAGATGCTGTCTCAGAAGAAATACATTATTGGATGTACTGGCTAAAGCTCAATTCATGACAAGACAAAGCGATGGTGGTAGAAAGTGGGAAGCATTTGAGAACGGGCAGAAATCTGTCAGAGCAATACTGAGCCTCCAGAATTTTACTGGACTTACTGCTTCTCTTTAACACACATATCTCAACATACTGGTCAGAAACATCTTCCATTTTTTGGCAGCCAAACAACTGCAGCTTCCTCAGATACGGACCCAGTCATGACGCATCATGCTCTAGTCATCTCAAGGCTGAACTACTGCAGAGTGGTCTACCTTGGCCTGGCTGTGATCATCACAGGGTAAAATGGAATCTTGACAACTTAAACAGAATGAATGACTCATCTTTCCCCAAGGCCTTGCTATAATAATGGAGGCCACCAACTGGCCTACTTTTTTTTTTTTAATTATTATTATTATTACTATTCTATCCCTGCTATCAATGGGAAGGAGCAGAGAATTTGGTTCCACAATGGTTACGAAAGGTGCTATTCTTTTAATGAGTGCTCAGAAATTCCAGCAGTGAGCACATTATGAAGCCATAGATCAGGAGTGTCAAATCCCATAACGAAAACCTTAAATTCTGCACTCTCCAATTAATGGGTGAGGTGGAACATAAGTTCAGGACTCCATGCCACCTTAAATCCCCAACAGATTTCCCACTGATGTCAACAGCATGTTTGCACAAAGACCAAGGATAGAATATGGCATGGACTTCATTTAGTAACTACAATTTATTTGGCCAGTACTTTATACGTTACAGTTCTGGGCAACTGCACTTATAATCCCCACCATAGTCCCTCCAGGGCATCCATTCTAGGCTCCCAGCTCCTCAGCCATCATCTCCCTTGGGTAGAGACCTACTGCACAGCTCCCCACCTACACTGTGATATCCCCAGCAAGCCAGACTGCCTAAAAGACCAGCCAGTATCTGTGCTTTGCTTTCTCTCCAGAAGTTATAAACAGGATAATTAATGTGAAATTTCTAATCTGCAGTGAAAGTGTTCTTAAAATCAACAACATGTGCTGGGTCATCATCTGAGACTGCTATAACATGAAATATATGGCAGAAGGCAGGTAAAACAGCAGGAAACATACAATTCTCCCCCAAGGAGTTCAGTCAAATTTAATTAATGCTTTTTTTTTTAAAACGAGCATCGTCCGCTTGGAAGCATGTTCTATAGAATGTGGCCGAAGCATGAAGAGGCATACGAACGTTTAGCATATCTGGCATGCAAATACCTTGTGTCATAACTATAAAGGGAGGGGTAACAGCTCTCCTGTGTACAGTACTATAAAATCCCTCCTGGCCAGAGACTCCAAAATCCTTTTACCTGTAAAGGGTTAAGAAGCTCAGGTAACCTAGCTGACACCTGACCCAAAAGGACCAATAAGGGGACAAGATACTTTCAAATCTTGGGGGGGGGGAAGGGGGGGGGAGAAAGAGGGCTTTTGTTTGTGCTCTTTGTTTTGGGGGTTGTTCGCTCTTGGGACTGAGAGGGACCAGACATCAATCCAGACTCTCCACATCTTTCTGAACAAGTCTCTCATATTTCAAACTTGTAAGTAAACAGCCAGGCAAGGCGTGTTAGTTTACCTTTGTTTTCTCAACTTGTAAATGTACCTTTTACTAGAGTGTTTATCTCTGTTTGCTGTACTTTGAACCTAAGGCTAGAGGGGGGTCCTCTGAGCTCTTTAAGTTTGATTACCCTGTAAAGTTATTTTCCATCCTGATTTTACAGAGATGATTTTTACCTTTTTCTTTAATTAAAAGCCTTCTTTTTAAGAACCTGATTGATTTTTCCTTGTTTTTAGATCCAAGGGGGTTGGATCTTGATCCACCAGGAGTTGGTGGGAGGAAGGAGGGGGGATGGTTAATTTCTCCTTGTTTTAAGATACAAGGGGTTTGGATCTGTATTCACCAGGGAATTGGTGAAAAGTTTCTCAAGGCTGCCCAGGGAAGGGAATTAGCTTTGGGAATGGTGGCAGCGGACCAGATCTAAGCTGGTAGTTAAGCTTAGAAGTTTTCATGCAGGCCCCCACATTTGTACCCTAAAGTTCAGAGTGGGGAAGCAGCCTTGACACCTTGCAATGCCAGCTACAAAAGTGCCATGCGAATGCCTGTTCTCACTTTCAGGTGAGATTGTAAATAAGAGGCAGACAGCATTATCTCTCATAAATGTAAACAAACTTGTTTCTCTTAGCAACTGGCTGAACAAAAAGACTGAGTGGACTTCTAGGCTCTAAAGTTTTGCATCGCTTTGTTTTTGAGTGCAGTTATGTAACAAAAAAAAATCTACATTTGTAAGTTGCACTTTTATGATAAAAATTGCACTACAGTACTTGTATGAGGTGAACTGAAAAATACTATTTATTTTTACCATTTTTACAGTGCAAATATTTGTAATCATAAATATAAAGTGAGCACTGTACACTTTGTTTTCTGTGTTGTAACTGAAATAAATATTTGAAAATGTAGAAAAACATCCAAAAATATTTAATACATTTCAATTGGTATTCTATTGTTTAACAGTGCAATTAAAACTGCCATTAATCATGATTAACTCAAATTAATTGCAATTAATTTGAGTTAATCACGTGAGTTAACTGATTAATCGACAGCCCTAGTTTACACTATTGTAAATGATGGCGTCTCTAACTTGAAGTCTTTAAATCATGATTAGAGGACATCAGTAACTCAGCCAGAGGTTACGGGGATCTATCACAGGAGCGGGTGGGTGAGATTCTGTGGCCTGCAATGTGCAGGTCAGACTAGAGGATCATGATGGTCCCTTCGGACCTTAACATCTATAAAACCCGCCACTGGGTTTTCCCCCCTGGTTTCAAGTTCATAACGGTCTCTGATTCAGAACCAGAACAACTGAGAATAATTCAGTCTTGGGCTGTTGATCTTGGCCTCATGCAGCAGGTGATCAGCAGACAATGGTCCATGCCTCAGGGGATGGCTTCAAAAGGCTGGGGTTTTACATAACCGGAGATAGCACATTTGCCTTCACCTGCCCGTAGATATTCTCTAGGAAAACCACTAAACACTCAAAGTCCATTCTTAGCTGGCACATTGTTCAATATAGTCCTTGGAACCTTGAGGTCTCACGTGTCATATCTTCCCCCTCAAAAGCTTACATACAAGACCAGCCCACAATAATACATAAACCATTCACTTAATACAATGGACTCTGAAGATACTTAATTAAGGTTCCAAAGATATTGCTGGTAATTGCCATATCTGTCACACTTTATTGTTGCATTCGGCAAGGGAAGTGTGCCCAACTTCAGAACCAGCAACGTTTCTATCCTCTCTCTCCCCCTGCTCCCCCCCCCCCATCCCCCCCTTCCCCCCCCCCCCCCGTCACTGCTCTGTCTGACAATCTTTATTTCCTCCCCTAGCAACACCTGGCTCTTCACTCAAACCACCATCCCTATTCAATCCACTAAAATGGTTACCAAAGAGTTAATGCTAAAGTGTCATTTGACTTGAGAGCTAACACCCTAGTGAAATGAGTTGAAGGCAGAAGGAAGTTTGCATCTCTGGACTATTGTTTTAAGGCAAACTGAGGCAGATGTGTCTGCATTGGTTAAGCTCAGTTCACACATTTGCACATCTTCACAGCCATGGAAGCTAGAAATTTACTGTTTATATAAATTTTCCTGGAATCACAGGCTTGAATCCAAACCAGACTAACTTCATTTTTCATGATTTCAAGGCAAATACTGTACAATGAATTTCATTAAGTTTGTGGGCAGATCTTTCAAATGTCAAACAAAAAAATTCAAGTGTCTTATCTGCTCTAAATGGACATTTCTCCAACACCACTTTTCATGGGTTAAGCCTATCTCACTACCTTTCGGTGTCCTAGCTGTCAGATTCTGAACGGCACTGTTTAGCCAGAACACAATGGAACAGTATTCCGGTTCCACTACACCACTATGCCCCACCCCCTGAAGTGTGGGGGTGGAGTGCCAGGCTGGTGGGCTGACACTGGAGTTTAAGACTACACCACTGCACAGTCTCACCTCATCGTTTGTTATATTTCAGTGGTGCTTTATGTAGTTTGTAAAGCACTTGGGGACTCTTTAGGGCCTAAATTTCAGACTCTGGGCTGCCAAATTGAGGTCAGAGGAGTTATATGAGGGGTTCCAGAACTAAGAGGCCCACTAAAGAGACACCTGTCAGCACTATCATAATGTACATTCAGGCAAACTCACAAGGGGAAGGCAGTTCTCTCTGACAGGAGAGAGTGTACTGATTGCAACTTTCAAAATACCAAAATTCCGATACCAAATCAAATTCAATAAGAGCTTTAAAGAAAAATTCTTCTCCTCAATCCCATATTTGTTACCGCTTCCAGTTTTTGCACCTTTAATAGCCATAACTACCCTATCAATTCACCTGGTCTGTATGAGCACCTAGTGCATGCCATGGAGTTCTTAGAAGCTTGCACATACTGTTACCTTTAAGTAGGGAGGTGCCATGCACAGAGACAACATGTTGTTCCAGCATGCAATGCTCCTTCTTGATAAGAGTGGAGAACAGCTCAAATCAAAAGGAGCATTGCAAACTGGTACCTGCGGTCTCAGCAGGTGGTGCTGTGCATCTGTATTAGAGCTGATTGCAGCTGCCTTCATCTCTGTTTTATGCTAATTTGCTGCAGCAATTAGGCTTCTGCCAAGCTGCCAGAACAGTCCCCCATCTGTGTGTAGATCAGGACACAAACTTCATAGTTTAGGAACTTGTATTAAAAACACCTGAATATGAGAGCAGTATTGGAGTTTTCTCCTCTGGAGACAGCAAACGTTAAATTAAAAAAAAAAAAAAAAAACCCAACACACCACACACACCCACAGTCCTGATATAAATTTTGTTTTCTGCTGTGACTCGATACTATTTCTTTGCAGATTTCATACCACTGAAGTTATTCAACCCCTTCAGGGTTTTTACAGAACGCAGGTCTCTTGAGGGGATAGCAGCATACCCAGAGTAGTTTAACAAGCACTTGAAAAGATGGTAAGGGGAATCTTGTGCTGAACTGCAGGCCTGGGAAATGGGAGATATGGCTCCGCAACAGACTCCGTGTGACCTTGGGCAAGTCACCTCCTCCTTTGGGAAATGGTGATCATCTTCTCTTTTTTCCACCCTTTGTTTTGTCCATTTCGATTATGAACTCTTTGGGGGCAGGGCCTCTCTCTTACTGTGTCTATACAGGGCCCTAAACTCAGCTAGGTCTTTAGATGCTACTATTAAAAAAACAAAAATAATCCATGTGGAAAGATGAATTATTGGAATAGAGGTTATTCCTCTTTGAGCAGGATGTAGATTTGTGTGACCTTGCAGTAGACTTAGAATGCGATTTAAATAATAAACAAACAGATAATACTAAGGTCTATTTATGCATTTTTTAATTTTTATTTTACATTTTCACAGCTGCAGGAAATTATGGAGGGAATCAGACAACGGGTGACAGTGAGGCAATTTAATGACAGCAGATACTGAGATTCAAAAAGTTAAAGCTTTATAACTGTTAAAACACAAGTTTCAGCATTATATCAATATACAAAATATCCTTAAACCAAAATCTCATAAGTCCTCCAGCAGCATTTTTCTTACTTTGCCTTTGTAAATTTCAATTATTATTGAGGAGGAAATGTCCACTGCACCATACACACACAAACCAATGAAAAAACATTTACCAGCATTTACCAATACAAGGCTAATCCTACCAGGCTAACTTTAAGAGGGTTTCAGATACCTTTGACAGGTTGAATCTTATACATTCATAAATACAGTTCACTATGCCATATATAGACTTCACAAAGTTACACATCCAAAAGGATTGGACTCTCCAACACTCTATGGATTCGCTGCTTTCCACAGCAGTGGTGTCCTCCCCTGAAACAAGCTACAAACAAGTCTGAATGTTAAAGGCTGAGAAGTTAAAGAAAGGGGAGAAACCTTTTCAAAAGATTAGGAAGGGGGATCTCTGCTGCCACTCAGGTAGTGCTGCACAGATATTTAGAAATACCTATTTCCATAAATATAGTTGTGTGTGAAGTCCCAATCAAAGATCTCTGGTTCCATAACACTGTCATGATGTAATGATTTAGGATGGTGAGGGCAATCAAGCCACCACAGCTGGTGTCATGGTTGCCATTATACTATGAAACACTGATTGCTTTTTAAATGAAAAATGTTCTCCCACTTGAAATTCTTAAATTTCTTCCATGTTATTCTGTGGCTCCTAAAAACAGACCTGTTTTCTAAGCAGAGCATAACCAATATTTAAACAGTGCAGGAAATAGTGCTATTTTAACTGAAAATAAATCTGTCAGCAAGGAGTCACAGGGAGAGCTACACTTGAGACTTTTCAGGTTCTTATTAAAAAATATAAATTAAAGTCAACATGTTCACTTCATTTGCAACATCTGCTTGCTATTTCATTATTAATACACATACAGGGGGCCCCCCAATTCAGGCTGGGTTCACTCCTAAAAACCTTTCAGCTATATTGCATTATAATTGGTCTAAATTGTACAGAATAACAGACATATTACCAAAAAAGTCTGAGTGTGCTACAATAGGTCACAAGCAGAGAGATTTAAAGGCTTGCACAACTTTTGGATTGGGGCAGATTTTGTTTAGGAAGAAGACAGTGTATTTTATAACAGGTTAAGCAGGGAGAAGTTATGAAAATGCACACTTCTTAAAAACCTTACAGACTGCTGTGATCTGGTCAGGTCCAGTACTCTCTGCAGCCTATGGAAAAATTCCATTTGATTTCAGTGGGCTTTGGATTTGATCTATAGTGTACTACCGCAGGCTCCACCTTAAAAAAGGTCTACGGTTGTGTGGCAACAGTGAAAGTCATCCAAACTTTAGTTCTACTTTATACCACTGACCAACTCTTCCATGTGACCATTTTACTCTCTTGAAGGACTCTGAACAGAATTCTGTTGAAGATATTTTCATAAGGACTTTAATAAGTTCACTCCCAAAGAATGAGAGGCTCTTTAAGGCAGGGAAGCCACTATATTTGTTCAGATTGCACACAGAGTGAACTACAGCACACCAGCTTTATATGTTTGTCGAGACACTAAAAGAGTGTTTCAACACCCAGCAGCAGCCACTGAAAGCTACTTGGTGCTAATCTCTTTTTAAAATCTGGCGATATATGTGGTCTTTTGCACTTAACTCCACTGTGCTCTTACCATGTCAATCTGATCATTTAAAGTTCTGTGTTTAGGAGATTTGTATCTTTGATACAGTTACTGTATTTCTAACAAAAGGTAAGTTTGGAGAGGTGTACCAGTCATGGCCTCTGTGCATCCATGAGAATTAACACAAAGGTGGAGTTTGGTTTAAATGATATTGTAGTGTCTGATTAAGTGTAAGGGAGACTAGTAAACTGTTAATTTTTGGAGTTGGCGATTACCCCATGTTCTTTGGGGGTGAAGATTGTCAGTTTCTGGCTGTTCTTAGTGATAGACGCTGAATTGCTAATATTAGGATCATTAAGTCTTTGATCTATGGATTTTGAAGGGCTTTACAGAGGACAGCAAGTATCATTATTCCCATTTTACAGACAGGTAAACTAAGGTACAAAGGTGAAGTGACTTGCCAGGTAGGGTTGCTTGAGGGTCCTTGACTGTGCATGTCCTCGCTTTGTAGTGTTTGGAAGGTTGGGTTTAAATTGAACCTTAAAAATCTTAAGTTAGGGATTGAGGGGGTTGGTCCCCAAAGGGCACATAATATTAAGGATTTTTCCACCAAAAAAGAAAAGCTAGCTCTCAAATCAATTTGAGAGGAGTGGGGGGGGGGCAGGAAATTGCTCAGAAGCCTTAGTGGAGTGTGCACGCTCCATAAGGAGAGAAAGACTGCTCCCCCACTGCACACCACAGACCTCACCAAACATGGTTCTCTATCACCCTTCATTTGAACCACAAGAGCTGAATATCTCAATAATCCCCCTGAACTGCAATCAGCAAAATACATCTCTCCACTGAGATCAGCCAATTTGGAATTTCTAGGCCAAGTCATTTGACCAGATAAAAAGTTAGAAGGTTTCACTTTTGGAAACTTCTACTTCAGATTCGGAACACTATTTACTAGGTTGCTTCTGGAAAGTTTAGCCCACAGTAGATAGCTTGTCCTAAGAATGACATTTGATGTTTCAGGTACATCAACTTGGTTTAGGTGAAGATAGGGTATGTGTTAAAGTCAGGTTTAAGGCTGAAGAGAGTAGTGTCTTTACGTAATGTACTTTTTGATGGATAAATGCATTTATCCAATACATTAGATAACTTTAGGAGGGACGTCAACTCCATACCCTACTCACTACCATTCCTTTCAGGCAGGAGTTTGAGCAAACTGATAAGCATCACACTGACCTCTGAAGGTCAGACCTGGGCTCTGACAAGACAACAAGCAGCAGCAAGACACCTCTCTGTATATAACATGTTAAGGTTTGTGTGTCTAGGATAGGGTCTCTTCTGCCCCTGAGAGAAATGAGTCTCTATCTCACCCTCCTTTCTCCTGATTTGCCCTTGCTTTCTTCTTGGCCTACATTGTTACGGAGTAGCTAGTAGAGTAGGGTCAATTGGGTCAGTACCAGGCTGGTCAAGGTTTCCTGCCAGGTCTCAGAGATGCAGATGTTTTGTCTAAATTCAGCTTGTGAAAGATACTAGCTTAGCTGACAAGCAACTTTGCATTCCTCAGCAAGACCTTAAAGTGTCTGGCTGTGGATACCGCCTCACTTTGCCTGCTGCCTTGTGGATGGGGGGGGGGGGGGGGGTTAAAGGAGCTGGCTGTGTGCCTGCTTTTGCGAGAGAAAGCACCTGAGTGAAAAAACAGCTGGCTGAAGCTTAACCCAGGCAAGAAAGAGGAGGTAAGTTTAGATGAGCTAGTTTAGACCCCCCTACAACTATACCAACAATCAAGGGTATTTGCCCTTCAACTGCAAAACACTACAATTCAAAGATTCACTAGATCAACTGTCCCTGCTCCATAAAAGCCAGGTAACAACAGGAAGGTTTCTCCACCCCTGGGGCTAGTTAGAAGACTAGATACACTACTCTGAGAAGACTTAGCAACCACAGACCACATGTTTATCAGCTACTGTTGCTTGCTCTACCTATAATTAATGGTCAAGACCAGTAGGGAAAGACCAGAATGAGAACTAGCCTGACTTTTCTTAGCCTGATGCAACATACCTGACAGAAGCCTATCCACCATATCAGAAGCTAAAAAAAGAGGAGGGAGAAGGAAGAAAGTAGCAGGAAGAGAGGAACCATCTCCATGTGTGAGCAGCCCAACATTAGGGAAGTGAGAACAGACCAAATGATTATTTTCTTATGCTTTTATTTCTGTATCGTGGCACCTTTATATTGAGTGGGATGGGGTCCCAGCATCTACAAATGCCTCCTATGCTCACACACGGATATTAACATTGCCTTCCCAGCTCAAGGAAAGGTGCTCCAACAGCATTTTAAGAAGGAGGTTCTTAACAGGTGATTGGTGAGGGTTTAAGAGGACCACAGTGGAACAGTTTAAATATCAATAAAGTATCAAGCAGAAGAAAAAATAAGAATTTTATCAGAAGTTAAAATAATTAAACAAATAAGTTCACCAATCACATTCTAAAGTAGGCCCTGGTCTTGCAAGGAGAACTGCATGGTAGATTCCTGCACCCATGAGTTGCAGCTCCCTTTGCACGGTCTTAGTCTACAATGCAAAAATATGTATGTTTGACCCACAAACAAGATGCTGTTTTACTGTCCCTTACGCCTCCTCATCCACAACATAGACAAAGCACAACATGCAGCAATAGAATCCATAAGGCACTCACTCGTGAACTCTGTTGTCTCCATACAAGTCACTTAACCCAAAGCTGACATAATGCCAGTGCTCAGGAACATTCAATGCTGGGTTTCCCAAGTTCCTGTACATGCTAACGTAGTCCAGAGGATCTGGTCCCCCCAACCTGTAAAAAAACAAAACAAAAGGAAGTTCCAGTATAATATTGGAGAAAGAATTTTAACTGTTTTACATGCTGAGATAAAGGGAATAATCTCAGTATTAGTCCCATTTTTTTTTTTTTTTTTTTTTTTAAAGAAAGCTATGCAGACAAAGGTGAATTTTCCCATGTATTATCACAACAGTCTTGTTATGACGCTTTCAGCTGTGCTTTTTATTTTCATGGGAGACTTGAAAGACTGTCTTATGCTAAATGAATATGAAGTCTGCACAGATGCTGGTATGGGCCTTTTAGACAAAGGCCTGCTTCAAATCACTGCAAGTGACAAAAATGAAATTAGCATATCCGAATTCCCTCTAGAGAAAGTAAAGAATAAGGCCAAGTTAAATCTAGAGTTTTAAGCATAGGAAGACAGGGTGCATGTGTCTCATATGTTGAGTGTTTTTAAAGTTAAAGCATGAAACTGTCTGGAGGACCATTACTAAAAGTTTCCACAAAACACCCAAAGATGATTGAAAAATAATAGAAAAATGGTGATAGCAATACTCGCACTGCAAACCTGTATCTCAATTCAGAAATGTATACTCCCACTTTTACTAAGTCATTCTATTTCTTAAAGTAGAATTAGAAAAGATTGAGTTTTAAGAGAATATTGCCTATGTTTGAAAGCAAACAAAATGTGAATACTGGAGACAAGAGTCATTCTCTCTGCAAAGTTATGTTATTAATGTCTTCTTAGTACACTAAGAACGTCAATTTAGAATGACTTAAAAACATATCCCACAGCATCAAGTTAAATATTAGAATTGGTTGCATAGTGGAACACTACTTACAGTCAGAATATAGGAACTAGCAGACTACTTAATGGAATAATCCATTTTATATAAAAATGGAATTTGCAGAATATTTTACTGCTGTAAGACAAGAACGAAATTTGGTTGACACTAACAAGGTTAGTGACCTCATTAGCAATTTGTAGTCACATCTGGCTGTGCAGAGAGAAAAGGTAACTCCCCTGTCAATATGAGAAAACGTGCCAAACGGTTTTCCTTGGTATTTGTACTATCATAAAACAGAAAGGACAGATGAAGACAAGAAGAGACAAGATGTCAGCCACATTTATGGAACAGAGCAAGTAGCTGTTTAACCGTTTCCTGTCTGACCTGCAGGGCCGGCTTTAAGCCGATTCACCCGATTCCATGGAATCGGGCCCCGCGCCTGCGCCTAAGAGGGCCCCGCTCTGGGGGTCTTCGGCGGTGGTGGGTCCGCTTCGGGGGTCTTTGGCGGCATTTCGGCAGCAGGGGGGTCCTTCGGTGCTGCGGAAGACCTGGAGCGGACCCCCCCGCCACGAAGTGCCGCTGGGTATTGGAATCGGGCCCTGCGGGTCATAAAGCCGGCCCTGCTGACCTGCTTTCTGGTCAAAACAAACTCTCTGTTATCCAAAACAAATGTAAAAAGACCCAAACAAACAAACAAAAAAAAGACAAGGAAGTAAAATGGCCGCATACAATCATACCTCTTTATTATACCCTAGCCCCCAACCCTTTGTATGTTGTCTGGTCAGGCCCCAATCCTGTAATGTGTTGCTCAGAGGCGTATCAGGGCCCTAGATTGTAATTTCATCAGGGCAGAGGCTTGTCTGTAAGTACACTGTTCATACTATACAAATAATTCACCAGAACAATCCAGATATTGCATAAATATCTGAATCGTCATTACTTTCAGCCTTCCAAATACCTCTTCAAATAATGTCCTCGGCAGGAGTTTGCTATAATGCACACTTTGCAATTGTACTGTAAACTTCATTTCTCTGTATAAAGGTTCCGACACAAAGTTATGATAAATGGAAGTGTTTAGAACTTTTTTGGAAAATTAGAATTGCATAAAGTTACAGCGTTAGCACAGGAAACAAATGTGTTACACCACATTCAGTTGGATAGGGGATGTGAGCAATAAGGTTAGCCTCAGGGAGAAACTGTACTTGCATGAAGAATTCCCTGTTGACCAATGTTAAACTTCCTGAGCTTCTGTCATGGAGAAAGACCTGACGAAGTATTCAGCTAGAGCAGTGGTTCTCAACCTATTTACCACTATAAGCCCCAACGTGTTATGTGGGCTGCATCCAATACTACCTGTATGGCCCTGAGGATGTCACATAGGCCGCAGCTCTGTGCTGCAAGTTGAGAACCACGGAGCTAGAGCCTCCTAAGGGATGATTAGTGAAAGGAGGTAACATGATACATTCATTAGAAAAGGAACTAATATAGCACTACTAGAAAAATGCCTTGAAACTATAAAATGTCAGGAAACAGACTGGTGAAAGAGTAAAGCTGAAACAGTCACCCTCAATTCTACAAACTTTGAACACTTTTCTACTAAAGCAAGGAATACAACTAACAATGCTGCTCTATCGCTTGCAATTTTATGTGCTAAAGGAATGTTCCTTCAGAAATATTTAACCACTTCTCTTAAGAGCAATCATCTGAAGATTACAAAGAAGAAATTTCCACTCACATAGGTACAGGAGTGCTTCCAAAAACTCTGATAGCTATCTGAATTATTTCCCAAAAATATGCAAATGAAACATGTTAAAAGGACACCTGTTGCATGAAGTATTTTTCATCCATAAGTTTTTTCCCCCCCTCAAGAGGTATGCATGTCACTTGGTTTTGCTGCATGTTTACATAGATACTTGCCTTGCTTTGCAAGCCAGAAAACCCATAAACACTGCAATACTCTTAAAAAAAAAAAAAGTTGTGATTTTTTTTTTATTTAAAAAGAGACTGATTATGTATAATTAAAAACTGATTAGGTTTGCAATGTTATTCCTGAGGCACTGAGCTATTTCTTCTTTTAATCTAAACCAGTGAGACTCAAACCTCAATGGTTCAGGAGCTAAGTTACAGATCAACATTACCAAAAAGAACCACAGTGCTGTGAATTCATTGTTCCATTTACTATTACATTTTATTTTTATATAGTAAATGAAACAATTATTCTCACAGCAAAACTGACCAAATAATATTTTATAAACTACAGGTGGTTAATAACATAGTAAAAGCATCCTGATTTATTAATAACTTAGGCTGGTTAATAATTAATGTGCACATGATATTAAAACACTGTGTGATGTGAAGAGCCACTTGCAGCTCACGAGCCTCAATCTGACTATCACTGATCTAGCTTACGGCCCAGAGGGATGAGGGCAGAAGACAACAACATAGGCACGAGTGAACAACAGCAGTGAATTCAGCAAAGTTTTCACAAATGTTTAAAGACTCCCATAAATAGGTCA
This sequence comes from Terrapene triunguis, assembly GCF_002925995.2. Classification (NCBI taxonomy): domain Eukaryota; kingdom Metazoa; phylum Chordata; order Testudines; family Emydidae; genus Terrapene; species Terrapene triunguis. The sequence goes on along the minus strand of NW_020664446.1, from coordinate 3,724,699 downwards.
TCTCCCCTTCATTACACTATGTCTACACTAGCCCTTGTGCTAAAATCTCCTCTGAGAGGCAGCTGTGGTGTATACATTGCACCACTGGTGCTCTGTTTGTGCTAGAGGAACTCCCACTGTTATGTTTCAGAGTAGCAGCCGTGTTAGTCTGTATCCGCAAAAAGAACAGGAGTACTTGTGGCACCTT
>NW_020664446.1:3681146-3714512 GCF_002925995.2 Terrapene triunguis | reverse complement strand
GTCAGCCGCCTGGCACAACTGTTACCAAAGAATCAAAGTGCTGAATTTTTAACTACTCTACATGCTCCTGTGGGGTTTTGCTGCTTTGAATAGTGCCTCCTTGCAAAAAAAAAATCTACCGTCCTTGCTGGACCCAGCCTCTTCTCACTGGCTTCCTCTTGAATCTGATCCAAATTCCTTGTTGCATCCAAAGCCCTGTGCAACTTAGCTCCCACGTTCCTCTCTGCTCTTGTTTCCTTTTGCTCCCTACTTGTCCCCATAGCTCTGCCGAGGCTGCGCACCGCTTATTATTAGCCCCAGTCATGACCCAGGATCCCACCGTGCTAAATGCTGTATTGACACAGAACTACAAGTCTGTCCCTGCCCCAAAGAGCGCACCCCCTTAGCTTCTTCTCTCAGCCTCAACTCCAGTCTGTTTTCCACGGGGTCGTTCTCCCCTTAAAACTCCTCCCTGGCTCAGTCAGCCACGCCTCCATCCTTTCCTCCAAATCCCATCCTAAGGCATGCTTCTTCTGAAAGGCCTGTGAACCCTCTGCCTTCCTGTCTAAGCAGGGCCGGCTCCAGGCACCAGCTTACCAAGCAGGTGCTTGGGACAGCCACTTCGGAGAGGGGCGGTACGTCCAGCTGTTCGGCGGCAATTCGGCGGACGGTCCCTCACTCCTGCTCAGCGCGAAGGACCTCCCGCCGAATTGCTGCCGCAGATCGCGATCGCGGCTTTTTTTTTGTTTGTTTTTTGTTTGGCTGCGTGGGGCAGCCAAAACCCTGGAGCCGGCCCTGCTTCTAAGAAATGAAACTGGCACGGGTTTCGCTAAACTCTGCCCTTTAATTATTTGCTTTGTGTTGCCCTCTCTGCCATCTGTCTATTGTTTAGATTAGACCGCCCGCCTGTTGGGGCTGAGGCCTCTTTTTCGGTGTCTGTTCAGCCCGTAGCATACTTCTGATGCTAAACAGGTGACAGTGTTTGGATCTAAACTAATCTGCTGTATGAAGCAGACTCTGTGTTGTGCACCAGTGTGATGGCCGAGAGGAGCGGATACTTTTTGCCGAGGTTCCTCAGCTTTAACGCTCCAGGCTTGCCCAGCAAGGTGTTGTCAGTGGAGGGTGGAAATTACTCCCTCTGAGGATCACCTTAGCACACTGCAAAGCACATCTTCTGGAGGAAGAACGTGTCTGGATTTGGATCGTCCGGGCGGGGGGCTTTTTTTATGCTGGGTCGAAGTGATACAGGGGAGGGCTGTTTGTGCTTCATTTAACATGCTGCTTGTTTTTTAAATTGTTGTGAGCACAAGTGCCACGTGACTGACATGCAGAAATATTCAATATTTGTCACACACTTCTCTGTTCCTCCCACAGGGCTCGGGTGTAATCAAGGCAGGTTTTGCAGGTGACCAGATACCGAAGTACTGTTTTCCAAACTAGTAAGTACCCTAGTAACTCTGGTGGGGGGTTTTAGTTGCTCTGAGTATCCCAGACCATGTTCAGTCTACATAGAGGGAGGAACGGTCTTGTGGTTTAAGCAGGTGTTGGGAATCTGAAGAAGTAGGTTTTATCTCTGGCTCTGCCGCTGAGATAATACTCTCCTTCCAGAGGGGTCCTGGATCTGAGTTCAGTGATGTTAAATGCTTTGAGATTGCCTGAAGTTGCTAAAAAACGTGCAAAGGATAATTATGTATGGCTTTGAGTCAAGTCCTGTGGGCTCCCAGTAGCTGGTTGTAGTTGTAGAACTATAGAGAGACCAAAGGTGGAATTAATTTAACCCCAGTACAAACATTGGTCATCCTGCTGTTAGACAACTGAGGTCCTCTGGAAAACTGAGAAAACAAAAACAGGATGGGTAAAAAATACCTTTATATATTTATTCTGAGCCCAGTTCTACCATCTTTACTCATGTAAAATGGCTGTAGAAGTCAATGGGAGCTCTAGCTGAGAAAGGACTCCAGGATCCGGATGCCTGGGCACCACTGACAGCTGTTAGCTCACCAGACTCGCTCTTTCCCAGGGGTGTATGTGTGCTCACCCAGGTGAAGTAGTCCCTCCCACCATTGCTAGCAATAGCTTCTCAGGGAATAGAGAAGCACTGACTAGTTAATGCTCAGGTACGTATCCTGTCTTGCATGAGACTCTCTAATACTTGTAACCTCCATTGTAGTGTGGGCAGACCAAAGCACGTTCGTGTCATGGCTGGTGCTTTAGAAGGGGACATTTTCATTGGGCCAAAAGCAGAGGTAAGAGCGCCTCTTTATCATGGATCCCCATGTGTCTGGGTGTAGGCTCCACGGGGGTGTCATGGTTCCCAGCTGAGAAGAGTTGCAGCAGTAGTGGAGGGCAATGTTACCACTGGAAGTGGAAGAGCTGCAAAGGGGAGTAGTCTAGACCTTCCAGTCCAGGGTGCTGCCTGCAGCAAGCTGAGGTTTGTGCCCTGCCCCTGGGTGGTAGCGTTAGTTGTTTCAGCTAAACACGTTTTATATTCGCTCAGAAACTACAGAGCCTTTCTCTGCTCTCCCTGGTCTCTGTGCCCGTAGAAGGATAGTGTTTCTTTTAGATTATATCCCTGTCAAAGGGGACATAAAACTAATGCCCTGGGGGGAGGGATAGCTCAGTGGTTTGAGCATTGGCCTGCTAAACCCAGGGTTGTGAGTTCAATCCTTGAGGGGGCCATTTAGGGATCTGCGGCAAAAATCTGTCTGGGGATTGGTCCTGCTTTGAGCAGGGGGTTGGACTAGATGACCTCTTGAGGTCCCTTCCAACCCTGGTATTCTATGATTCTAATAACAATCATATCTGGAGTCCATAGCCCTTTCCTAGAGTGGGATTTCCACCCTCCAGTGTCCTGGCTTGATTGGACAATTACCTCCTCCCTAATCTCCCCTGCCGTTTTGATTTGGATACAACATTCATTGACTGCTGTGTGGTGGTGTGTGGGGTGTTAAACATCTGCTGTTCTCCTCCCCAGAGGTGGCTGCATTTCAGTGGGGAGTGATGGGATTCGGTAGCAGGTTCCTAGCTCTCTGTCACTGGGTATAGTTGTGCCTCAGTTTCCACTCCAGCTCTGTGTTTCAGCCTCCCGTGCTGATCTCTTGTCGTAGGCCAGTTGTTTTTTTTTTTTTTTTTTTTTTTTTTTTTTTTTTGACCCTCTGGCCAAAACAAGAGAGTCTTCCTTGGGCTAAACGCTTCCATCCTTCACACATCCAACTTCACCCCCTATTGATGCAGGGCTGATCAGTACCAATAGTAGTCCTTTCCTCCAGCATCTGCCCCTGTTTATGCACAGGGTGGAGGTGGATTTCTTTCTACCCTACCTGGACACCCCTGTTGCAGGCCCAGAAACAGGAAGCTAGCCCATAGCCTCCTCCATCACTCACTTCACTCCTCCCTGGGTCCTCCTATTTTTGGCTTTTCTCTAACCAACTCACAGTTCCTTCTCATGCTGCATCCCCATCTCTCCTGGTCGAGAACCTTAAATACCAGATCTTCCTTCACTTCGGGTTTCCATAGCCTGAGCAAGAAGATTGCCATATGTAGTCCTGTCTTGCACAGCACATGGTCCCATGAATCGCTCCAGACTACAGCCCCCTTAACGACCTTGTCTGGGGCTGAACTTGGCCATTAGACTCTCCTAAAAGGTCAGTGCACACCCCATTAGAGCGTCCCATCGCGCATAAACTAGAGAAACAAACATACCCGTTTATGGGTATTTGTATATCAGTTTATGATATCCTATCCTTTATAATGAAATACAGACAGTCAGTGTTATTCCTTGGATTTTACAGCAAGCAGATGCCTCTGTAAGAGGAGCAGTGTCACTAGTAATAGGCAGTGAGGAGTATGTTTGGAAATCTCGCTGAAAGGCATGCTGCGTTGTCTTTTCTGTGTGGCTAGGAGCACCGAGGTCTGCTCTCGATCAGGTACCCCATGGAACATGGCATAGTGAAGGACTGGAATGACATGGAGCGCATCTGGCACTATGTGTATTCGAAAGACCAGCTTCAGACTTTCTCAGAAGAGGTGAGATTCCACGCAGGCCCCGTGTGTAAGCTCTGGGGTAGATCTGGTACCTTTCCTTTGCTTTTCCCTGCAGAAGCTCTAAATGTACCTGTTCATTAATCAAAAATTATTGCTTCGCTTTAGCCCTCCGCCAAGAAGTACGCAAGCGGAATGACCCGGTGCTAATCTGATACTGCAGCTTTACTGCTGATCCAGCATTCAGCCCCCGTGCCCACATTCTCCCCAATGCAGCATCCCCTTATTTCTGAGCTGGGCCGGGTGCCTCTAATCGTTCCTGTCCTGCTTTATCCGCTCACCAAATGTTTACTAATGAGATTGTTTGAAAGGAAGGAGGCGTAAACCCTGTGCACTCAACCTGGAGAGAGAGAGAAATAAAATAGGGCAACGTCTGCGAGATGTTCTGTGAAATGGCTCTGGAAGTGGCTTAGCAGCGTTTCTGCACCATGGTGATGAACTGAAGCCTGCAGCCCCTAGTCAGGGCCTGTGTTTTAAAGGCAGCCCTGCTGCAAACTTAATGATGTGACTTCTGAGTGGACAGATGGAAAAAGATCCATTCGGTCACAGCAGGATAGTCCCCTACAGTCTGTCCCCCAGCGCTCTGTCGAATTTAGCTTGAAATGGCCCAAGTCCTGAGGATTCTCGAGCCCTTCCAGTGGGAGATTATTCCCCAGCCTCTGAGATCTCTCTGGTTGGCAGTGTTCCCTCATTCCTTAACTTCATCCCACGTTGCTATTTATATCCCCGCAGTTCCTAAAGTGTACGAGTAAACAGAGTTATTCTGGAACACGTTCCCAATCACACCCCCCACCCCCAGTCCGTATGGATACTCGCAGCCTGTGGTGGGGACAGAGCCCCACTCCTACGTCTAGCCGTGATCGAGCATTCCCAGCTGCAGCGGGTCAGAGCCGCAGAACGAACCCCTCTGCTGAGTTCTGTTTTGTCTCGATTAAACCAGCATCCTGTGCTCCTGACGGAGGCTCCCCTGAACCCACGGAAGAACCGAGAGCGAGCTGCTGAGGTTTTCTTTGAGACCTTCAACGTGCCAGCACTTTTTATCTCCATGCAAGCGGTGCTCAGCCTGTAAGTATCTTCCCCTTTCTCTGCACAGCCTGAGCAGAAGGGCAGAAATAAAACTCAAGTGAGGTTGTCCTGAAAACCAGCCATTCCTTTGGAGATTGACTATTTAAATGGAGACGGATCTGCCCATCCCCAAACCACGGGGGCGTTTGGTTCCTGCTCTGATGTTTGCAGCTTTGTCCCATGTCTAATTCTGACCTTAACCGCCTGGAAGGAAGTAGAAATATACAGGCTATTAGGCTTTTTTTGAAAAATCTCCAGTCATTGCTAAATCCGAATTAGTCGTAGTGTAGACCAGGCCTAACAAGGTCCCCCACGCTCAAATCCCTGTACAGGCCGCAGTCTGCAACTTTGCACCCTCGATCAGCAGCGGGGCTTGAACCTGGGAATCTTAAAGCGGGAGCCTCTACTGCCTGAGCTAGAAGCCCCAGCTCTGTTAACCAAGGCTGCAGCAGGCTCAACCTCTGTTTGGTCCAGCCATGGCTAGAGGGGGCAGAGCGCCACACTGAGTAGGTGTCAGTTCAGCTCCACTTGTGGGCGTGCTGGTGTAAACAAGGGCAAGGATCTCGCCGACATTTGTAATTTTACCACCATGTCCTCTAGGTCTGCCTGCAGGAGGGGGCCGCGGTGGTTAAAATGCTGGTGGCTGCTGGTGCCTTGACTGAACTAGGGCCCCACGGTTGTTGTTGGCAATGGTTGGGGCAAAGGCTAGTGTATCCAAAGCAGTACCTCTCGCCCCACGGCCTGGCATTGCAGCCATCTTGTGCCCGCTGTGGAAAGCTCCAGGCTCATGCTTCCTACCAGAAGTTCTCTCTAGGCAATGGGAGGCACCAGAGCTGGCCGACGTAACGATTCCTGCCTCTCCAGCTGCCTTAGAGTGTGGCATCTTGGGAGAAGGGGTGAGCAGGGAACTGTGTGTGACTGGCTGGCTTAAAAAAAGATTTGCAGAGTTCATCTGCAAGGATTTCCATCCTGGTCTTTACCAAGCCATATTAAACCAACGGAGGCTTTATAAAATGGTTGTATTTTGTGCGCGGTTCAGTTTCAAATGGATCAGCTAGTGACACTGGGATTAATCCTATTTCTTTTCAAATCCTTCCCTGTTTTATTAGTAACTCACTAGATTGTTAAATGCATTTTTTAACTTTAACGTCGTATTCTTCATTCCGGTCATTTACTTTTACCAACGTTGACATATATTAATTATAACTACTTATTTCGATCCATATTGCATTTTGTAAACTCTTATTTCAAAACAACCACCCCAAATCCTGCATCAAGGCCAAAATTAAACAGAGTTCCTCAGAACTGAAAAAACTTTACTTTAAAAAAAAAAAAAAAAAAGTAGAAATGCCCATTTCAGAAGTAAGCTGAATTATTCTGCAGTTACTTGTTTCTCTCTCATTGCTTTATTATGTGTCTGGAGTGTAAACATGGCATCAGTTGGGCCAGGTAAAAGTCCAGGTAACACTTGTGAAATGCGCTGCCTGTCACTCAGATATGATCTTTCCCTCCTTTGTTGCAGTTACGCTACAGGGAGAACCACAGGGGTGGTGCTGGACTCCGGGGATGGCGTTACCCATGCGGTTCCTATTTACGAAGGGTTTGCTATGCCTCACTCCATTATGCGGATCGATATCGCTGGCCGCGATGTATCCCGCTTCCTTTGCCTCTATCTCCGGAAAGAAGGCTACGACTTTCACACATCATCAGAGTTCGAGATCGTCAAAACCATCAAAGAGGTGCCCCGCTGTCTGTGATTGGTGTAGGGGTGATTTCTGCAGTGATGAGCCAAGGAGTCTATGAAATGGGGTGCAGAGCCTTCGTGACCAGCTCCTTGATGGCAGTCTTGGCAGCGGGCCCCCTAAAAACTGAATAGGCCATTGAGCCAGAACTCCCCTCTGATTCCCACAGAGGATCTCTTCATGTCAGGGCTGAGGCACGTAGGCCGGTCAGCCTGGGGAACGCTTGCATTGCCAATGCCTGTGCTGTACCGGTTGTGCAGATAGATGCAGAACTCCAGTCCCTAGGGCTGGCAGGGTGGCACCTTCCATTAGCACTAAAGTAATCTGCTGAGGAAAAAAGACTAGTTACATCCATGCCGGATCAGAATGGGAAGTGTGAAATATTCCATATGGCATTATTCCACTATCCACAATGATAACATTTAAAAAGCAGCACCCAGATTAGAGACCCTCTTCTTAGGAGCCCAGGATTTTGTGATCATTAGCGGCAAAGTCTCTCACAAATATGCACACTCAGGGCAGTAAGCAAACCAGAGCCATCTTGGCGACTGTTCTGTTAGAAACATGGAGGAAGGCAGCTCATCTCGGCCAAAGAGGAGGACAAACCTGGGGGATGGGAGATGCATATTTTAACTACAAGAGTGACTGATTCTTAGCAGTAGCTTTGCTTATCTCTTTGGACCTCGCCCAGCAGTTTCTTACACACGCAGGACTCCCACTGATGGATTTCAATGGAGGTTTTGCCTCTCTAGGTGCTGAGCTGTTGCAGTGAGTAGCATAGAAATGCTCATCAATACATACAGGCATTCAGACTGCAGGATCAGTCCTGTAGTGATTAGAGCCCAGAGCCCTGGAATTGCTGACTGTGGTTGCTGTGTAGTGACATCTGGTGGATAACTCCCATACTGCATAATCCCTTCAGATAATTGCTGCCTGCACAGTTGGTTTAAGACAGATGCATGTGCCTGGTCTCAGTGAGTTTTTTCACCGTCTGTGATCTCCTGCCAGCAAGAGAGAGTGTGAGGAGATAGAAAAGGTGCTAGTGGCTTGGGAGTCAAATTCAAGTGCAGCTGCTTAGCATGCTAAGCGAGAGGCACCCGCACTCGGTCACTGCAGCAGCTGAGTGGCTTCAGCAGAATGCACAAAGCTCTGGAGGTGTGGGTGGTTTGTAAGTGCTGATTACAAGGGAGGAAGGGTTGGCATTTCAGTGCTAGAGAGAAATAGCGAAGATTCTCTTCAGCTCTTCAAAAGCGGATAGAAAACATCCTGTAGCTTCCGTGCCTTGCAAGATGCCGGGCTTGATAGGATGGGGAAAAGCAAGAAACATGCATGCGTCCAAATCGGTGGTATATTGCACCTTGGAAACTCTCGTACAAATGGCCAGAGTCCTTGGTGCGCTTAGAAAATGAAACCGCGAAACCGCCTGTATTGGAATCTCTGCTCTAGCGGTCAGGCTCACCATCTCCCAGGAAAGTGGTGACTTTCTGAACCGTACCCTTACAAAAGCTGAGCTTCAGAACAAAAATGGAGACGAGCCCAGACTTGCATGCTGAACCCCCTCACTAGTGGGGCTGGGGGGGTGCAGAGTTAGCACATACGAGAGTTTTCCCTCCCCCCACTCCCCCCCCCCCCCCCCCCGGTATTTCCTGGTTCACTGAAGAGATGCTAGAATTCATCATTCTCCGACAAATACCAGGGGTTGCAGGGAGATTTCTGCTATTGGTTTTCACCAAGGCAGCAGGCAGTGCTGCCAGCTCACGAGCATTACTGTTTGAGTTCCTTAAAGACCCAGGTTGTGGAGACAAGGGATAAATATGAGAATCTCTGCTTACTTTTTTTTTTTTTTTTTTAATGAACGTTTGCTCCCCTCCTGGTTGTGGAGAAAAGCTTGAAAATGCACCCGGAGTGTGACCTAAAGGCTTAAAACCAGGAAGAAAAATAAAAAAGAAACAGTCATTTATTATTTGTCACGTGATATTTAAACCAATAATGAGTTTTTCGGTGCCTGACATGATTTTTGAAGGACCGGGCTTGGCGGTACTGAGGATTTCAGAGGGAATCATTTTAAAAAAGATTTTTAACTTGCTTCAGCCAGGTCAGCAAGGGACAGTAGCAATGGATTTCTGGGCTTAACCCTTTCATATTTTATTCTTTGCATTGTGACTTTCACACTGTTTCTTTCTTAAGTAGCTTGTGCATTTCCATCTCTGATACATGTGTCCCAAACAGGGACCCAGTCAAAATAGCAAAGCTTCTTGCAGAACAAAAAGTTCACAAAATTTCTATTTGAAAAAGTCCGAATGTTTTTGTTTCCCCATGAAGCCCTATAGTGGCTAAGCTGCCAGGAGACTTAGGTGCATCATGGGAGATGTAGTCCAGCTAGCGAGTGGGGACCAGAATGAGACACCTCAGTGGCTCAGAGTAGACTAACAAATGTTTCAGTTCAGATTGATCTGAAAGATTTGTTTGTCCCGATAGAAGGTTCTGCTGAAAATTGCTCTCTTCCCAAAGAAAAATGTTTTGTTCAGAGCCCTGCTCATCTGCCTGCGTTCCCTTTGCAGCGTGCCTGTTACCTGTCAATAAACCCCCAGAAGGACGAGACGTTAGAGACCGAGAAAGCCCAGTACTACCTGCCAGATGGAAGCACTATTGAGGTGCGTAAGGACAAATATTACGTTATTCTTCATAAGAAGCTCAGTGTTAGTAGAATGTCCTGGCCCTCTCACTGCTGGGGGCTGGGACGTTTTGGTAGAATCTCTTGCTAAAATGTAGCTGCAGTGGGGACAGGATTTCTCTTGTAAAAGGTTAGAATAGTTCCTTATCTATTTCTTTCTAAAGACCTACAGTGATTGAACCAATTGATAAACGGTTTCTGATAAATATAGCTTCCCTCTGAGGATCCCTGCGTACCCGACCCGTAACTCATTGAAATCCCAGTGATCCAGAAACACGTGCTGTTCCTGTGACACGGAGACCTCAAGTCCAGGGGTCTGCACTTGCAGGATCAGGGACAGGATGAATGGGTCTCAGCTTACTGCAAATCCAGCAGCAACCTGTAGATGGGGTTTATCTTCTCTAGCAGCACAGAAACAATCCCTTTGAAGAATGACTTAGAAAGAAACCTAAAGGTGAAACCTTCCAGTTGAGGGCTGAAGGGGAGAGAGTATGGGGGTTGTTTTGCCCTAGCGCACCAGACTTGGAATTAGGAGGTCTGGGTTCTGCTCCAAGCTCTGTTGCTCATTTGCTGTGGGGCTAGGAGCAAGTTGCTTCCTCAGTTCCCCCTCTTCCCCCATCCATAAAGGGGGGGGTAATAATTGACTTAGTACTTTAGTGGCATGTTGAGGCTTGCTTCATGTTCATGAGGTCTTTGAAATCTTCGGCTCTATGAAGCTACATGGGTTATTGTGTGTTAAAGGGAGCAGCCCATCAGCCTTGTGTTCCTCATCAGGATGTTAAAGATGTCATACAAGTCTCTGGTAGGCCAGAGAGACTCTTTATAACTCAGTGATGTTTCGGTCATTGAAGGGTTAAGCGTCTGCTATACAGGCATAGGCCACGCTGCTGCTTGTGCCGCACTGGAAGCTAATCTGTTCCCTCGTGTTGTTCGCAGATCGGCCCTGCCCGTTTCCGAGCCCCCGAGTTACTGTTCCGGCCTGACCTGATTGGAGAAGAGTGCGAGGGGCTGCACGAGGTGTTGGTGTTCGCGGTTCAGAAATCGGACATGGACCTGAGGCGAACGCTCTTCTCCAACATTGTGCTGTCCGGGGGCTCCACGCTCTTCAAAGGTCTCTTTGCCTTCCGCCTGGGCACGACGCCCTGAGCCAATTCCCCTGCACAGTACTGGGGGAGGGGGGAGGTCATGGAATCCTAGGAAAGCCCCGTTAGATCCTCCAGCTGCTCTCAAACGGTCAGGGCAGGAGTGAGGCTTTGTCCAGCTTAGCAACGGGGACTCCACCACTTCCCTGGGAAGACGATGCCACAGCCTGAGACGTTATTCTTTTCTCCAGAACTCTACCGACATCCAATGTCATCCCGTTACTCCTAGTAATCCCCCTGTGTCCCCCTAGATAATCCCTCCCCTGCTTGGAATCGCCCCTCAAGCTTCTGTAGACTGAAGTAGAGACTTCTCCGGCTCCCACATATGTCATTGATGTTCTCCCCTTGCTATCCTGTCCTTCCCCTTCTCCCATCATTGTTTTGCCTAAGAAAGCTTGGACAGCCAGGCTCTTTCTGCTCTTCCATTGCACCGTTTTAGGGCAGTTTCTTTATTAAATCCGTAGAAGGCTGGTGCACGTCCTGAAGTTCCCTTAGATCTCTGCTTTGGTGGCAGGGCTGTTGAAATCCCCCCAGGCGTGAGCTGAGCATGTGCAGGGATTGTAGCTACATCCCCATCTGGATGTCCCTGCCCACCTCAGAATGGGGGCGATAAGAGAAGGATGTAGAGGGAGAGGTTGTTCTTAAAGCCAAGGTGTGTGTGACACTCTGAGACGATGCTAATGGAACAACCAGCTTCTAGTTGTAATAGAAATCCCAAGAACTCTGACACTCCAGCAGGAGTCAAGGTACAAACACTACTCGTGTAGATGAGTCTCTCCTGGGCCCTCCTGATCTCTGCTTCCCAGGGGTCACCCACAACCACTTCCTCAGTGCAAGCCTCCCTGCAAGTCCCTCAGAAGCAGAGCCTGTGTTATAAAGGCCACAGACTCCTCCCACTTCCCAGCATGCTTTGCAGTGAAATGAGTGACAGCCAGGCTTGCCTTTCCCCCACTCTCTGCTCTCACTGGGACTCAGGCAGGCTCATGGGGACTCAGGGCTGCTCTGCACCATGGCGTGAGTCCACCCCTCTGGTAAGAGGATGAAACTCTCCTGGACCCGCTTCCTGGTCTTCCACCCCCATCTGGTAGCACTGGAGGCACAGGAGTTGAGGGGAGAAGGGTGCACCTACCCACCCTTCTCTGAGCTTTGTAGTTGGGAGACTCAACCAGATAGAAACAGGAGGCCAAGCCTACCTAGCTCTTCTGAGACTTCTCCTTTCTCCCCAGGGACAGCTTGTCTTCTCACTTGTCCAGATAAAGCCATTCCGCCGATCCCGGCCAGGAATGGTTATCTTTGGAGGGAGTAGGTTGGCTAGGAGGGTGAATCCAGTTATTATTAGCACGAATCTTGGTTAGTGCGTAGGGACCAACCAAGATCTGGGCCCAGTGTGCTAGATGCTGTAAAAATACAGAGTGGGACACCTCAGTAAATTATACGAAGCCCCTACATCCGCCGTATCAGGATCTTCTTTCCGGTTATGCTCTGTGGGCTCCCCGAGCCTGCCGAGGACTCTGGGAAGGGACTTTACAGGCATGGGCTCAGTGGGCAGGCAGGGCCGTCACCCCGCAGTATTTTGCGCGGAGCGTCGCTGCATCTGCAATAACTGGTCGGGGGCCATGCTCAGGGGCCCAAACTAAAGGCAAGTTTCCTTTTCTGTGCAGGCTTTGGAGACCGGCTCTTGAGCGAAGTGAAGAAACTAGCACCCAAGGACGTCAAAATAAGGGTAGGGGCGCTCTCCTCTCGAGGCTTCCTGGCCTGCCTTTCCCCTGCGGTGGACTGGCGAGGTTCAGCAGCCTTGAGTCCCTTGGAAACACCAGGCTGAGGTGGCCGCTGCCCTGCCCTTCAAACCAATTCCAGCTTTTCCGGAACAGCCCAGGCACCCCTGTGGTGGCTGCTCTTAGAACTGAAACCCATTTGGGTTCTGGAGAGAGGCTTCCTGCTGGCAATGCAGCCCACCTGCAGGATCTCTGACCATGACCATGGTCATCCCCTGGCAGCGCAGCTTGAAGGCCGAAGCAGTCCCAATGCATGTATCTGATGGGTGGGAGTGACTTGGGGGAGGAGGGTGTAACTGGGGAGCAGCTTGTATCCTGGGGACAATATTAATCCGAGTTCCCTGCTTCTCCTTTCAGATATCTGCTCCTCAGGAGAGATTATATTCCACGTGGATCGGGTACGTACTGCACAGCAACGCCGTAAAGCACTGGCTTTAACTGTGTAGCTCAAACCTGGGCCCTGCCCCCACTACAGTTAGAGCCAGGGTAGCCCCGGCCATATTGGGTCATGTTTGTTGTGAGCAGGGTTCTGGTCTTGTCCCTAATCCTCGGCATGGTCTGTTTCATCATAAAGCCATGCTAGACTCTGCACAGTCATAAGTGCAGCCTCTGCCAAGGAAACCCTGTTCACCATGTTATCCTGGTGCTGTACCCAGTGGTCTCCTCTAGTCCTGCCATTCTCATCTCATCCTGCACCATCCCGGTCAATGGGAGCAGGCCCTTGGATGGTAGAGTTTGGGGCCGGATTCCCCTCATTGATACCGTTACTTCAATGGAGTTACTGCTGATTTAGACCAGTAAGTGAGAGGGGAATCAGGACCGGAGGCTCCTAGCTGACTGTGCCTATTTAAGGTGTTGAAATAAGAAAATCCACTTTGCTGGCAACGCCTGTGTTTTGCAACTTGCTGGCTGTTGGTGCAGTTTCAGCTCCCCCCTGGACAAAGCATGGATGATGGTGGCTGAAAGCTCAGCATGGGCCTGAAGCTAATGGGGATTTGGTTTGTAAGGTCTTTGGGGCAGGATCTCTCTCTCGGTGTTTGCACAGGGGTTAGCACCCTGGGGTTTTGGCCCCTGACAGCAGCCTGGAGGTGCTGCCGCAGGCCAGATAACACATGAGGGAACAAGACCCACACTGAGAGCCATTGGCTTGTCCCGCTCTGCTAACACACTCACTTGTTCCCCCCAGTGGCTCTATTCTGGCCTCGTTGGACACCTTTAAGAAAATGTGGGTTTCAAAGAAGGAATACGAAGAAGATGGAGCCCGTGCCATCCACCGAAAAACCTTCTAGCCCTGGGACCCGTCCTACACTCGCTTTTCTGAGTCCGAGTGTCTGTGAGGAGCTGCGTGTGTGTGTGCGTGCCGAGCATGGCCCCAGAATGTCATGGAGCAAAGAGGAGGAGAAGGATTAGATCACTACTTCTTTTTTTTTTTTTTTTTTAATTTTAAACTGTAGGAGGAAAAATAACCAGGCCCCATTTCTCCGGTTGGACCCATTCCTTTTACCTTCACTCCTCTCGCGGCCACGTCTGTCACTCTAGAGAAAGGGAATGGCTTAGAAATGGAACAGCTGGACAGAAGGGATCTGACCACTGTAGTCACGTAGCCTAAGACTCCAAACCCTGGTGTGTCCTTCCCCTCCGGCACTCCACAGCACTGGCTGCTTCGCCCTTCGTGGGTGCCCAGCAGTGAGTGTCTCTTGCTGGCCAGTTCATCTTTTTTTGTCCATATATTTTTATACAGAAAAAACACATTGGGAGCAGTTACAACTCCCCCTCCCCCCCCCTTTTTGTTTTGTTTTTGGTGTGTCTGCGTGTGTGTGTGTGTGTGTGTAAACTCTTAGCCTGCTCCGTGGCTATGGACCACGACTGCACAGCTGGCGCAGCTGCTGACAGGACTTAGTTTGTATTGCATGGTGTAGGTCACAACCACCCCTCCGCCGCTCTGATTGTACTAGACGGTTTTGATCTTAGGCTCTTGTTCGCTGACGTTCTTTCTCCTTGTGAAGCAGGTGCCCAGGGTGGGTACAAAGGCACTGGGGTGTTTGCTTTGATTTTGTTTTGAGAGGTTTACAGGGCCGTGTCCCCTCTCACTCTGTGAGAGAGGAAGCTGCATTTCCCCCTTTCTCCCACAGCAGGGTCAAGGAACCATCCATTTTCAGCCGGACAAAACCTCTTCCATTTGATCCGTCCTTGGGCGAAAAAGCACATTGTAACTTTTGAATTATTTTATTTATTGAAATGTTTAATATCTAAGTTACTAACAGAGCTGCTGGTGCCAGGGGCAGCAGCTGCCCCTCTCCTTCCAACACCCTTGTACTGAATTTTCCATTGTTTAATGCGAACACTAATGTTTACAGCACACATGCTTAGCATAGTAGCCAGCTAGCCAACCCCGCAACCCTCCTTGGTTACTGTTAGTGAGTCAACGTTCTCTAGGAATGCACCAAATGAGAGGACAATGAACTCTTAGTACGCTGGCATTATCATCAGGGTCCTGAGCACTAGTTCTTCATTCCACTGTAGTGTTACGCTAGGCTAACCCTTCTGGAATGACACTGCTATCGCGGCTGTAAGGCCACGGACCTGCTCTGGGTGGGTGTGTTCTGTTGCGAGGGAGCAGCTGGTGCTTTTTCCGTCTCAGTGTTTTGTTTTTTAAATGAGGTTGCTGCTGAGAACCAAATATTTTGCCTGGTTTAGCCACTTAAGTATTAGAGGAGAACTCAACAGAGTTGTGGAGTCAGGGTAGTAGCCTTATCTCTATATAGAGCCAAGTCTGGGTCTTTGAAAAGAACAAGATTGGAGTCGGAGGAAAACAGCCTGGGGAAACCCAGAGCTTTTCCTGCCTCCTAACAGATTTGCACCTCTAGGGGCATGGATGGGGTGTGGAGCCTTCCAAACCTTTTTTTTTTAAGCCACCTATTTTTATTTTCGATACTACATGGATAGTTGGAGATTCAATCCCTGGATTTAGAATATGCAGTTCGCTTTATTTCTGTTATAAAAGCCAGCTGCCTCCATCAGACCTGCAATGATGCAAATGCAGACGTGCTTATCATTAAAGGGAAAAAAGGGTTAAAGCCTGCTCATTTCGAAGACAGTCTGGATAGTGGTTTGGTTGTTTGTTTGTTTTTAAGTAACATGCCTGTGGTAAATCCCTGCTTTGGGTCTTGAAAAGGAAGCTGTAAACACCAGTAATTCCCACATGTGCTATTGCATCCTTTGCTTCACCAGCTCCCCTTCCCCTGTTAATACCCCTGGGCGGCATCATGCCTGCAGCTGTGGTACTGACAGGCTCCAGGGTGACTTCTGGCTGGTACTGCCTGTGCAGAACAGAATCCGGTCACCGCAGCTCTGCAATGGAGTGAGCCTGTGTGTTTGGAGAGAGAGAATTTTCTTAGCCTGCCGAGGAATAAATTCCAGGAGGAGGCTGCTCTCAGCTCAATCCTACTGCTTGTGTCAGGGCCTTGTCTGTTTACACCAGCAAGAATGTGAGTGGGAGTCAGTCTCACCTTCCACCCCCACTAAAAAGAGCAAGGCTGGCAGTGCCACACAGGGCAAAACAGCAGCAGATTTGACACCCATTTAAGAACAATGAAGCTAGAAAGGGAGAGGTGCAAGATAGGACCTTCCCTGGCAGTAGCTCCTGCTCCACTGATTTAATGTGATATAGTGCAGCTAGTGCCATTAGTATAGAGGGGCAGGTACCACCTGTTCAAAATGCACAGTGGCCCAAGAAGCCTGAGCCAGACCTTAATGCAGCTGGGGTGTTGAATCAAGTAAGATCAGGGGCCTCCTATCTCAACACGGGGTCCTCACTGGTGTAAACTGATAATGCCTTAATAGACAGCCTGCCACTATGCCTCATTAACACCAATTAGCACTTACTGTCCAGGGGTGAGATGTTCAGGCCCCTGGCCTTAGCAAAAATCTCCTGCTAGAAACACCTCAGTGCAGGGGCAAGATGCAATTTCATTTTGGAGTGAGACTTTGGTGACATTATGATTTATAGGCTAGCAGCAGATGGACTACAGAGAATTTTCTATGGAAGGTCTCACTCACAGGTCAGGTGATTTACCAGTAGCAGGGGGACAGTGGACAGTAGTCTATACAATGTTAGCAGCAGCTGTGTAGGCTGAAGCTACACTGTAGTTGGTTATAAAAGCACCATAGCCTAAAGCAGACAGCACAAAAGAGAGAGCTCTGCAATGAGGGCCTAGTCTCCTAGTCAGCTGATAAAGTCCTTCCCGTTTCCCGCCTCCACCAAGGTAAAAGTGACCTAGGTTATAATTGTAGCATGATTATCTTTTCACAGCCTTGTAAGTCAGTTGCTTATTGATTCCCTTTCTGTATCCCATCCGTACACTCCACACTCAAGCCTGCCTGCACCAGGTGGAAATCAATTTGTTCCTAATTCACCTCTGAGCTGTACCAGTCTCCTTCCCTTGGGCTAACTCTCCTGCTCTGAGGCCCTTGGCTCTTGAAGGTCTATGCACTCCCTAAATCTGATTTAAATAGTTGCTTTGGAATAGGCCAAGTTGCTGGAGGAGGGTCCCCCTCAGCTGAAAGCAGCTAGTGCCACCCATGGAGCCCGCCCCCCTTGCCAATCTACTGCCTCCCCAGAGAGCTAAACTTGAGTTTAAAATCTTTACTATATCATCGAACATGAGCCTAAGAAATTACTGTGTGTCTTTTCCAGACCCACAAGGAAGAAGTAGCAACAGAGAGTCCTGTGGCACCTTTAAGACTAACAGAAGTATTGGAGCATAAGCTTTTGTGGGTGAATGCCCACTTCATCAGACGCAAGTGAGCATTCACCCACGAAAGCTTATGCTCCAATACTTCTGTTAGTCTTAAAGGTGCCACAGGACCCTCTGTTGCTTTTTACAGATTCAGACTAACACGGCTACCCCTCTGATACAAGGAAGAAATAGGCTTATATAATTCCCAGAGGTCTTAGTGCTTCATGTTTTGATCACCACCTCTAGCAAATGCTACACCTCTATTACAGCTTCAGTGGTTGGCAGTTGCTGGTGTGGAGAAAAGGGAAATGAGAGGATTTAGACACCAGACTTTAATTTGCATGTAGGCAAATTCTACTTGGCCCCCATCCATTTGCTTGCATGACTTGCAGCACATTCGCTTTATACAGTGGGAGCAGGTTCAGCCATGCAGGCTGCACTCTGGCCCAGAACTAACTTACTCAAGCTGCAAAGCACCAGAAGGGGCCTCTGGCCTTGGCGAAAGCTGCCAGCTGTGGTTGTACAAAGCAATAGGATGCAACAGTCCACTTTGGGAGAGGGCAGTTTGGGAACATACGTCCATTCAGTGCCATATCTTCTGCATAGTGCCAGCTTCCCCCCTGGACAAGGCAGGGAGGTCAGCTACCCGGTTAGCAGTGCACTTTCGGTACTCAGAGCACTTCTCAAGCAGTAACATGGATTAGAAAGGCTTAGCCAGTACAGCTGGTGGTGCAAAGGCTCCACCGTTTTCCCTCCCCTCCCCACCACCAAATTCATTTCCCCTGCAAACAAACAGTGGGAAACTGGGCTGCTATTTAGCTTCCTACTAATCCCAGTTCTAAGAACAAGTTTTAAGTAAGAGAACCTGTAAACGCCCATTGTTGAGGAACAGCTGCTAACACAAAGAGCCTGTTCCATTGGAAAATAAGCTGTACTGTATTCCCATTGTTGGACAGTATCCGATAGCGGGTGATGCATGGAAAAAGGGAATGATTCTGTGTTAAGGCAGCTCACAAGACTGCTGCCTCTTCTCTTGCCTGACCCCATATTCCTCATCCTGACTTGGAGCTAGCAGGAGCAGCAGCTCTGGGCAGTGTTCTGTTTGTGAGCCCCATTGACCAGCCCAAGGCACTGTCTGCAATCTAGCATTTGTTCTATCAGCCTGACGCTGTTCCTCGCACACCTCTCCCCACCATGGTGCCTGCTGGCGCCCAACGTACCTAAATAAAGTTGTTCAGATACAAACCTGCCTCTCTCTGTCTGCAGTGGTGGGAGGGCTGGATAGGCTCTTACAGCAATTGCTCGGGAGACACTTTCTTCCCCTGGAATGCTGGTGGTGATTACAGAAGTTACTGTTGTGGGCTGTACACTCACTTACACTCCATAGCATTCAAAGTGGGTAGGACAAGGGGACCAAACAGACAAGTTGAGGGGGAAGAGGGTAACTGACAGACGTATTTTTTTTAAAAAAATCTCCCTCTGCCCTCGCCCCAGGCAGCTGGGTAAGTTATTGTAGGCAGCATGGTAGAAGTGGGGCACGTAGGAGGAATCCAACTCCAGAGAAGGTAACAGGCTGGTGGAACAGTTCACAACAGGCTACTCCACAGGTAGCAATAGGCTGAAAGGAAGGGGACAGACTCAGCGAACAAATGGGGCTGCAGTTGGAAATGTAAGACTTCGTTTCACAGCACGACAGTTAGCAAGGATCATCGAACAACCTAGCAGACCCCTGCTGCCAGGAAAGATGGGACCGATGGTTTGAAAGTAATAAAGGCGAAGTCCCAGTCATCACAGCTGGAAGACAGGCCAGAACAAGTACAAGACAGTGTTTTACAAAACCAAACTTAGTTTCCACCTGGCACCTGCTTCTATTCTGTGGAGCAGAAGACTGCTCAAGACAAGCCCCCAGGGTGTTAGCTTGAGGCTGAAGGCCAATGGTTCTAGAGCAGAACACACATGAGCCAGACCAGAAGTTACTTCAGAGGATCCCAGCCCTTGCTCTGCATTTTCATTTCCTGGTTTGTCTGAAGCATCAGTGGTTGGGGCAGGCGCAGGTGGAGCATGCACGGAAAGTGCCAGCCCTGAACTGTATTTAATTCAGTCAGCTTCCTGCCTTGGAGCTGGGTGTGAATCACTATCCAGGGTTACTCAGGCACCTGTGGCTAGTTTTATCTCAGCTGCTCATGCACTGACTTATTTAGAAACAGTCACTTCTCAGCTACAGTTGTTCCTTAGGGGGCTGCCCCCTTCCTACCCTGTCACAAGGTGGCGTTGAGAGGAAGGGAAGGCAGTTCCTGTCTACGTGGAGCATAGAGGCAGTAGGGTGCTACACAGGAAAGCTATAGCCGAGGGAGATTACCTAGCTGATGGTACAACGGCTAGGCTCAGGGGTTACCCTTTGCCACAGGGGGCCCACTAGTGTTCACACCAATTTTGCTCTAATAGGTCAGCCAATGCTGCCCTGAAGGCACTTGTGCCTGAAGCTTTAAGATGGTGTCCGGGCGCTACAGCTTTCCCAGAGACTAGAGTGCTGCAGCAATGGAGTTGAAGGTGGCTGTGACTCATTCAGTGCCAGCTGAAGACCAATGTCTGAGCTTTTTTTGGGAAGAACAGACCACTGAGGAGGCAAAGGAGGGAAGTCCAGCAGGAAGGGGAAGTGGTAAAATATCGGAGCAGGTCCTAGTCCTTGCACACACACCCCTCCCGTGTCACATTGACAGTACTGTGCTCCTCTCCGTAGGCAGAAGTACACATGCTCAATGGATTCAGCTACTTTCCAACCGGAGAAGAGAACTGGTCCAGGGGAGTGGCTGCTCCCTCACTTCCAGGTGTGCAGTAGAGCAGAAAGGCGACCAGGAGAGCTGGCTGGTAGCAGAACCACGCTGGAAGGGGGAGCACTGGCTCCAGCCACTAAGTGTTTATTAGCTAAGGGGAATCAGAGCAGATGGAAGAGCCATATTAACATTGATGGGGAAGGAGCAGTCAGCGGAACGTTCCCTCTAATTGTATTTGCGGGAAGGAGGATTGTGCACAGATGGGGCTGCGAGTTCACTCACGCTCAGAGCCAACAGACGAATGTAAAATGAGGGAGCCAGACACCAGATCCGACACCATTGAATTCCCTCCCTTCCCCCGTGGCCCTCCTCCCACATAAAATTGATAGCCACTGCAAAGAACGGAAGAACAACCAGAGGGATGCAGAGCAAAATATTAGGGAAGGGGGACTGTGAACCTCAAACAGATACAAACCAAGGCAAGAATTTTCCATGGGCCAATGTCGGCAGAGAGTGCTATTCACACAATCCGGTTTCTCTGGAAATGGAGGCCAACTCCCAGCAGCTGAAGTTCCCGAGCAGTACCTTGGAACGGAGGAATTGCCAGACTGACTCCAGGTCCATCTAGCCCAGTATCCTGTCTCCAGCAGAGGCCAGAAACAGAGAGTCAGAGGCAGGTGTAAGAACCCCACTTAGCAGGTGTAGGATATTTGCTCTCCACATTAGGTCTCCTCCTGATCTAATAGCTAGCAATCAGCACAAACCCCGCAGCATGAAAACAAAGGAACTTGTTTGTTTGCCCTAATGGTGTTTGGGACAAAATTAAGGACCCATAATTTTCACTTCTGCCAGCAGGGCTTCCCCAGGATTTGGGCATGGGACCTCTGGCCCCGAAAGTGAGTCCTACCCCTACACCACTGATGAGAACGTATTGATCCTCCAACAGTGCACAACTCCCTCCCTGCTTAGCACATGCTTCCCACTGCCCACTTCCGCCCAACTCCTGAGTTATTAGAATACCAATAATGCCTCACCTCAAAACTATTCCTTTTGAGCGCTGGCAGGGGTAGCGTGGCCAACGGTCTCTTGTGAAGCAGGAGAATTACAGGCAGTTCGTTATTGCATCTTTGAAGATCCCCTCACTACAGGGCAGCAAGTAGCTCAAGCAATGCCCCAAATCATTAACACTGGCACCTGCAAGTTCACACACAGGCCCAAACCCAACCAGCCGGATTTCATTCCTCCAGACCACATCAACAGAGCCTGAACTCCAGTAACGGAACCCTAAGGAGGGAAAGCCTAGGTCCCCTAGTCCAGCAACAGGTTCTTCAGGCCAGAGAACCAAGTGGGCTAAACTGAAGCAACAGTACCATAGGCATTTGGAGCGGGGACCATATGGCTGCCGTGCCTATGTCCAAGACTGAAAAGTCTGCGGGTTACAGTTCACAGCAGCACCTGTGCGGTGATGTTGGCCAAGGAAATGGGCTTGGAAAGAGACTGGTGCTCCGAGCCCGGCAGAACCTGGAACAGGTCAGATACCAACGATACAAAAACCCAGTCACAAGCAAAACCAAAATTGGCACGGTCTGCCACAAGGGCTGCAGTTCGGATAGGGAGCGCCTGCCCGGGCTGCAGTCAAACGAACTTGAGGGGAGCATTTGGGAGGACACTGGTATTTGGTTTGTGTGCAACAGCTACTGGTAATGCAAAGGGCCAAAACCTCAGGAACTACAGATCCCACTTGGCTCATGCTGGGAGCTGGAGATCCAAGAGGAGCAATCTAGTCCAGAACTCTTCAGAGCAAGCTTAGCAATTGAAAAAGTGATTCTCTGGTTTGTAAAGCACTCCAGAAACTGACATTATTAACACACCCACCCCAAACTGAACCGCAGAACAGCAATACAGAAAAGGTAATTTTTAATCAGCTCATTAGGAAATGAAGAATCTGTCAAAGTTTGTTAAAAATTACATAAATAAGTTATGAGTTAACCGTCAAAAGATACAGATGCCTCCAGGCGGTAACTATTACAGCTTTGTTACATCTTGGTCTGAGACCCAAGGCGGCTGTGTCCTGAGGTGAAACGGCAGTAGTTTGGCTGGCTCCACCTTGAACAGCAGAACAAGAGGAAGCGCCAACGGGGGCACCTAGCTGGTGTCTAACTGAATACACAGCACATACATGATGGGGGAGTTTGGCCTTCACATGCTCCTGATGCTTTCCTTGTTCTCCTGCAGCTGTGAGAGTAGGTGGGTGCTTGTCCACCTCCAGCCAAAACTGAGACTAAATCCCAAAGTGCTTTGGCACGATGCATCTTGGTCATGATCCAGTTTTGCCGACTCAAGCAGAAATAGACTCAGCATAAACCATTCCGAGACAAACCAGTTAGGGGATTTCACAGATCAACATCTCCTGCATGCAACCTGGATCAGAACTGTGCCAGCTACAAATGTGTGCTTGTTCTGACCCCAGCGTGGTCAAGGTCTTCTGTAGATTTCAACCCCTCTTGCTATCTCGCTCCAGAACTTCTGTTTGGCTGCTGAGTTAGTCAGTCAACCACTAGGACATGGTTTAAACAAGACAAGACAAAAAAAGCTAAGCAGTTTATCATCAGAGCTGCCATTCTCACTGGTTTAGATACCGCTCTACATTCTCAGCACGTATACTCT
The DNA here is from genome assembly GCF_002925995.2 of Terrapene triunguis. Lineage (NCBI taxonomy): Eukaryota > Metazoa > Chordata > Testudines > Emydidae > Terrapene > Terrapene triunguis. Next base: position 3,691,914 of record NW_020664446.1, on the reverse strand, counting down.
CTGATGACACAAAACTAACGTCTGTTTACACAGATGGGGTGAAATCCTGCCCCCACTGCAGTCAGTGGGAGTTTTACCATAAACTTCAGTGGGGCCTGAATTTCACGAATGGTAGAAGAGAAGAACTAGGAGTACAAGAAGAACCTGGTAGCAGGGCAGGGTTGGGCTTCCCCTCCCCAGCAGCGGAGAGGGATGGGCTCAGTCTTAGGCTCAATCAGGTTTGTCAGGATGATTTAAAAGAGAGGCTCCGCTGCCCCCAGACTGGGGTAGACACAACTATTCCCCTTACCAGGTACAGGTTGGTTGCATGGAGCTCAATCCGACAGCTCCAGGCTGAGGCAGTTCTGTTGATTTCCGGGGGATTACTTGTGGTGCAGGGATGAATGTGAGAGAGCGCACAGGGCTTGTGTGGTAAGGCCCTGGGCCGTCTTGCAAAGAGGAGGGGTTACAGTGCTCAGCAATCTCACCGGGCATGGGTCTCGCCGGTGGACAGGTCCCCAACAAAGCTGGGGTTGCTGTATCAATTCCCTTTGGGGTGGGGGTGGCTCTAGAGCCCCCTCCCCACATCAGGCGGTCCTAAACTCAGTTTAAAAACGGGCTTCAAGAACCATGAGCCATTTTGCAGAGAAAGAAGCAGATAAGCAACCCCCGGATGAAAGGCAGTAACACGGGGAACGTGGGCTCTCCCCCACCCTGCCCGTTCACTGCAGGGAATCCGGCATCACGTTCACACAGGCCTCTGCAGGTTGCGTGAAAGCGATCAGCATTGGGACTAACCCGACAGAATGGGCTCGATCTAAGAACTGTGTCACTTCTCTGCAGTGAATTAGGGGTAAGGCATTATGTCAGTAGGGAGTAGCTACACTGAAGAGTCTTAAATCCCAATCCCAAACACCTAGAAGATTCCCCCATCCCAATTTTTCATCCTGTAAACCCCCTTCTAACTCCAGAGCCCTGCCTCAGAGTCACCACTTCTTCCAGCCCTCCCCCGCTGGAGAATGTCAAGCCTGCCCCCTAACTGGCTGCAGGGCCTGGTGAGGACCAGCATCCATTCCCTGAAGGAGATGACCACAATGCCTCTGCAACCCTACCTGCTCCTGCAGAGCTAGGGAGCGAGAGCAGGGCAGGAGACAAAGGCCTAGTCCACCCTAGAAAGGACTGCAGGTAAGGCTAGGTGGAGATGCAGCTTATAGCCACACAAGAGTGCTTTTGCCTGTGTGGCTTATGCCAGTTCCCTGAACTGAATAAGCTTTATCCACAAAAGCTTTATTTTGCTGGTATAACTGCATCTACACTGGGATGGACTTTTGCCAGTAAAAAATAAAACAAGTCACCCCCTTAACTAGCACACTGGTAAAGTGTCTAGTGCAGAGCTGCCCTGAGCCCAGGTTTCCTGGATAACACTGCACAAAACCACCACTGGGCTGGCCCAACAGCATCTGCTTTCCCACCGATGCCCCATGAGGTGAGATATTGCACTAGAGACTGTGTTAGAATGTCTGTCTCCTTTACTCTAGGCCAGTGGTCTCCAAAGTGGGGTGCGCAAGAGGATCCTTGGGGGTGTGCGGCAGGAGGAGCCCTTTTTTTTTTTTTTTTTTGGCGCTTCGGCACGGCAGGAGGTGCGTGCTCAAAAATTTTTTACTGATAGGGGTGTGCGATCAAAAAAGTTTGGAGACCACAGCTCTAGGCCACTGTCACCCACCCTCCCTTGAGATCAGCAGCACCTCAGTGGGCCCTGGGTGCAAAAAGTGCAAGAGCTAAGACTCCATCTGATTGCCTGAGCAAACGCCCCCACTCTGAGCACACACCAGTCACCCGTCTCTGATGTACCTGCCTTCCAAACCGACTGCCCCCGGAGCGAGGAAACGTCTGCATTGTGAGCATTTCACAGTTGAATTGTAAACACTTTCAGTTCTTAGCCAGCAAGCCCCTTCGCCTCAGTCTGCATCCCCCGGACTGTAGAGAGGCGGAACCACACCCACAGCACAGAGTCAGTGAGAGCCGAAGGGCTCAGGCACATCTAGATCATTTTGATCTCTTGTGATCGACTCTGAGTCAGGCTTTGGCGCTGGGACTTGACCGTCTGGAGGCGCCTTCCATGCAGGCTGAACTGCGACCAGCTGAGGAGCTGCAGTAATGCACATGTGATGGGGATGAAGACGAGGAGGTAAAAGCAGCCCTGGCGCAGAGTTGGTTCCCAGGCTCCGTTGGACGCCAGCTTCGGTTGGGCGCTCACCACGTTGCTCAGAGGGGCCCGCTGGAAAATGTCATAACCTGAGACCAAAACAGTGTGTAAGACTCAGCTAGAAATTGTAAAAATTCCATGCACCCTCAACCACCATTGTAACATGGAGCTCACCACACCTCCCTCAGGGGTCTGTGCACAGGCTTCACAGCCACCGAACACAAGGTCCTGTAGCCCAAGCAACGCTCAGTGCAATTCAGATACAGTGTCCCTGGGATAACAATGCACAGATCTCGCTAGGGAGGAGTTCAGCACAGGAGTGGGGAGATGGATTAGCATCAGATCTCGATCCCACAGGCCTGGGTTCAAATCAGATGTCTCTCAACATGAGAGGTGGGCGGTGGTGTCAAGCTAATCCTTCGCTGAAATGCAGCACGTGGAGCCGCACTGGGACATGGGACAGTACGAACGCCCACAGTGCATCACTACAACCACTTCCCACCAGCTGGTCTCCCACACAAATACTGCCCAGGCCTTCCCCTGTTCAGGTTATTCGCTCTGACAGGCACTGCCCCAGGTGGCATGGGTGCAAAAGTACATGGAGCGTTAACTTAGGTAATAAAACATCTTGCAAACTATGTTGCCAGTGGACCTTGTCCAAGTATTTCACATCACAAAAGCCAGCAGAGGCACTCATCTCAGCCCCACCCTGCTGCTTTCCCCACGTCACGTACCAGTATAAGTACAGAGCAGCCAGGTGCCAATCAGGGGGGCAAAGGTCTGGCCAGGCTTGGTTACCAAGGCAACCATCCCAAACAACAGTGCTGAGGCAGCCTGCTTCCTGCGGTTCAAGACAAAATCCTCATCCACCAGGTCAGTGACAACCAGGTTCAGCAGCTTGCATGTTCCTTCCGTGAACACCCGGTTACTGCGGAGCATAGCAGAGAGGGCATTACACAGCAGCACGTGGAAACAGGGAGCACTTAAATACAGAGAGGGCTAATACAGAACAATGCTGCTTTGCCTCTCCCTAGCACCTGCCAGCCACTTTACATGATGTTTAACATCAAACACCCCTCTGAGCCCCATTTTACAGATGGGGAAACAGGCACACAAAGGGGAAGTGACTTGCCCAAGTCACATCATCACAGAGCTGGGAGCACTGGTTTCAGTTCCCGAGTATCAGGCTAGTGGCTTAGCCACAAGCCCAGCCTTCCTCCCACCAACCCAGAACTACCAAAATGCAGTTGATCCAGAGAACAATCATCTGCCTCGTCTTGAACACGAGTCCATTGTACAGCCTGCTGCCTTAAGGAGGTTCACCTGCCAGGAACAGGTCACGTGGCAAAGCCTACCAGTTGAGTTCACACACCAGATGACAGTTATGTGAGGAGAGTCCCACACGCCAGAGCCAAGCCTGCATTTGCAGACACAGCCTGATTTTTGTGAAGAGCATGTTATTTCCTCATTTGTTCTTAAACAAGGTTTGCATGAAGTGTGGTGTAATCATGGATTGTTCAGTTCATCTTGCTCAGTCCATTGGAGGTGAAGGAGTTCTTCACTAGAAGGGACAACATGAACTAGTGGTTGGAGCACTTGGTCAAGAGTCAGGTCTTCTGGGTTCCACTCTCAGCTCTGACAGTGACTTGTTGCATGACCATGCCTCACCTGTATGCCTGACATTCACCAGCTGTAAAATGGAGATGCCTCATGGCCTCCCTGGGGTGGCTAACCACCAGGACAGCTCCCACCAGCTCAACCACAGGCACAGAGGTCAATGAAACCCTAGATAAGCAACATACCTGGCTATGAAGATGCAGAGAAGATGCACCTGGTCGGGTCCAGCTAGAAGCATGATGATGCTGAGAGCCAGCTTCAGGAAAAAGAGCCCTCGCACCACCGCGTAAACCCCCCATCTTTGACAGAGAGACAGAAAATAGAGGTTGTTGAGATGAGGGGCGATGTAGGAAATACCTGTGGAGAGAGGCACAGACAGTTCAAGGGAGTTTCAGCATCTGACAGTGCCTAGAGACCGAGTAGAGACAAGACAAGGCTCAATTCATCCAGCAGGGCATTCGGAAGAAAACCACAGAACAGCTATACACATTTAAACTGAGTGAAATACTCAGCCCTTACACGGCACTCTCTACATCCAAGCACTGCACAAAGATCTTCACAACTCTCCCGTGAAGGAGGCAAGTGGTATCCCCATTTCACAGACGGGAGCATTGGGAGATAAGTGACTCGTCCAGTGACACACAGGCAGTTAGCATTAGAACCAGGATTGAAGCTGCGAACTCCCAATTCTGTGCTTACCCGACTAGATTCCACCCAGAAGCTGCTTGAGTTGATGGAAGTCAGACGACATGGCAGTGCCAATGCATCTCAGCCCTGACCCAGAGACAACCCTCGTATTCCAGAGCTGAGTCTCCACTGAACCTTGCACTGCCAATCAGGCAGATCTGGATGGCAGCTTGGGCATGTTCCAACAGCAACTAAGAGAAAGTGACTGAGCTCATGGTCTCATCCCCCACGTCTGGAGTTGAACCCAGGTTTGCAGAGCTGACCAGATCTAGGTCTCTCTCTCACACACACCGCCTTACATCTGTGAAACCCAGGTTAGAAAGCCAATGCCTGCCTCTCCCCCTCTGGCCCCTGAAAAGTGTTAAAGATTATTTCTTGTGTGTCTGGGAAGGGAGGGGAAAGTCTAAGATCCAAGATGGTTGCAGCAATGGTCCCATCTGGGGACAGGTGGGCCAAGTGCCACTCCTGGAGGCCTGAGAAAAGAGTGCACCTTTCTCCCGAGTCTCAGTGCTTTCAGTGTTTGTGAAGAACGAACTCAGGCCTGAGCCGAGTACCAACCAGCAGCTGTGGGGTGCTGCTTACTCCAGTTCCCCATGCAGGCTCACCTAGTAGGAAGGATCCTGTAGAGAGAGAGATCCGATCTGACAGCAAGTGTTCCAAGAAGAGAGGGAAGAAGTTGCTGTTAAAGTGGCAGTGAAAAACCTGTGACAAAACAGCATGAAGATTAACTGACCAGCAATACTCAGAGCAAGAGGAGGAAGGCTAAGCCAATAGCGTGCACGGCTCCGCTCCACTAGGAGTCCAGTGCCAGGGTAACATGCAATTCTTACAGGTAGGATCTGTAAAGCGGAGAAGTTGGTTCTGCAGACAGTGTGCTTTGTTTATACAAGTGCTCTGATGCCATCTGCACTCACCTCTGAGAGCCATCAGTTACACCCTTGTACCCCATGAGAGGCCCGTAGTCAGCCCAGCCCAGCAGCTTGTCTGTGCGTTACTATGTGGGAGAACCAAACACTCAGAGGCAACTGAGGCTGCAAGTGCTGCAGCGATGCTGTGGAGAGTGTTGTGTTGTTTGGCAGTCATCTCTGTGGGCACCTAGCTGAGGAACCAAGCACTAGCTCTGAGTAGAGCCCAGTGGCTGTGACATGAAGGGGAGGATTCAGTGCTCTCACAGGATGGCTGGAAAAAAAACACGTTTCCAAGCTGTTCTCAAAGGCATTCGATGACAGGAACTAGGATTTCTCTGGCTGTTGCTTTTGCACTAGTAATTCTCCCCAACAGCCATGATAAGGCATTAAACAGCAGCATCCTTGTTAAACTGCACATGATGGTCTCTGAAGGCTGAGAGTTTGCACTCCTTAGTGAAGCAGGAGCTGAGCCTACACTTAATCCCCCCTCCTGGCTGTAGATGGACGAGCAAGACCCCCAGACTCCGCAGGGAGTCCCCGCGTAACAGAACAGCTGGCTGATGCGAAGCCATGCAAGCATGTGCAGAAAGCACCAAGAGGAGTTAGTGGTGTCTGAGTAATGCCATACTTTCCTCATAAGGAATCAATATCCTGTTGAACCAGTTTCAGACTGGCTTGGCTAACAGCTCACCATCTGAGTCACTGGGTTAGAGTGTCCGTGCTAGACCTACCTGTACTAGGTTCATACAGACGAACCAGAGGAAGTTGCGGTGCCGGGACAGCTGTTTGAGGTATTCTCCCAGTGTAATCCTCTTCTCCAGCGGGGCAGATGGTTGCTCAATGTACAATCTACAGGGACAATGAAACCACTCTAATTGTTTCTGCACATGAGAGAATTTCTGTTATCCCCCTTCCTCTGCACTCCCAAAGGGCTTGTAAACTCCGTGCTCCCTGCTTTGCTCAGAAGTGCAAGCACTGATGCAATGCTGGCTACTTTCCTCATCCTACCAGTTCCTATTATTCATCTTCTCTGTTCATGGAGCAAGTCAGAAGCTGGCATGATAGTTGTTCCTTGATGGAAGCAACCACCAGAACCAGGGTCCTCAAAAACTTGAAATATTTGCCTAGTGAGTCAGCAACTCAAATCTGCACCAGTAAGAGCATCCCTCCCCCGGGCAGCTGTTACAGTTCAATGCCGATTCCTACTACTCTAGTCCCAATCTTTATTGTTAGTTTTATTGTGGGAACACCTACAGGATGCGAGGCACTGCACAAACAAAGACAGTCCCTGCCCCAAAGAGCACTTACAATCTAAGTTTGAGAGACGAGACAAGTGGATACAGCAGAGGGGGCAGCACGAGGGCACAGTGAGTTATGAACACTGGAATGAGCAGTGCGCACAAACGCCACCTGCTTAGCCAGTAAGACAGACAAGAAAGATGCATTTACTTTTTCCATCCTCATGGTAAAGGGAGAGCAAGTACATTTCTATGACAATGCTGTGTTGACATTTTAACAGGTACAGGCCTTTTACTATTAGTGTATACTCTAGAAATTAAAGGATGGACGCTACAGGTAACTTTTTGTCCATCAGCCACCAAGAACAGGATTACTGTCAGCAATATATTCTCTAGTGCTATGCCCCAGTCTAGTTTCAGATGTCCCATGAGATGGGGGTTGCCTATTCACGGCCCAGGAGATCTCAACATTAGGATACCTTTCTTGGTCCTCAGCCTAAATCTTCCTTTTCTTAAATTCATCCCATAATTCCCAATTATTGCTCCATACACACTTCAAGTAATTCCCCTTTTCCTCACTGGTATTTACACATAGATACTTGTAAGGAGACATGAAAACCACCTACTAGTTGTCAGCTAGCCAAGCTAGACATAAAGAGCCCATTTTTTAGTGAGCCAGTCACAACTGTGTGCAGAACTACACATGCAACTACTGAAGCTCTGTGTAGATGGGCTCTCAGGCACTTGTAAGCAGGATACTCCCAACACCACATGCACTCAGAATAACTGCACTGAGATTAAACGCGCTTTCTGGCATGTGCAATGGCACGTCTGACTTTAAGGGACTAGTTAGTGTGGGCCAGTTTTCTGAGTCTTTCCTCAGGACTCAGTTGCTTTAGGTTGTTTGTTTGTTTTTGGCTACTCTGAATTTTGAAGGGAGGAAGCTACAGCTGTCAGGTAAAATTTTCAAAAATGCCTCCGTGACTTGGGCTTCTTAGGTTCCCATTTTCAAAAGTGATGTAGGAGACTAAGGGACTAGCTACACTTGGAGCTGCACGTACAAGTCCCAGCTGACTGAGCTAGCACACTAAAAACAGAGTGTAGCCACAGCGCAACGGGGACTAGCCACCCTACGTACCAACCCATCCGAGACCCAGACCCACAGCATCAGATGTATGGAGTTTGGTGCCACTTACTCTTTTAAAGTTGACTCTTGGTCCCATTTCACTTTCACTTCAGTCTCAAATCGTTGTCTTAGCAGCCACGTTGCCAGAGTAAATCCAGCAACAGAGCAGAGAGCCAGCACCACACAAAATATCCGGAAAGAAAAGAAGTCTTCTTTGTTCCACACTGCATAGGACATGAAGACAGAGAGGGAACCGATGGCACTAAAAAGCGAGCAGTAGAAATTTAGGCTAGTCCTGTCCTTTGCAGAAACAGCAAGGTCTGCGAGCAAGGCATTGTGGTTGAGATCCACCACGGTAAGAAAGCTGTCATAGAGGCAGAGGCATAGGAGGAACTGTAGACCTGGATGGGCCCACGAAACCCAGAAAGCCAGGAAAGAGATGGCAAAAAGGGGCCCATTGCAGCTCAGTGCCTTAAGTCTCTTAAGAATGACTTCTGGTGAGGAGATCTCCACCCCTGACCTGCAAGAGAAGAGAAAAACTTTGATCACAATCCCTGGGAAGTGTCCCTGCCACACCCTCTATTCCCTTATAGGAAAGGCTCAGAGGGTAATGGAAGTGATCTCAACACTGCATTTGTCAGGGTAGTAAGTGTCTTTGTTCGGCTCCCGTCTCACTCTGCTAATGTGAGGAGATAACAGGCCCCAACACCAGGAACATGAGCAAACACACAGGAGTGAACAGAGCCCGTCTTGGCAGGCCAGCACTGTCTACTTCACAATCCCACGGTAAATCTGCGGCAATGCAGATTGTTGAACTGGTTATAACAGTGTAGCTCTGTCTCCCTCTAGTGGACGGACCATGTAGAGAGGTTAGTACATCAGCTATTGACTCCAAGTTTAATGGGACTTAAGCAGCAGAGGCTTGTGCTTTTAGATCCAGAGTTCCAGACTCAGTCCCGCAAGGTGACTTGCCTGGGGGCATTAGTATAACTACACCTGTGAATGACCTCCTCCTCCATACATTCCAGACACTGAAATGATAGACAAGCAGCACCCAACCCTGAAGCCACAACAGCAACATCCAACTTTTCAGGATACCATGAGCAGGGGAGTTTAAGATTTTCATACCTAGGTAATAGTCCTCTTCTAACAATCAGTCTTTTCAAGGTGACATTTTCACAATCTTTTCCAGCCTACTTTGAAGATATTAACTTTTCAGCATTTAACGGAGGATACGAATGGCACAAACTTACTGTTGTGTGCTAAGAAATACCCGGTCACTCAACCAGCCGAAGAGAGGGTCATTGAGGCTGTTCCAAATTAGAAACACTGTCTAGAAAAGAGATACACAATAGTGAGACAAGCCACAATGAATCACTTCAGCAGTCGAGTCTTGTTACTGAGGTAACCAACATCCAGATGGGGACCCATTACAATTCCTTGGGATAATAACCAATTGGTACTGGATAGTGATAATGTACCACTAACACATATGCCTTGGCACTATACTGCAAACCCCCTTTCTGTGCCCATACTGTGCCTTTCCAGGCTGAGAGTCATACTGTTTAATGGCTTTATGTTGTATAAAAAAATATCTACTGGCAAATAGGGTTACACTACCCATTTTCATACATGACTCAAAGTCACGTTTGAACTCATGCTTTGGGAGGTGATGGAATAATGCACAGAGGCCAACATTTTCAAACCCGGGTGCCTAAATCTAGACACAGGCACTCAAGAAGTCTGATTTTCAGACTCATTCAATGCTGTGCTTCATTGCTGCTGTGTGTAGTTTGAAATGCGCTGGGATTCTCCAAGAGGAAAGGCACTCTTTAAAACGTAAGTTGCTGGTGTTTAGACCCCCGACTCACTATCTTTGTATATTTGTATGAGTGAGAAGAGCTAGGTCACCCAATTTAGCTGCACTACTACTAGCTCCTTTATCACTTCCTGCCAAAAAAGAAATTGAGCTACCAAAATGTTCTCCCATATTCTAACAGGATGCTTTGGTTTCAGATCCTACTGCATACCTTGAGAACGGTAGGAAAAAAGAAGGCTCAGAAACTTACCTCCCCAATCCAGAAGGACAGTTTATCAATCTTGTAAACAGAAACGAAGGTGTCCACGTAATATAGGAGGAATACATTGTGCAAAATGGAAACAAAGAGCGACAGGGACCCATAGATCACAGCAGTGGGTAAATTAAAGAGACAACCCAACAGTCGCAAACCCATGTTGGTTCATTCAGAGTGCTTCAGCTTTCCAGATCATCTCCATTTCAGGTGGGACACCTTCCCCCAGCAGCTGTTGACTCTTTGTTGGGAGCCAGTCCATTGTTCCTCCTGTTGGAAAAAAGATTATAGAATTAAGTCAATCAATTTCTTTAAAAAAACCAAACAAACCACAAACCCAACCCACCCACCCACCGGAATGTAAGTTTTACCAGCCAATACAAATCAAGTCAGAATTAGATGGCTTTGCTCAGTTGTTCAAAAGTGGATTTAATGGGATTTAAAAGGCTAAAGGCCATCTGCTTTGGTATAGCCATTCCCTTAAGCTGAGTTATCATTTGGCCCAAACTATTGGACTAGATCAAGGGCTATCCGCGGTTCAGCTGTTTACTAGTAGGAATACTGACAGGTTTTATATACTGTACTTTAATGCTCTTTGTTGTCTGGCATAGAGTAGATTAGCTATTTCCATACTCTAAGGCAAGAACACAAGAGGAAACATGATTTATGGTTGCATACAGAAACAGTCTTCAGAAGACAGAAATAATCGCAGATATTTTTAGATAGTCAAACTGAAGGAGAAGAGTTACCAGGGTGAACTTTGGACTCAAAAACAAATGTCAGGAAACCGGCAGGAATAAGCCCTAGTTCAAGCAGGTGTGATATAGCCTGACACATGCACACTTCTTTCACAGTATCAGAGGGGTAGCCGTGTTAGTCTGAATCTGTAAAAAGCAACAGAGGGTCCTGTGGCACCTTTAAGACTAACAGAAGTA
>NW_020664446.1:3670370-3676146 GCF_002925995.2 Terrapene triunguis | reverse complement strand
CCCCCCCCCCCCCCGCTGAGCCCCAACCACCTTCACTTGGACCCCCCTGTAGAGTCCCATTGCCTCTGCACCCAGAACCCCCCTACCAATGAGCCCTTGTTCATCCAGATCCCACCTGGACACCCCCCCCACACACACACACACACACACAAAGCTGCCTGCAACCAGATTGCCCCACACAAACCCTATTACCCCACAATAAGCCTAGATCTCCCCACAACAAGCCCCTCCACACTTGGACCCTGCTGGGCTGAGCCTGCCTGTCTACATCTAGTGTGCCTGGCATGGACCAGGCAGGCCTGGCCTTTGTGGTGTGTACAGCCTCACTGCTGAGTCTGTCATGGGGTGGGGGCTGCAGGGTGATCTCCACCTCTGTGCTTCCCACTGCCATACTGGAGCCTCCACATATATTTATTGACAATATTATTATAATATAATATATTAAAATATTGTGTGCAGAATTTTTAAATTTTTGGCGCAGAATTCCCTCAGGAGTAATGAAAGAGAAACAGTTTGTCAAATGTAAGAGGAGAGAATCTGGAGGGAAAACGTGCTGCTCCGGTGTGCGGAGTAAAAAAAACAAAACAAACACACTGTGCTTGTTTCTGATCTCATTCACATCAGTTTTATACTGGGGCAATTCCACTGAAGTCACCCTAGTTATTCCGGATTTACCAGTGCAAGCATAGCATCAGAGCTATTTTCTCCGGCTATGCAGGATATCCCCACTGAGCCCAAAAAGATGCTGTCCACCATTCTAAGTTTTACTCCCAAGTACTCAGACTAGAAAATCTCCCTACTACTTTGACTCAATATAAGGCAGTACTAAATCATAAACATTTAGTGAGAAAACAGAGGACTTAAAGGCTCCAGTGCTGTCAGCATCTTTCACAAGCACTAACAGAACTGCCTATTTTGAGAAGCGAAGCCCTGACCCAAAGCCTGTATCAGACAGAGTCAATCTAACACTGTACATTGCCCTGAATTTGTAAAGGCCACAGAGCTACTGGAGCTTCCCCAGACATTCCATTTTGCCATTTACATACCATACTGTTGATTTAAGTAAGCAAAGCTTCTTTTACTCTTTTTCCCTGTGACTCCATCACAGATGGATAATCTCTCACAGAAGGTTAAAGCATTGACATCTGTAAGCAATTAAAGTTTGTTCCAGTAGTCGTGAGGTCATTCATTTTTTCCATTTGTAAACGTGTGGATGAAAGGAATAAAATGATAAAGAACTTGCATGTAAAGAACTTAATTGTGCTCCGAGAGCCATAAGAGCACTATGTTTAAATTTGCCACACTGCTATTTTTAAAGTTGGGTAAAGTTATGTGTGACATATTTCAGAACTTTTCAATATTCGGCATCAAGAAATAAGGGCCACAAGAGTTTCAAGAGAGGTACATCTGTCAGTTAGTTATTCTGAATCTCATAAGCACAACGACCGAGCTGGAATTTTAAGTTAAAAAGCAATATACACAGCAGTTTCAGTTTCAGAAACTTTAGCTTTTGCAAAGTTTGCATTTAGTACATATGCTTCACTCCTGCCAGTTACAGTCTACTCTCTAAGAAGGTGATGTTCATACATAAGACACCTGGAAGGCACTGCCTTTGTTACAAAGGATGTTAGCAGATTGTAGCTGACATTGCATTTTAGGATTCCTGCAACATCTGGCCTAGTTTTCTAGCCGGTCACAGCTGGAGCGCAAACAGGTAACAACCATTCCATACACCCCCTTCCTACCCCACACATTGTTACCTTGGGACTCTCCAGAGCATGGAAGGCTTCATACAAGCTCTCCATAGAGGGCAATTTTCACCTTTTACTATAAATTTACCTTTATGGTATTAAATGACTTGTTCGTCACTGAGCAGCAGTTTATACTTTTTCTAAAATCTATGGAGATTTCTAGGCAAAAAACCCCAAACCTTTACATTCTGCATTAAGGTAGAAAGAATCAATCACATCAGTCAAAAAAGCCTTGAATTTGTTCTCCCTTCTTGTGAGAAAGATACAAGGTTAAAATCCCCCGAGAAGTCCACAGCAAAGTTCCTCCTTTACAAAAAACCCACCACATTTAATAGTTAACTTCACCCAAACAACCTTAGCTCTTTCCCTCAAGCACCACCCCCAGAGCAAGACGAAACTCCAAGACAGTCTGGTCCATCTTCCACAAAACCCAATACCTTATTCTTAATCTTCATGAGCCCGTGGGATGGATGGATAAAGCTGTTGCAGAGTTTCTAATTGTTCTCAAGGGGGCACTAGGGGTCAAGTGCTAGGACTGTGGATTCAGTTGCAAGTCATCTGAGAAATCTTAACTCCTCTATATTTCTTCAAGAGTCCATTGGGCAGTCATTGCTAACGCAGGTAGATTTTACAGAAGAGTACTGATGGGATACCAATTAACAATACTAACAAACTCTCAGAAAATGGATTCGTACTGTAATTATATTTTTATAAAGCAATGGAATGTGTGTGCAATAATGTGATACCAACTGGCTCAGACAAGGAACACCACAAATAAGGAAACATATCACATGCACTTTAATTGTTAAGCACAACAGGGAGGCACCCAGCTGGTTTATTTAGCCAGCCATATGACACCCAGATATTGGAGGAAATTGAACATCTCCTCCCTTTTATAACTATGCAATTGTGCTTCTGTCAAACTGGTTCACACCCTTAATGACGTTCATTGGTGCACATACGCAAATATAACTTTGTGCTAGAGAGATTATATAATTCACACGATTTGTATTAGTTGATGCTCTGCATTAACATGGTTTTATGGAAAAGAGGGCTTGTCAAACAAACCCATTTCATTATTTGAAGAGATCACAAGTTTGGTTGATAAAGGTAACTGTATAGATACAAAATACTTAGATTTTTGTAAGGCATTTGACTTCGCACCACACGACAGCTTGATTAAAATTAGTACTACATGACAAAAAGCACATGTTAAATGGATTAAGAACTGGCTCACTGACAGATCTCAAAAAGTAGATGTCAATATAGAATCCCCACTGAATGGGTGGGTTTCTAGTGATGTTCCACGAGAATCAGTACTTGGCCATGTTTTAAAAAGGATGTTGAAAAACTGGACAGGATGCAGACGAGTCAAAAATGATTCAACGGCTGGAGAAAATGTCTTGCAGTGAGCAATTTAAAGATCCTGATCTGTTTAGGTTATCAAAAAGATTGAGTAAGATTGAGCACTGCCTTGATTATAGTATATCGGTAGCGTCATGGGCAGAAAAAAAAAACAGGTGCTGCTAATGCAGAGAAATCTGGCAAAGAAAGGCATAACAAGAACAAGCGGCTGGAAGCTGGCACCAGAAATTTTCAAATTAGAAACAAGGCACAAGTTTTTAAACAGTGAAAGTGATTAAGCTTTGGAACAAACTACCAAGGGAAGTGGTGAATTCTCATCTCTTGATATCTTCATATCAAGATGGAGTCTTTCTGGAAGATTCGCTTTAGCCAAACAAATTATTGGGCTCAATACATTTTACTCAGTTATCCTTTAATGACCTGTGATATACAGGTCAGACTGGATAATCTAACAGTCCCTTCTGGCTCTAAATTCTGTAAATGTATGAATCTTCTATCAGAGACAGAGCAGGTGAGGTAATATCTTTTACTGGACCAACTTCTGTGGTGAAAGGGACAAGATTTTGAGATCCCCAGAGCTCTTCTTTAGGCCTGAAGAAGCTGACAGACATTCAGACCCAAAGAAGAGCTCTGTGGAGTTCAAAGGCTCGTTTCTTTCACCAGCAGAAGTTGGTCCACTAAAAGATGTTACCTCACCCACCTTGTCTCTCTTGTATCCTGAGACCAACACAGCTACAACACTGCAAACAATGACGCTTATTTTGACAGCCACAACCAAGGGTTTGAGAATGTCTTTAACACATCCAGGTGTGCCTATGTAATACAAAATTAACTCACTATTTGAGGAACACATGAGGTACTGTAATACTGGGAAGGTTAAAGGGACACAGTCATCTTGAAAGCCATTTCTGTTTGACTTTTGTACCTCCTGTTATTACAACAACTAGACTTTATAAAATAAAGCAGCAAGAGCCCCCTGGGATCCAGTTTGTTTACTGTGTGCATTTAACAGCAGTTGGTGCATAGTCAGTTTCCCTGTTTCCCTGTGTAATCAATTAGCAAAGGAGAAACTGATTGCAACTTGTCAGTGAGAGAACAGGGGGAAAACACATTTTAAAAGAGTAATTGGTATCAAAAGACTGACGTTGACGGCGTGCCTTTAAAGATGAGTTTGTGGCACAGGGTCACATATCTCAGTCTATCTTCAAATCACTCAGTGGCCTGGGCCCAGCATATCTAAAAAACTGCCTCATGAAGATCCTTCTATAACGCTTTGCTCCTCAGGCAGAATGGAACATTTTACCAGAAGGGTAAAGCTCATCTGTGAAAAAGTCTGAGATTTCTTGGGGGCCTATCCCAGACAGCAGGACAACCCCCCCAGGAACTAATGACCATCACAAGCACCACCTTCTGCTCCAAATGCAAGGTGCTTGTCTTCCAACTGCCTTCTCTAGCAAACACACAGCAATGTGTACATGTTAAAAATATATTAAAACAATCCCCTACGGAGACATAACTGCACACAAAATTCTTCCTTACAGAGAGGATGAGAAAGAGAATGAACCACACCTGACAGATGTTAGTCTCCTGGCTCAGATACTAAGTGATAAGGGTGGTATAAGAACCTGAATAAAACATCAAGTTGACAGGTTCACTCACAAGCCAGCTATTTAACATTACTTTAATTTTGTTTTTTGTGTTCAAGTTTAAAAAATACACCAACTTCTCCTGTGCTGAAACCCTGGAGGTATAGCACTTCAGTACCTGCCCATTATTCTCATTAGCATTAGTAGGAACCGTACAGCAAGCTGAGAAGCATTGGTGCCACTTTTCATGCTGTTAAAGAGAATGTCTCTGTCTAGGTATTTCTTCTCCACTCATCATCATGGTATCGGAGCAGGATTTCCCCACAGAACTCATTTCAGTATGGACTGGTCAGTGAGGGGTTTTTTGTTTTTGCTTACAATCTTTTGAAAACTGCAGTTATTCCCTCTCTCCCACCCTGGGGTTTCAGTCACCAGATCATAAGGTGTTTCCTGAAAGGCTTATTGAAGCCTGTCACAGGGCCCAAAACTGAGGCAGTCAGGAACCTTTGTAATGTTTCAATCCTGAAAGATACCACTGGACCAGTTTAAGCAGATTTACCTACACTGTTATGAGCATTTCCCCATGCAAGAAAGAACTTCAAAATACTGAACAATGCAAGTTCTCTTTTACCCACTCACACTATTTGTGCAGCATCTGGATACAGGAATTGTTTGCTTTGTCGCAAAGGGGGATGGTTCAAGAAGTGGTGACAGCATCATCTCCACTTGAAGTCCTAGTTCAGATCAAGTTTTCACCTGGTCATTTAGACACCCTTGAAACTGAATTTTGAGAAGAGATTAGTGACTAGAGTAGGGGATGGAGAAGCAGGATTCCTGGGTTCTAGTCGCAAGCTCCACCACTGACTTCTTGTGTGATCTTTGTCAAGTCACTTCCCTACTCCATGCCTCCATTTCCTGATCTGTGAAATGAGGATAACACACACCTACACCTCCCCAGGGATAGGAGATGTAATTTGTGTTTGTGAAATGCTTTGAGGTGTTCAGATAAAAGTCACTAGAGAAGTGCAAATTACAATGGAAACTGCTACCAGACTCTAGCTTCCATGCAGGGGA
>NW_020664446.1:3670200-3670360 GCF_002925995.2 Terrapene triunguis | reverse complement strand
TCAGACCCCTATAGAGGAATGGGGATAGAAACCCCACTCCCCCCCCCACAGGACAGACCCCTATGATGGGGGGCAGAGACCCCCCCCACCTCTACCCAGGTCAGACCCTGTAGAGAGGAATGGAGATAGAGACCCCACTCTCCCCCCCACAGGACAGACC
>NW_020664446.1:3649277-3670190 GCF_002925995.2 Terrapene triunguis | reverse complement strand
TAGAGACCCCACTCTCCCCCCCACAGGACAGACCCCTATGATGGGGGAGGGGATAGAACCCCACCCCCACAGCACTTTACCCAGGACAGACCCCAATGGGACGGGGGGAGACATCCCCTGGCACGGAGCCCTGGGGGGGGCACTCCCGGGCTGGGCACGGCAGAGACACAGCGAAGGGGCACCGGGGGGGGCAGCTCCCACCCCCCACAGGGCTCTCCCCGGGAGCGAGCGTTAGAACCCATCCCCCACACTTCCCCTGGGGGAGGGGGGGAGCGCGCAAGCCCCGCCCCGTGCGCCCCCCGAGAGCGCGCGGCGCCTCCTACCTGCATCGAATCCCAGCCCTGGTTCTTCCCCCTCAGCACCAGGCGCGCGTGCGCACTGAACTGCCGCCACCCCGGGCGCTCGGCCCCGCCCACGCTGCCAGAAGGGGGCGGGGAGGCCCACCGGGCCTGAGGCGGAGCCCGCGGAGGCCATCTTCACTCCGGGCAGACGAAGCCAGCCAGCCCCACCCTTCCGGCCATCTTGGGCGAGCGCTGTTTTTGAAGGTGGGGGGGGGTCTCTCAGCTGAGTGACATAGCGACGAGCCAGTCAGAAAGCAGCATACCTAATTTACATAGGCACGCCCCTAACCGCAGAGATCCGGATTCGGAATGGGGAGGGGTCTCGACAGGGGCCCTTCTAGCCGGGCCGCTCTCCCTCTCTATGGCCCGTGCGCCTGACCTGGCCCTGCTGCCACTGGGCCAAGGCCGCGAGACTGACAGCTGGCCTGGCCCGGCCCGCCCTCGAGTGTGACCTGCGGCCCTTCCCCCTCAGCCTGTGAGGCCTGGCCCTGCCCCTCCCCCATAGCCCTCAGCCTGTGAGGCCTGGCCCTGCCATAGCCCTCAGCCTGTGAGGCCTGGCCCTACCCCTGCAGGACATCTCCCCTCCCGCCCCCCATAGCCCTCAAACTGTCAGGCCTGGCCCTGCCCTTGTGGGGCCCTCTGGGACTATGACCCTGAGACTGTGAGATCCCACCCCAGCCTTCTACCCAGGGCAGGCGCTTCCACTGGGCAACCCTAGGCGGTTGCCTAGGGCAGCAGGATTGTGTGTGATCCCCACCCCAAACCTAGTATTTAGCAGTGACACTTTCCCAGCCCTGGAGAAGAGCTCGGTGAAAGCTTGTCTCTCTCGCTCACAGAAGCTGGGCCAATAAGAGATATTACCTCACCCACACGGTCTCCTTATCTCAAGAGTTATTATAGAGGGAAAAGAAATGGGAGTTATTTACAAGGCTAAAGCAGGTACCGTAAACCTATACACACACACACACACCTCCCAAGAGGCTTCTAGCTTCGCTTTCACACAGTAATAGAAGTTTCTCTAATAAGCAAACTCTATATGTCCTTTAGAGCTAACCCAGGCTCAACGCTGGGGATCTTTTGCTTATGATTAATAATTCTTGCCACAGCAATTCAAGCAGCATAAAGATACAGTTCCTCCTTAGTAGGGCCTTTCATTCCCTTCTCCCCCACCCCTGCAAACTCAGCTGATGGAAGGAATCCATTTGCAGACTCCTCTCCATTTGGGGAGGGGAGGGAAGAGCAATCAGCAAAGTCTTCCACATCTGGTGTCAAGGGAGCGGGACATAACACCTTTGGTTGGAGATCAGCCCTTTACACTAATTAATGTCTCTTTCCTGTCTGGTGGTTTACACAGTCAGAGAGGCTTGTTACACAAATGCTTAAACATTACCTTACAATGTGGGATACAGATGTTATAAGTGAGATTAATGTGTGCAGCAATTTATAAGCATTCAATAAAATCTAAACACTAAGCACATTTTTAGAATTCTAATACTTATTGTAACAATACCGACACACTGGTCAGAGTGGTTCCAGCTATGTATTTGTCACTGTTCCACAAAGGCCTGGGGTCCTTGGCATGAGCTGGCACCTGGTCTGCCAGCATCACATCTTCTACAGTGGG
Source organism: Terrapene triunguis (assembly GCF_002925995.2). Taxonomy (NCBI): domain Eukaryota; kingdom Metazoa; phylum Chordata; order Testudines; family Emydidae; genus Terrapene; species Terrapene triunguis. Next base: position 3,668,225 of record NW_020664446.1, on the reverse strand, counting down.
GAGCCCTGCTGGGGATCTTGTTCCCCTGAGACTCTATGTGAGATCCCTCGACCCCAATGCCTATCCCTTCCACCCCTGGGGCCATGTCCCCTTAAGACTGTGTGATCCCTAGCCCCCACCCCTTCCATCCCCAGGGAACCCAATTATGGCCCAAGTACCCCTGAGACTCTGTGCAGGACCCACAGCCCCTGCCTTCTCTTTTCAAAGATTTTCCTAATGCTTTTTGGATTTGTATCTCCAGAACAAGATCAGCAGACAGAGAGCCCAGCTGTGGACTGCAGGCCATTGCTGGTCTATGGAGCACATGCCAGTGGTCAGCATAGATCTGGCTGGTCACATTGTGCTGAGTCCAGCTCCTTGTGTCTAGCTGAGAAAGACAGAATAGATAGGAGACAGGTTGAAATGAAGAGCAAACACTGATGCCATGACTAGTTTTTCTGAGAGGTCAAAATACGTAGTGCATTAAAGACAGCTAAATACATTACCATTCTTACGGACATCACTTATTTTCCCATGCACTATCAGGGGAGACTCATGGGATTACAGTCTTGAGATGAATCAAGACTGGACACCTTTCTGAAAGAGATGCTTGAACCACATAGGAATTATGCATTAGTCAAATGTAAGTTATTACTCTCAATACAGGGATAACTGGATGAAGTTTAATGGGCCTGTATTATACAGGAGGTCAAACTAGATGATCATAATGGTCTTTTCTGGCCTTTAATTCTATGAACTACGTTTTTAAAACCTTCACAGAAACACTCTGCAGAGTTTCGAAATTATAAAGCAAATGTCAGAAAGTCTGGAAATGGGCTGATAAGGTATTCGTCAACATCACCAGCTTCAAACAACCATCACTGTCACACCACACATGGAAATTTACCTTTCCTCCTAAACTAGATCCATAAAATACACCAGTGTCTAATATAGATCAGCTATTCACCCTTTGCTCTAGCGATAGCTAGTCTGACCTATTTTTCTCATTAGCTACTCCAAATAGCCCACAAAAGCTTATGACCAAATAGATTTGTTAGTCTCTAAGGTACCACAAGTACTCCTCATTCTTTTTCCCAAATACTAAGATATTACTGTACTTGTATATTAATACTATTTAAAAAAACCCTTCAGGCCTCCTTTACTTCTCACAAAGAGACAACTAAAAGATGGGGACCCATTTTGTCCCCATGCAAGTCACCTTTATCTTCTCCCTACAGCAATTCATTTAACTGTTAATGGTATTCACCTAGGGAGGTGATACAGGAAGCTTTAATTAGTGTTTGTAAAGGGCTTTGCGAGCTTTAAAGTATCATCATCGTTTGCTTTATATTTCCTAGTCATTCTCAAAGCATTTTCTCATTTTATTATCTTCTGACATTCTATGAAATAGGATTACCAGCATCTTCACAAATAAGTTCTTTTTATAAAGTCACTAACCACAAAAGTTCAGGTATTTGCACTCAACAACATAATTCCAGATTGTGTAATTGAAGAGTGATTCACAGGCATACCTCATCAGACATTGAGATCACCTGTAATATTATAGAGCGTAATTTTATGTAAAAAGCCTCTATCACTACCATGTTTGGTAATTTGCCATATATAACATAAATTATTCAATTAGAACTAAAAAAGCAATTTTGACTCATAGCAGGACACAAGCTATCATTGGAAAGTTGTTTCTATAATATCAGTCAGGCCTGGTAATGGAACCATCACCTTTTGGGTTTTAACTTTATAGCTCAATTTATACATTTTAAACTAATACTAATATCCAGTTTGTTGTAAGATTTATTTATGGACAACTGGGATTGCAACATAATACTACAGGTGCCTACAATAGTAGCTGATAAGGGTCATTCCAATTGTAACAACTGGAATTATCACAGTGATTACAAATAGAAGCTGTGCTTCAGTGTTCACTGATTCTGACTGATAAGCTGGGGAGTAGGCTTGTTCTTCAAAGCAGTAAATGGTAATTTTTATTTAAAGTTTGCTCTTGATGCTGTTCAAAGTTATGATCTTCTGAGGAAGGATGCTAACTGTTTGTCTGCTGCCTTGGGAAGGGGTATGAAGTTTTAAGATGTACTTTCATAAGTTCTTATTTTTAAGAGAGTTTGAATGTATATAGAGGTAAGTAGTCTCCTTTCTCCTCTTCCCCCACCTGACTTCATTATTAACTTTTATTTTCATGTACTGTGACTATCTTAAAGGACAAAGAGTGCTTTTTTTTTTTTTTTTTTTTTGCTTGATCAGTTAAGTTATACTACTAACAGACAGCTAGCTTCTGTTGTATTTTATCACTTACATGCTATATGTAACTTTAAAAAGGCTCTTTTAGATGTTTAATTTTTTTGTTTTGAAGCTCTACTTGTAGGTAAAGAATGTCTAAGTATAGATTAATTGTAGGATTTTTAGTTCATCTAATGGTATTTTAAATCAGTAAGCAATTTAAGGGTGTGGGAGGGAGATTCTGATCTGAAACCAGAATCTGTCCAGCTGTTATCTACTTTTGATAGAGTATTTAACCCACTTTTTCAGTCTGAGAGTAGCTATAGTACTAAATAAATATCTGCTTCCACTTGAGGGAGGATAGAAAAAAGCAATAGATAGAAAAAAGTAAGACTGTTGAAAGTTAAAAGCAGTTTAATGCTGTGGCTTATTTAATGAACTGTACATTAACAATACATGTGTGCAGCTTCAATTGTATTACCTTATTTTAACAGACTGCCTCCCATTTACACTTATGTGAACTTAATCATATCTACCTAAAAATGTATTGGATTTGCTTAGCATAATCAGTATTTTCATGTACATAAGTGACCCAAAGCTTGAGTAAAAATTGGCAAATACTAACCAATAGCTCTTGTAACTCTTATCCCACAATAAGAGTGGCTTTTTCAGTTTAGTTAAACTCCATCCAAGACAATACTAACTATTCTTATTCCAAAATAAGTGTGTCCACATGGTGAGTTATATCAGTATGACACTGGTCAAAATTCACACTTTCACTTGTACCAGTACAACTTTCCTGTGTGAACAGTCCCTAATTCTGAAGATCACCTGAATATAAAATGTGCTAATCTTCTATTTAAAATGCCACGGTCATTGTCGCATTGGCCTCTGATGCAGAATTTTGTAAAATGTAAGATCTAGAGCAGCAGTTTTCAAACGGTCTGTCAGGACCCCAAAGTGGGTTGCAACCCCATTTTAATAGGGTTGTCAGGGCTGGCTTAGACTTACTGGAGCACAGGGCCCAAGCCCCACTGCCCAGAGCCAAAGCCTGAGGACGTTAGCCCTGGGCAGTGGGGCTCAGATTATAGGCCCCTTGTCTGGGGCAGAAGCCCTGGGGCTTTGGCTTTGACTCCCCTCCCCCACCCCGGCAACAGAGCTCGGGTAGGTTCAGACTTTACTTCCTCATCCTGGGGTTCTGTAGTAGTTTTTGTTGTCAGAAGGGGGTTGTGGTGCAATGACGTTTGAGAACCGCTGACCTAGAGAAACCCTCCTATGGCCTCAATCCTGTGAACATTTACATTAGTCCCATTAAAATCCATGGGATTGTTTTTGTCAATCAGGTGATTCATGTGCAGACGTGTTTACAGGATCATAGAATTAGAAAGGATCACAAGGGTCATCTAGTCTAACTCCCTGCCAAGAGGCAAGATTTGTTGTGGCTAAACCATCCAAGACCGATCGCCATCCAGATCAGAATGCTCCAGTAGAAAGAAGTGGGATTATTTAAAAATAATCAAGTAATCATGTCTCAGCCGTGTTTGTAACATACAGGTTATGTTAGTGCATGAGACAGTACAAGTCACCTGAAATTGGCTAGTCGGTTTTACTTTTCTAACTAACTAAGATTCTGCAAGAAGCATTCAAATGTATAGAATGCATTTTAAAATTATTTAGACTTAAATAATTGAAAATGTTAGTGCAATAGATAATACAATTTTTCTTTAAATGTTAAAGGGACCCCATCTTAAATTAATCTTATTTTATATAGCATATTTTTATAACTTGGCACACACACAATTGCAGTAACCGTAAACATGCCAACTGCTTCTCATTATAAAATATCCTCTGTAAAGATGAAACTTGCCACCAGCTATTCATAGGTGAAAAGTGGCACATAAATGTAATTCTCTATCATCAGGGCTACAGTAGGCACAGCAGAAAGTCGCTGCTAATAAGTGGTTTCAGAGTAGCAGCCATGTTAGTCTGTATCCGCAAAAAGAACAGGAGTACTTGTGGCACCTTAGAGATGCTCAAATAAATTTGTTAGTCTCTAAGGTGCCACAAGTACTCCTGTTCTTTTTGCTAATAAGTGGTCTTTCCTGGAAATCTCTGCTAGGCATTGGGGCTGGAATTTTTAAAGAAACTTAAGGGAAGTAAGTACTGAACTCTCATTGGATTTCAATGGGAATTGGGCACTAACTTCACTAAGCCCCTTTGAAAATCCCGGTCTGTGTGTGTGAAATAAACCTCCTGTCTTTTTTTTAAAAAACCCAAACATGTCTAAAGCATGATCTACTGTAACAAGTCTTAACCACTAATTCTACTGCAGGGAGGGATAGCTCAGTGGTTTGAGCATTGGCCTACTAAACCCAGGGTTGTGAGTTCAATCCCTGAGGGGGCCATTTAGGGATCGGGGGCAAAAATCTGTCTGGGGATTAGTCCTGCTTTGAGAAGGGGGTTGGACTAGATGACCTCCTGAGGTCCCTTTCAACCCTGATATTCTATGACATCTGCACCCACTTAAGTGCACCCTGAAGTCCACAGGGAGTAGGACTCAGATCATCCTGCAGGCCATCACCTGAGCTCAAGAAATTGTTAGCTGTGCAAGGCCCATGACCACAGCTGAGCAGACCCGATTCCTTTGATGAGAAGGCAGTGAAGATGCATTGGCTAGTCCACTACCAGGTCAAAGGCTTGCAAAGGGGTAGGATTTTGCTTGACTAATTGGGATGTGATGAGAGCCAGCTGCCTAATTCCTGTGGGAAACACCTGGGGGCCTAAGCAGCCTCTCCAGGTTTGCGGGGCGGGGCGGTGGGGGGGGATTGTGAGTCATGGATTGCAAAGCAAAGGAAGATGCCTTCCTGCAGCCTGGACTTTGATACCGTCCATGAGTGTGACAGGGCTTAGGATAAACTGTTATCCACATCTCCCATTCGCTTAGCTAGGTTAGTGAGCTCCCTGACTGGCATGCTGGCTTTTGTGACTCTCATTCTTAGACACCCCCCTCTCCCCATTCACTGTATAGGGAGCCTAGATCACAATGGTGTTCCTGTGATTTCTCCCCTCCTCCCCCAGGTGCTGTGATGCTGAGCATTGCAACACCTAAGCCTCTTTGTGGATTCCACCCTTTGTTCCTTGTTCCTGCTCCTCTTTCTGGTGCAATGGTGCTGAGGTGGTGGTCTGTCGATGAGACTCCTTTGACTTGTAGCTGCGGCCTATCAACCAAACTCCAGCAGATCTGCATAGTAGAGCTTCAAGGCTGTGCTGAAATGGTAAAGGACAAAGCCTGCTGGGAGAAATGTACATTTCTCTGTGATTGACAGCACCTTTCTAACCCAAATGGGCTGAACCAAACTACCCAGAAGCTAGTCAAAATAGCAGCACAGGGCCTAGGATATCTGGACAAGCATGTCAATGTACTTAATCTGTTTGGTGTTTAAAACCCATTACTGGAAACTCTTCAGCTGTATAGCCTGTATTTCGAGTATTTGCTCATTTGTATGCTAAGTCATATTCTCTTGTATGCTGCTATCATGCTGTCAGAGACCGTTTTCTTTTTCAGATCTTAATCCCTTGAGGCTACAAGGGAGTAGATCAAATATCCTTGCAACTTTTCTGAAAAGTAAAGAATAAGCATTCTCCAGGCCAACACAAACTTTCAATTGAAACCTGTCTAATGAAAAACATTGTGTACAAGCCTTTGAGCATAAAACAGTTGCTGTATTTGTAAACCATCACCTCACTCCCAGTATGTAATGCACTTGAAAGCATTTTGGTTAAGATTGTATATAAAAGGCAATGTACCTAAAATCAAACTTCATGCTATACTAAATGAGAGGGGGGAAATCAGTGCAATGTTAAATGGACAAATTTTTAACAGTCAAATCAAAATGTTAAGATATTTTACTGCAGTAATAAGTGGAACACACTGCACCTACTACTTTATAAAGGACACTGCCTTCTCTCCTCTCCCCTCTCTAGATTTAGCTTTGTAAAAGCAAAAACATATATCCTAGGCTCTTGGAATCCTTAAGACCTTAAAAATATAAGTCCTCCAGTAAGAGAAATCCAGCAGCCAAACCTCCCCAGGAATCAGAAATAACTAACAAGCCATTTAAAAAATGTAATGGGTTGTGCTTATATACACATTTCCTCCCCTCCCTCCCCACCCCCCCGAACTTTGATGAGACTGCACTGAAGGATGATGGTTTTTGCCCATGTTGGACTAAAGTTTGGGGCTTGAGTTCCAAGGATGAGAATGTCCTACCAGCAGTGTCTTGTGAATATTTTGGAGAGTACTTTGTGGAATGGTGGGAGTGGGAAAGGATAGTGTGCAAGATCTGGTTCAGGGTGGGAATTAAAATACCCATGGATACTCTAGTTTAGAAACCTTCCCTTCTCTTAGGCCTGGTCTACACTATGAGTTTAGGTCGAATTTAGCAGTGTTAAATCGAATTAACCCTGCACTCGTCCACACAACGAAGCCATTTACTTTGACATAAAGGACTCTTAAAATCGATTTCTGTACTCCTCCCTGACGAGGGGAGTAGCGCTGAAATCGACATTGCCATTTTGAATTAGGGTTAGTGTGGCCGCAATTTTAGAGTGGTAGCCATGTTAGTCTGTATCAGCAAAAAGAACGAGGAGTCCTTGTGGCACCTTAGAGACCCTTCTCTTGGGTCTCCTTTATCCTACCACTTCTAGGGCGGGTAGGGGCACCTGCCTCACTGCTTTGGCAGCATTGCATCTCTCTGGGTGGAGTTGGTAGCTGGTGTCTTGCAGTTGCCTGCTTGGGTTATCCAGGAACAGCTTTGATATTCTGAAGTTAGTCTCCAACTAACTTTCAGTCCCACTGGTAGCTGCTATGATATCAACAAGAGTTATACTTGCTGGTTTGTTTACTTGGATACCCTGTCTCCAACAGTGCCTGGTAACTGTACCTTCCTCTGAAGGATCAACCTCCCCACCCACAATATACTTAACTATGCCAAGTGGAAACTTCTTCCTGACTCCATCTATTGATAGTCTTGGGCCCTGAAGAAGTGTTAGCCCTCAATTCTTATCCTGCCGCAATAAGTTCCACTTGTTAATGATATTGTTCATTGTGACTTACTAGTCTCTATCTTTTTAAATCCATTGCCTCTTCTTACTGGCCTTAGTTCCTCCTTCTATTGTGGGACAGGACCAAAAGGATCAAGGGTTATACCAAATAGGGGAAGACGTGATAGGTTCTTTTGGGAGTTGTCTATAGGTTGCCATTCTGGGATCAAGGGGGAAAGATTATAATGCATAACATTAGGCTCTGTCTTAACATGCGTGTTGCTAGCTTCTTGAGTTAGCCTACCTCAAGTGAGAGCAGCCACGCTGCAAAATGAAAATCTGGACAGTGTCCGTGTTAGCAGGTGGTGAATTGCACAAACTGGGGCCATAGCCTACACCCCCAGTGACCCAATCAACTTGAGTTAAAAGTCGTGCTTAATCTGTGCCAGTTCAGAGCCCCTGGCACTTCTGGGCTTGCTCTTTCAGTTCTGAAAGTAAAAAAAAAAAAAAATTGTCTGAACCCTGGCACCTCTTTCATTACAAGTAAGCACTGGTGAAAAGTCCCACAGTCCTGTTAACACTTTTGAGAGTGGCTGGGATTCAAGTTAGGGGCAAGTTTGGTGGGGGAGGGATAGCTCAGTGGCTTGACCATTGGCCTGCTGAACCCAGGGTTGTGAGTTCAGTCCTTGAGGGGGCCACTTTGGGAACTGGGGCAAAATCAGCACTTGGTCCTGCTAGTGAAGGCAGGGGGCTGGACTCAATGACCTTTCAAGGTCCCTTCCAGTTCTAAGAGATAGGATATCTCCATTAATTTATTTATATTTTATAACATGAGTTAATGCTGCCATGAAGACAAGCCCCCAGAAAGAATTTATAAATCTTTGGACTTGGTGTATGCTGAAAACTTGCACTGAAATGGCTATGTCTCTCGGGGTGTGGATTTTTTTACACCCTGAGACCTAGCTGACCCAATCCTGGCTCTAGACAGTGCTAGGTGAACAAAAGATTTCTTCTGTTGGCCTAGCTACTGCCTCTTGCAGAGGTGGATTAAGTACAGTGATGAGAACCCCTCCTGTCACCATCATGAGTAGCTGCACTGCAGTTCTGTTGTAGTGTTTGAAGTGTAAACGTAACCTCATATATGGGGGTGGAAGGGAACTACTCACTCATGTAGTCTAAGCCTTTGGCCTTCACCTCAGTCAGTGCAGGGCTATTCCCTGACAGACCATGCCCAGGGCGCTTCTCCAGGAGGTTGGTGAACAGAGACTGGGGTCTCTTCCCTTTATGGAACATTCTCTTCTGGAACTGATGAGGAAACTTCAAAATGTGATTCTCCAGAGGGCTCTACGTTAAGATACCAATGGTACACTAACAGTGACTTGGCAGTTTTCTTGCAGGAGAACGTATTTATATCTTCCCCCTAGATTAGTTGATCATCGAAGTGCTTAGTCTAAGAGCACAAGCTTGTTGTTGGATCAAAGACGATGAGTACATCTACACTATGGAGACTAGACTGGCGTAGTTATGCCACCACAGTCCCATGGTGTAGACCCAGCCTACGCTGACAGAAAATGTTTTTCTGTTGGTGTAGGAATGTCACCTCCCCAAATGACATTAGCTACATCAATGGAAGCCCTCTTCCGTCCGTATAGCTGGAGTTATGTTGGTATAGCTACATCAGTCAGGTTTCAGAGTAGCAGCCGTGTTAGTCTGTATCCGCAAAAAGAACAGGAGTACTTGTGGCACCTTGGAGACTAACAAATTTATTAGCGCATAAGCTTTCGTGGGCTACAGCCCACTTCTTCGGATGCATATAGAGTGGAACATATATTGAGGAGATATATCTATATCACACACATACAGAGAGCATGAACAGGTGGGAGTTGTCTTACCAACTCTGAGAGGCCAATTAAGTAAGAGAGAAAAACTTTTGAAGTGATAATCAAGATAGCTCAGTACAGACCGTTTGATAAGAAGTGTGAGAATACTTACAAGGGGAGAGAGATTCAATGTTTGTAATGGCTCAGCCATTCCCAGTCCTTATCCAATCCTGAGTTGATTGTATCTAGTTTGCATATCCATTCCAGCTCATCAGTCAGTGGTGTCGATGGCTTTTTTCTCTTCACGCCCCAACTGACATTAGCTATGCTGATAAACTTTTAAGCGTAGACCAAGGCTATATAGCAAATCATTTAGCCCTACGTTGTCAAATCCTGGTGGGGCACAGGAGGTAGAAACTGTGACTGTTGACGTGACCAAGTACTGATGCTTGTTACTGCCTGCATCTGCTCTCTTTGCCATATGCTGTGTCGTTGTAGCCCTGACAGTCCCAGGATATCGCAGACACAAGGTGGGTGAGGTAATAGCTTGGTAACAGGAGTTGGTCCAATAAAAGCGATTACCTCACCCACCTCGTCTCTGTCATAGACTTTTTCAGGCCAGAAGGAAGGAACCATTATGATCTACTCTGACTTCCTGCATAACCTCATAAGCCATGGAATTTTTCATGCATTCAGTTCCTACCCTGAGCCCATAGCTTCCTGGCTGACCTAGAGCATCTTTTTATAGAAAGAGAGAGCCCGTCACCTCTGCTTAGCTAACTGATGCTAGCTGTGGAAGAACAAAACGATGCTGCTCTTTCCCACTTCCCCAACAAACATGTTGGCTAAACTCTAAGAAGGTCAAGATTCCTGAGTGTTGCTGAAACTAGACTGTTCTATAGAACATTCAAGGGCTTCCCCCCCCCCCCTTCCATCTTGCATTGGTCAGAGGAAGTGAAAAGAGTGGGTAGAAAAGACAAGCTAAGAAAGCTTCCCCACTCCATCTCTGATTTCTCTGATGCTATGTCTTGTTGTGCTTGGTAATGAGGTATAAAGGACTATGCTTGACACCAGCAACAGTTGGTGGGAAAAATCCTGTCTTAACTTGTTAATGCAATGCACTTGAGCAAAAGCATCACTGAGGGAGAACAAATCTGGAAACTCCCACTCTAACGTGATTGTTGGTTTGGTTTTCCACTTGTGCTTAAGTGACTCTGTAAGTCAGTGGGACTTATGCTCCTAAGCAACAGTGTTTTGGAAACAACCTCTCTTAGTGCACTGGTCAGAAAATTAAAAATTTATTTGAAAACTCTCTTAAGTAAGGCCTTCCCCTTGGGGGAGGGATAGCTCAGTGGTTTTGAGCATTGGCCTACTAAACCCAGGGTTGTGAGTTCAATCCTTGAGGGGGCCATTTAGGGATCTGGGGCAAAAATCAGTACTTGGTCCTGCTAGTGAAGGCAGGGGGCTGGACTCAATGACCTTTTGAGATCCCTTCCAGCTCTGAGATAGGTATATCTCAATATATTTTCTTTTTTCTTTTTCTTTTTCTCTACTCTAACAAAGATCCTGCCATGTGGTGAACCTCCTTGAAATGGTGTAGCTGAATTGAAACAGTGCAAGATTTCCTCATCCTATGGGACAGAGGGGTATGCAACTTTTGAAGTGCGCTCCGAACCTGCTTTTCTTGGGATCTCCAAAAGACCTATGGCCCTGGGATGGGTGGAAGAGGAAGACCATTAAGAACCAAACTCTGATCCTTTTGAGTCTCTTTTGTAGAATTTCCAGTTAGATGCGAGTCCTGGCTGTCTCAGATTTCCTTTTTCCACAAGATTTTGACAAGCAGCATGAGGCTATCGAAGGAAAACGTTTATTTACATCTTGTAGAACCAATAAGTCATGCACTTACTCTCCAGGAAGGTAGGGTGGGGGAATGGCGAGGCAAGTATTTAATAACTTGATATTAAACCCTGGAAGATGCTCAGGCAGTATGGTGAACATTCTTGGGTCACTTTATTATTGGACGCTTGTTATCTCTCCCCTTCTGGCCCCCACACCTTTTTTTGCATTCATGAGTACTCTGCTGGGTGAAACTCTAGAGCAGAAACCTTTGGGTTCTGAATCCATCCAGCCCAGACCTGATGACATGATAAAATATCTGGCTGCTTCTCCACACTAAATCTGATTATATCAGGGGGGGGTTTGGTCCTGGACTAGTCATCAGAGCTGCTTTGCTGCTGGACAACTTGATCAGCAAAACCTCTCCCTTGTGAAAATTGCTGGCATTAAATAGAGAGTGAACTGGCAATGTGATCATTTGAGGATGAAGTCCCTGCGATTTCAAAAGGCACCCTGAAGAACGGTCTTTTGAGTGCCTGAATTGGATGAGGGTAGCTAAGGTAAATATTCTGCACCTTTGAACGAACACTCTGGTTGTATGCTGCAAATGTTTTTGGTTTTCACTTAACTGACTGACCCATAGTAATTCTATATGGCACAAGTTAGCACTGAAGCATGCTCCTCTGCATATATCTAAAAAGAACGAGGAGTCCTTGTGGCACCTTAGACTAACAAATTTATTTGAGCATAAGCTTTCATGGGCTACAGCCCACTTCTTCGGATGCATAGAATGGAACATATAGTAAGTAGGTAGATAGAGTTGATAGGGCTACTTCCACCTTTAATAAGAGGCTAATTAATATGAGCGATAATCAGCAGGAGGAAAAAACCACTTTTGTAGTGACAATCAAGATGGCCCATTTCAGACAGTTGACCAGGTGTGAGGATACTTGTCAACTGTCTGAAATGGGCCATCTTGATTATCACTACAAAAGTGTGGTTTTTTTTTCCCCTCCTGATTATAGCTCATTTTAATTAGCCATATTAACTCTAAGAGGCTACTTCCACCTTTTCATGTTCTGTATGTGTATATATATCTCCTTATTATATGTTCCATTCTATGCATCCGATGAAGTGGGCTGTAGCCCACGAAAGCTTATGCTCAAATAAATTTGTTAGTCTGTAAGGTACCACAAGTACTCCTGTTCTTTTTGGGAATACAGACTAACACGGCTGCTACTCTGAAACATGCATATAACTAGTTCTTTCTCAGAGCTGCAGTGGAAAAGGCTCTTCAATTTGTAAGCACCTAGGGGATAATAGGGTTAAAAGTAATAGCCAACCTGGATTTGTCAGGAACAAATGCCAAACCAACCTGATTTCCTTCTTTGACAGGGTTACTGGCCTAGTAGAGGGGGGGGGGAGGAAAGCAGAAGATGTGAGGGGGGTGTGTGTGTGTATGTGGCTTTTGATAGTCTCACACGACCACATCATAAGCAACCTAGGGAAGTGTCGTCTGAATTAAATTACTATAAGGTGGGTGTACAACTGGTTGAAAGACTGTACTCCCAATAACTACCAGTGGTTCTCTCTCAAACTGGCAGGATGTATCTGGTGGGGTCCCACAGGGTCAGTTCTGGGTCTTGTACTATACAATGTTTTCACTGACTTGCTGATGGAATGGAGAATGCTTATGAAACTTGCAGGTGACACCCAGCTGGGAGGGGTTGCAAGCACTTTGGAAGGCAGGATTAGAATTCAAAATGACCTTGATGAATTGAAGCATTGGCCTGAAATCAACAAGATGACATTCAGTAAAGATAAGTGCAAAGTACTCCACTAAGCAAGGAAAAATCAAATGCACAACTACAAAATGGGGAATAACTGGCTAGGTGGCAGTACTGCTGAAAAGGATCTGGGGTTTTAATCAATCTCAGATTGAATGAGTCAACAATGTGGTGCAGTTATGGAACAGGATAATATCAATCTAGGGCATATTAACAGGAGTGTCATATGTACAGCACTGGAGCTAATGGTCCTGCTCTACCTGCACTTGGGAGGCGTCAGCGGGGGTATTGTCCAGGGCCGGCTCTAGGTTTTTTGCTGCCCCAAGCAAAAATAATTTTGGCTGCCCCCTCCCCGCACTGCACCCTCCTGCTGCCCCAGCCCTGGGTCACTGGTAACTCGCTCCCAGGGTGGGGTCATTCAGCAGGAATTTTGGATGTGCACAGAACACAGACAGGATTGGTTCCCATATGGTTACAGAACTGCAGTAAAGTGGAACAATTTTCAGCTTGTGTGATTGAAGGCTATCTGGATGCATATTATAAGACTGTCCTACGTAAATGAGGAAAAGTTGAGGTGCCTTTATTATTCTTTTGCCCCATTCTTTGTTTCTATGGGGAATTTGCCAATGCAATATCACGGTCTTCCTTTTAAACAAATAAAACTAAAACTCAATAATAATAATAATAATTAATAAAAAAAAGCAATGGCTGTTGAAAATAGCAATTCCAGTCCTAATAACCACTGGGAAGCATTTCTTGCTCAATTTATTCTACTTTTTCCTACAGCAAGTTACAGTGGATCAGTATATTTGATTTGGGAGAAATGAAGTAACAGCTGCCCAAATTGAGCTTAAGCCCTCCTGAATTTTGAGGGTGTTCAAATCTGGAAGGCAGGTGCTGGATTCCCTTTCTGAATATTAGCTAAATCTGGAAAAGAAAAGTCAATTTCTGCTTCCATGGCTCAGAAGTGTAAATCCTCCTACGTGCCTGGTACTGAATCTAAAGCTGCCCAGTCTAGTAGAGCCTCCCCTCCCTTTTCATTTTAAATTCTAGTGGGATCCACGTACCTGCCTTGCTAGGCTTCAGATAGAGAGGTGCAATGTCCATTTAGTCCACCCAATTCTTTCTTTGGGGGAGAGCCCAGGGCTGGGGCGGCGGGGGGGGGGGGGGGGGGGGGGCCCGGGGAATACAGGGGTGGGGGGGGAGCCCAGGGCTGGGGTGAGGGGCAGCAAAAACCTAGAGCTGGCTCTGTCCCTACCATTCACAGCAAGCTGCAGGTTTCAGTTCCATACTCCTTCCCCCTCCCTTTCCTGTTGCTAGTGGCTGAGGGAATGCTGGGAAATGTAGTTCTTTCCCTGCTCCAGGGCTGGCTCTATAGGCAGGGAGCTAACCAAGGAACTACAGCTCCCAGGGCCCCCTGTTGGTTCTCAGCTCCCATGCTGGATTCTTGTGCCCCTGCAAATGTGCCGCCCCAAGCACCTGCTTGCTTTGCTGGTGCCTAGAGCCGGCCCTGGTATTGTCTGATTCTGGGTGCTCCACGTTAGGCAAGATCTAGACCAATCGGGAGGAGTCTAGAAAAGAGCAGCAATGATCGAGTTTAGAAAACTTGACCTATGAGGAAAGATTTTTAAAATACTGGGTGTGTTTAGTCTTGAAAGAAGACGACTGAGGTGTGGGGGGAGAAATCTGATAAGTCTTCAAATATGGTAAGGGCTGTTTATAAAGAGGACCATGATTAATTGTTCTCCATGTCCACTGCAGGTTGTACAAGGAGTGTAACGGGCTTAATCTGCAGCAAGGGAGATTTAAGTTAGCTATTGGTGGAAGCTTTTGAACGATGAGCGTAGTTAAGCTCTGGAATAAGCTTCCAAGGGAGGCTGTGGGAATCCCCATCGCTGGCAGTTAAGAACAAGTTGGACAAACAGCCTAGACCAGGAGTAGGCAACCTATGACGTGTGCGGAAGGGGGCACATGAGCTAATTTTTCCAGTGGCACTCACACTGCCCGGGTCCTGGCCACCGGTCTGGGGGTCTCTGCATTTTAATTTAATTTTAAACGAAGCATCTTAAACATTTTAAAAACCTTATTTACTTTACATACAACAATAGTTTAGTGTTCTATTCTAGACCGAGACCTTCTAGAAACGTTAAAATATGACTGGCACCCAAAACCTTAAATCAGAGTGACTAAATTAAGACTCAGCACAACACTTCTGAAAGGTTGCTGACCCCTGGCCTAGACCATCTCTGACCGATTACTTTGTCCTGTTTCAGTGCTGGGGGCTGGACTTAATGACCTTTCAAGGGCCCTTCCAGACCCATATTTGAGACTGACTTGATTCCATCAGCAGTAGCCAGATGTTGTGAAAGGTTTAGAGGAGGCCTATGCGAGATGAATGGATGCAGAGGGAGAGGAGCAGACACAATCCATGAGGTGGACTTGGGCAAGATAATGGAGCATGTGAACTGTCCTAATCTCTTCCAAGCAGAGATGGTGAAGATCGTGTGTCGACTAGTAATGTGTGGTTGGCTGGTTGGTTTTTTTTTTTTAAGGCAGTTTCTCCATTTTGTGGGTGGCCTTGACTGCAACACTAGCTGGGTTGGGGTGGACACCCTCCTAATTGGGGTGGGGGGCATTGGGAAGGGCACACTCACAAAGTTGGGAAGAACAACAATTAGGAGGGGGAAACAGACTAACCTCTCTCAACATGTCCCTTTTTGCCAGGGTAGTACTTGTTACTCGTTGTCTAGTAACCGTAGCTGCCTGGAATGTGCCCAGGCTTGGGAGGAGCTTGGAGTGGTTACTAAACACTGCAGGTTAGCTAGTCTGAGAATTCCTCTGGAGATAACCAGAGCCTTTAAAATTAAAGAATCAGAGAGGCAAGGAGTGGAGCTTGGCGTGAGTCTCTAACTTCAAGGATTATGCTCCCATGTCTCCATTAAGCGAACAACCTGGTTGACTCCACTCTGGGTGTGCCTGATTTCCGAAGAGGGAAGCACAGCAGAGCTTGAAATCTTTGCTAAGGAAACCAAACACATGCTGCTGCCTACAGAGACAGGTAATGGCCTCTTTCCTAGCTGCTTGAGGTGCTAGCTCACCACCACCCTTTTCTGGCTGGGTGTGCTTGCTGTCTAGAAATGGCCATGTCCTAAAGTGTCTGTTTTGCACTCTTGTTTATAGTGACTCTGACCTGAGGGCCCCGGGGTTCCTTCTTCCCACTGCTCCCTAAGATACAGGAGGTCAAGGTGTGATTCTGTGCTGAGTGCCTGGTAACATGCTGTGCACTGTTTAGACTGCCACCTTCCAGCCCAGAGGTGGCTTCATTTCAGCAGTGACGTGGACCTACTGGGCATTAGGCATGAAAGCGGCTGTATCCACACTGGTGCCTTGTGCGTTTGCACCACTTGCTTGCTGTTATCCAGCAACGCAGCCGCTGGGCATAGCCAGCTCTAGGCTTTGTCCCCACTTACATTGTGTCATTTTCCCCCCCCCCCTCTCAGGGTAGCCCACCACCACCTCAGCAACTTCCTGCCTGCACCCCTGGGAGTTAGGGGTGCAGGCAGGAAGCTGCTGAGGTGGTGGGCTGATCCCTGGCAGGTCTGCCATACTCTGCTGCTTCACGTGACCACCCTGACATGGACCATGGGTTGGAGTCAAAGCCCCACTTTCCAAGCAGGGAGCCACTGAGTGCAGTGAAAGAGATTCTGGGTGTGACTGTAGACGGCTGTCTCTCCTGCATGTACAGCAGGGTCCTATGTGGGCAAACAGGTTGCAAAGGCCTGTTCTAATCATTTAGATGGAATAAATGGGCCCAAAGAGTTCAGAGGTGTCAACAAGATCCTATCCCTGCTCAACATTGTTAAACAAGGTTCAGGGCTTGGTATTCGGAGGCCTCCGCCTGCTTAGTACCATGGCAAACACTCCCTTAAAAATCCTTTCACTGAAGATACAGAAAAGAAAAATGGAGCCTTTGAAATGCAGAGTATTAAATAAGGCTCTTATTTGAACAACATCTCTCCTTGCTTTTCCCTTTAGCTGGAGAGCTGTTTTAAAAGGGATGAAAACACCTTTGTCTGACAGTCTTTTTGCTGGTACCTAAGATGGTTAAAAACTGTTTTTATTTGTTTTGGTTTTGGAGGTTGGGGGTGGAGGGGGGGGATGTTAGTTGAGATGGGCTGGACCTTATAAGTTGGTTCCCATTTCCTAAGAAGACAAACACGCACAAAAGGGGGGAGAAAGGGAAATGCATTTCCTATCCTTGCTAGCTTTGGTCTCTGGGGCATGACTGCCATGAGGACCAAGCTGGTTGCAGTGGTGGTTTGTAGACCGCTGCTTCTATTAATTTCCCCCCCAAAAGTTGTCTTTTTAAAGATCCCCAAAAGAGAGCATTTGGGGGGGGGGGGGGAGATGGACTTTTCTGCCTATTTTGTTCCCCAATTAGCCCTAATTTCTAACATGAATTTTGGCTCACTACCTCTCCCTCCCCCCACCCCCCAGTCTCGCATTGTTTGTGTGTACCAGGCATGACCTTAATACAGTTGTTGAGTTATAGCAAGAGGCCTTTTTGTTTGGACTAATTGAGTCCATCTCTTTCCCATTATCATTTGTTGCTATCTGTTATGACGTTTTATGAATTTCCAGCTGAGCCTACAAATTTACCTTAATTGTAAGTCCAATTATGCCAACAGGCCTAAGGCCGCCACTGCTATTGATACCGACTCAGACAGCTGGGATGGGTGTTGAAGCTTCTGAGAAATATAGCCTCGTGGAAGCAGTGTTTCTCAGTGCATTGCACTAGCTACCACTTCAAACCCCCTCTTCTGCAACCCCCCAAAAAAGGAATGTGGAAGAAACAGGAGGGTCTGCAACATCAATTTATCCTGTGCCCAGCAATGCAGAGATGGGCCAGAAGCATGTGTTGTTTGTCCATGATTTAAGCTCTTTTGGGTCAGGAGCAGTCTTACTGTCTGTAGACCAGCTAGCACAGGGTCTTGATTCTCATTGGGGGTGCCCTCTAGGTGTTGCTTGTATTGCAATAGCACTATTAGATAAATACTGCACGTGTAACACTGACTGACCCCGGTCGCCGGCGGGCAGGATCGAACCGGGGACCTTTGGAGCTTAGTGCATGAGCCTCTACCACATGAACTAAGAGCCAACTGGGGCAGAACACCACACCCAGGAGGTGTGTGGGTTACACACGCACTTGGCAAACTGGGACTAAGACCTCCAGATATCAGTGTGTAAAAAGCAAGTCTCTGCTATGGCTACCTTAAGAGATTTCTTCTGTCTCAGGGAAGAGCCCTACTTGAGGAGGTGAAGGAGCAGGGCAGCATGTGGGCTTGTGAAAGCAAAACAAGTGTACATTATTATTCCAGCTGGCAAACACGGGCTGGCCCTAACAGGCTTCCAAACAGCACAATACAGACAATACACTACAGCACTGTGGGTAACGCCCTATTGCTGCGTGATCTGTCTCAGTGGGAAATGGTGCCTGAACTTTCTGTGGTCTGGCACGTGATCTGCTGCTGTGCATCCCTCTTGACTCCTTGGGAGTCTCCAACTTGCGTAACAGCAGGCTTGAGCCAGTTCTGAATGCTAACAAGCTGAAGTTATTCTGGCTGGCTGTAGAACAAGGAGGTCCTCACTCTGGTGTTGCATCTAAGGAAAAGCAATTTAGTCTAATTTTACCAGCCATCTTGGCAACTTTCCATCTAGTGCTTCACAACCAGGGTTACCTAAACAAAGGCTGTGATGGCCACTTGCTAGGAACCCAAGGGGGGCACGACCCTTGCATAAAACAGGAGAGTGCAGTCAAGCTAGTCTCTGCTAGTAGAGGTCCCAGCATGCAACGCTCAATCCTGATCCAAGCATATTTCCTCAACTCCATCCCTGTTGAGATGCTTATCTAGCCCTTCAGCTCACTAGTCTGACAGTTCTATAACTTGCTTCTCTGGCCATTCCAGACTGTGGCACGACCATGTCACAAGCTATTGTCAGACACCTTCACCAGCTCCCAAGTCACTTCAGATCCACTTGGGAGGAGGGAAGACAAAATCTCCCTTCATTGTGTCTAACTCTCACTGATTTATTGTGCTCACTGCACGGGCCTGGTTTCTCTCTGCCCCCCTCCCTGCTCTTAGAGTACCAGCCTCCTGGTTGAGATTATGCCAACAGTGTGTACACACACACACACACACACACACACACACACACACACACACACACAC
>NW_020664446.1:3646241-3649267 GCF_002925995.2 Terrapene triunguis | reverse complement strand
CACACACACACACACACACACACACACACACACACACACACACACACCCCTACCTACCTCTTTTTCTTAGAGGAAACAATACTCTTAGAGTAGGACCCAACCAACAAGGGATTGGAAAGATCCATTCCAGGCTGACCAATACAGCTTTAATTCTGCATACTCCATCTAAAGACAAGGAAACGTGTAGAACTTGAACTAAAATGCTGATCATGGGCATGGGGGGTAGCTTGTCGTGGAGGTGACAACTGTTGAATGAATGTGGTGTGGCTAACCTGTTCAGCTTGCTCAGCATTGCAGCTAGTGTCCAGGGATGTGATAGTGTTGGGGTCTATATGCACTGCGTCTGTTCCTAAATGGGAATCGATATATCGCAGCATGAACAAAGCCCGGTTAGTGTCCAAGGGGGTCACAATGATGCAACCAGATCACTCTAGGAAGTGAGTCTGTGACCCTCTACTTCATTGTGGTTAATCCATTTTCAAGTCACCATTCCTCTCCTGGTTCTTTTTACATTCTTTGATGGGTGCATTAGAAATAGGTTGCTTGGTCCTTCGAGTTGATGGCCTTAGATCAGTTACTAGTATGCACTTATGGTACCAAATAAACCACCAGTCAGTCGCCTTAAGTCTGGATGGGATGCTTTTTGATGTTTGTTCTCGGGAGCTGCTATAATCATCTGCCTAGGTTTATACTCCGCCTATCACTTCAGTAACTGCATTGTTGGAAGGCAGGCAATGGGGTAGGTCCCGTCTAAACTGGGGATATCAGTACTAGTGTATTTACAGCACAAATCCCTTGTGCAGAAACCCTGCACCAGTGTAAAATGGTTGTGCAACTTATTCCAGTAAACTACAGGAGCAATTTAATGCAGTATACCAGCACATCTCCCCAGTGACCTGGGCTGTGGTACGCGCACCAACCCTTTCCTCTGCTCTCCATGCTAGCTTCCCAAGGAACACAGCCCAGCTCAAGAGAGTCTGAGTGCCTTGAAGAAAAGGTCAATGCCCTGGACGCAGGATACCTAAAGCTCTGGGCTGAGGGCCATGCTTAGCCCCATTCTGCTTGAGAAGCAGAATTGTCATCTGTCACCTGGGCAAAGCAGGTCTGTGCAGGAGATGGGAGCTTTTCTCACACTAGGGAACGATCCTCACCAGGCCCCACAAACATGAGAAGCCTCACCACCTTCTGCTCCAAGTGCAAGTTGCACTTCCATACGTGCTGGAACTAGGGGAACTATGGGTGCTACCACACTCCTGGCTTCAAGTGGTTTCCATCAAATGCAGGGTTTACAGTTTGGTTCAGTGGCTCTCGGCACCTCACTATACAAATTGTTCCAGCCCCCCTGGGTCCTTCTCTGTCCTGCCTTCACGAATATAAACATACAACAGTGTATACATGGCACATTCCTTTCCCCCAGGGGAGAGGATGAGAGAATGAATAACATGTAACAGATGTTAATCATGTTGCTTAATACACTGCTGGTACTGGTGATGAGGCTGGTTGAGGAATTGGAACGGCATTTCACTGGTGATGTCCTAACCTAGACAGGCATGTTCAGACCTAACCAGTAACTAGAGAAAGGTGAATGAGATTTTAGAAAAACCCAAACCCTTTAAACCGAACTTCTACAGGTTAAGGTAGGTTAACTCTTCAATTCTTGGTTTCTTCCAGAAGCAGGCGTGTCAGAATAGCTAATTGGTGAGTCATGTGAAAAACCAATTACAAGATGGCTGATGGTTTGTGGTGGGGTTTTTATTTATTTATTTTATTTATTTATTTATTTTTGTGCAACACTTACTCCTAATCCTGCAGCTCTAAGAGATCTGGGTAAATGTTGCATGCGAATGGGTGGCATCTGACCGTACATTGGAACTAGGGTTACCATCTGTCCGTATTTCCCTGGACATGTCCGGCTTTTGCGTCTCTAAATAGCCGTCCGGGAGGAATTGGTAACCAGGTTAAAAGGTCCGGGATTTTCCCCTCCCCTCCATGCAGAGTGCGGCTGCTGATTGGGCGGTTGGGCCTGATTGAGCCGTTCCCATTGGCCTCCAGTAGCCAGAGCCCTCCCCTGTTCCCCCCTGCTGCCTGCAGCATGTTTTGCCTACACGTGGACATGGGCATGGTAAGGGGAGTCCCGGGGGCAGTCAGGGAGCGGGGGAGTGTTGGATGGGTCCCTGGCCTCCACCTGCCACCCCCCCCATGAGTCCCCCCCGCCTGTCTCTCCCTTGTGCTGCTGGCTCTGGCAGTACAACTGCTGTCTACTGCCCCCGGGTCCTAGTGCCCCCCATCCACTAATGGCAAGACAGGCTGCCCTTACCCTGCCCTTCCACCTTAGCCCTGAGCCTCTCCAATGCCCCAAACCCCTCAGCCCCAGCCCTCATCCCCCTGCACCCTAATCCTCTGCCCCAGCCCTGAGCCCCCTCCTGCATCACAAACCCCTCATCCTCAGCCCCACAGCCCTCCCCCTTGCACCCCCTCCCCTTCCCACGCACCCCCTCCTGCCCTCAAACTCCCTCCCAAAGCCTGCACCCCCTCCCTTTGCACCGCCTCCCACCCCCAAACTCCATCCCAGAGTCTGCACCCCTCACCCCCTCCTGCACACCCACCCCCTGCCCCTGCCCGGAGCCTGCACCCAGCACCCAAACTCTATCCCAGAGCCTGCACCCCTCCTGCACTCTAATCCCCAGCCCAGGGCCTGCACCCCAGACCTCCTCCCCCCACCCAACCCCCCTCCCAGAGCCTTAGGCAGGTGTGGGGGACGGGTTCTGGGCACCACCAAAATTTCTACAACCCTGCCACCCATGCAAGCGGATAAGGGTCGGGGCAGTCAGGGGACAGGTAGGGTCCTAGGGGGGGCAGTTAGGGTGGGGACTTCTCAGCAGGGGGAAGTCAGGGGACGAAGCAGGGGGGGTTGGAGGTTCTGAGGGGGGCAGTCGGGGTGGGAAGTGGGAGGGAGTGGATGGGGGCGGGGCTAGGGTGGGGCTCCTCTTTTTCTCTTCTCTCTTCCCCCCCCCCCCCCCCCCCCC
>NW_020664446.1:3627829-3646141 GCF_002925995.2 Terrapene triunguis | reverse complement strand
CCCCCCCCCCCCCCCCCCGTCCTCTTTTTTTTGATTGTGGAACTATGGTAACCCTATTGGAACTGCTGTGGTGTTTGTTCCTCTAGGCTACTTAATTGCTCAGTACACTTTGGTTATATGAAAATCATTTGTTATCCAGCATGCTGCATGAACAATGCTGGGACCGAATATATATAGTATAAACTCCTCTTTCTCCTGTCCTCAGTATCTTCTGTTTATTTCCACAGCTCAGGACACAAGTTGCTTTGAAGCAATGACCCCTGTTTAACACAAGGATCTGGACCATGTACCATTATGGTTTTGTGCCTCAAGAGCATTATCCAAGCATGAACCAGCCCTCCCCATACACCTACCTGCCTCTTGGGCCTGGCAGATTGGCTGAGTCTCCAAACACCACAATGTTCCCTCCTATCCAGATGCACAACTTCTATAGCCGGCCTGTCACCACCATCATGGACTGGAACGGCCACCACGACTATGCAGGAAACCAACTAGAGTATCATCATTTCTACGGCAGCAATCCATACTTCCATCCTCACCCCTTCTGGCACTTCTCTCAGGTGACCCCCATGTCTCTGTACAACCCCTATGCAAACTATAATCCGTATGCAGCATACCAGAGGCCAAGCCAGGGTCAGGACATATGGCCCCAGGGCTTCACCATGAGAGGAGAGCTTCATTGGGGGAAACTCGAGAGGGTCTTTGGACCTAGACGGGAACTTCCGGAGTTTGTGAAGGAGGATCTCCGTAGGGTTTATGGCACCTACCCAAGGACTGATGTTTCCATAACCTTCCAGAACAGGGAATTCCTGGTGAAAGGAGACCCCAGAGTGGGAGAACAGGACTACACAGTCGAAAAGAGAGTCATCCGAAGGGATCCCACCCCAACAGCTAGCGAAGCGGACGACGACAGCGAGGAACGAAACCGGAAGAAGAAAAAGAAATCTAGACGTTGATGTAGCCAGCTCCCCACAAGACTGGTGCTCCTTGTCGTCATGGCCAAAGAGTTAGCAGCTGAATTCTGGCGCTTGGGAAGAATACTGGGAACTAGCGCGGGCATACAACGCTGTCCACTCCCCTTGGCAAGTTTTGAACTACTGCCAAAAATGTAATTTATTTAATTCTTCTGCTTACTTTCCCCACGCTCCATAAACACGCTGACATAGCTTATACTCCAGCTGACTGACACGTACTACACATTCCCCCCCCCCCCATGTGCACCTCCATATCCATTGGTCTCTCAGATGTTGGCTTTGAATGAGATTGTATAGGCTTCCATTTGTAACTATATTTGGTCAGCCAATCTGCTTGCTAGCTTGTGCCCTTTTAGAAGAAGTTGGTGAGTCTTTTTTTTTTTTTTTAAACTAGGGGAAAGAGCCCCATCCCACAAGTCACTAATTTGGCCTCTTGTTGGCAGTCCTCTGCAGGGTGAATAGCCAGGAAGACTGGACTCCCTCTATCTCTGCCAACTTGCCCCACTTCTGAGGACAGTGTGGTGAAAGTGTCTTGTTTGAACACTATAACCATGCAGCTGTCTTTTTGTACACCCTGTAATTACTGCTTCATACAGATGATTGTTGTGGTTATTCACTATGGAATTCTTGTGTCGACTCTTCACTGTGGGCTGGAAGAAGGTGATGTAAAGAGATCCCCCTTGTACTCACTGATGGGTCTGGTGATCCCTCTTTCTGACTGCATGTCCTCATTCTGAGGACAAGAACCTACTGTATCTTCCTTCGCCAAAGAACCTAACTCCGATCCGAGTGAGCGCAGCTGTTGCCAGGTGGGCCCTAGAAAAGACACAACTGTGGATGCCAGTTTACGAGTGCCATTGACATACTTCAAATGTCACAGCTGTTGTATGTTCCACAGCGCTAGCCTTTTCCCTTTGCCAGGTCTGAAGAGGGGATCTGCTGCTTGAAGGACAGGCTGCACTGGAAATGTACCGCAGGCCCGAGGGCAGTCCCTAAGTTGCCTGCAAACTTATGTAGCTTTTAAATAATAAAAAAGTAAAATGTGAACCCCTATATGTGCTTGTGTCTTCATTGCCAGTGACCAAAACTGCTGCTTGTTGGAGTTGTATAGTATACTTTAATTTTGTGTGTGTGTGTGTGTGTGTGTGTGTGTGTTTACACACACATTATGCTTGCAAAATTAAGCACTCGAGAGTTAGGTAATGGCTGAATTAGGGTTGCAGAGGCAGCCTTAATTTGCCCTCTTTGTGAGGTATGCATGATGAGGCAGTCTTTAATTACAGGTACATGATGGCATACACTCCCCGCCCCCCCAACCCCTGCCTCATTCAGTGTACAGGATGAATCTGCTATTGGGGGTGGAGCAGGGGCGGGCTGTGCAGTAAAGGAGGCTGTTGTCTGTAGAACCCTTGCTTGGTTTGTTGTGGAAGGTGGAAGCTGCCTAGTGAAAGAGAAAGGAGGGTCTCATGGTAAAGGCAGCTGAACTGTGCCCTGAAAAACTTGATCCTATTCCTGGCTCTGCCAGAATCGCTGTGCAGTTCTGAGCAAGTCCCTTAAAGCAATCTTCCCAGACACTAGGGTCTGATTTGCAGAAGTGCTGAGCGCTCACATTGCAAGTGAAGTCAATGGGAGCTGTGGCTTTGAATGCAAAGAAGTGCTGAATAATAAGTTCTCTGGGATTGTGGGGGGGTGGGGGTCAGTCAGGTCCTAGGTCTCAAATTGGGTACCCAAAATTAATAGATACTGGCCCATGGAGAGATTGAGCTTGAAGGTTAGTGCACAACATGCTAATACAGACTAAAATTTAGACCCCCCTCTGGTGCAGAAAACTGAAGCGCTGTAGGCCAGCTCTTAAATACTATACCTCTAAATGCCGCGAGGAAATTATTAAATTACCCAAACTCTGCTGTGAAGACAAGTGTGCAGTAAATGAGGCACGAGACCACCCCCTGAACAATAAGGCTAAAACACGCTCTTGTATAGCTGTGCATTAAGAGAGCACCCACCATCCTGTGCACTGAATGAGGCAGGAGTCCTGTGGGAGGAAAATAACATGTGATCATCTAATTGAAGACTGTATCCAAATGCATAGGCGTGAGGGGGGCAAATTAAGGTTGCACGGGCAGCCTTAATTCAGGTGTCTCAACTTTTGAGGGCTTGACTTTGCAACCTTAATGTTTCTAGTGTAGCTTTTTGTGGGTCCGTTCCCTTTGCTTTAAAAAGGGGGAAATTGTTGGTGCAGAATGAGGATTTTATTGGGGGTGGGGCTGCCACCCACACTGTACCCACTGGTGGTGGGGGGGCGGGGGAAGCTTTCCACTCCCTGCAATGGCTGGGTAGCCTCAGCAGCTGGGACCCGTCTCGCTCCCTGTGCAGGTGAAGCAAATGGGGCTATGCTGAAGGGTCAAGAGGGGAGCAGGAAGCTGCCCCCTGCCAGACACTCCCTCCCCCAACCCAATGAAATTCAATGTTAAGTGCAAAGTGATGCACATTGGAAAACCATCCCAACTACCCATACACAATGATGGGGGGTCTAAATGAGCTGTTACTGCTCCAGAAAACCTTGGAGTCCTAAGAACTGCCATCCTGGGTGAGACTAATGGTTATCTAGCCGAGTATCCTGTCTTCTGACAGTGGCTGGTGCTGCATGCTGGTGCCAGGAGCAAAGAGAACAAGGCCGTTTATCAAGTGTTCCATCCCCTGTCATCCAGTCCCAACTTCAAGCAATCAGAGGCTTAGGGACACCAGAGCATAGGATGGGGTCCCTGACCATCTTGGCTAATAGCCATTGATGGATTATCCTTCATGAACATTCAGAATTATTTTTTGAAGTCAGTTTACATTTGGCCTTCTCAACATCCCCTGACAAGAAGTTCCACAGGTTGACTGTGCATTGTGTGATGTATGTACTTGTTTCTTTTTAAATCTGCTGCCTATTAATTTTGTTGGGTGACTCCTGGTTTGTGTGCCATGTGAAGGGGTAAATAACACTTTCTTATTTGTATTCTCCACACCAGTCATGATTTTCTAGATCTCAATCATATCCCCCCTCAGTTGTCTTTTTTGCAAGCTGAACAGTCCCAGTCTTTTTAATCTCTCCCCATATAGAAGTTGTTACATCTCCCTGATCATTTTTGTTGCCCTTCTCTGTACTTTTCCCCAATTCTTATATATAATATATATGAGATGGGGTGATCAGATCTGCATGCAGTTTCAGGATGTGGGCATAACATGGATTCATATAGGGGCATTATAACTTGTCTTACTAGCCATTAGGAAAAAGATAGATAACATTGTAGGCTTTTTTGACTGTTGCTGCACATGGACCAGATGTTTTCAGAGAACTATCCACAATGACTCAAAGATCTTTCTTGAGAACAGCTAATTTATCACCTATCACTTTGTGTATATATAGTTGGGATAACATTTTCCAATATGTATTACTCTGCATTTGTCAACAGTGAATTTCATCTAACATTTTTCTTGCCAAGTCACCATGTTTTGTCAGATCCCTTTGTAACTCTTTGCAGTCTGCTTTGGACTTAAGTAATTTTGTATCATCTGCAAACTTTGCCACCTCACTGTTTAACATTCGTAAACAATCTGGAAAAATGGTTAAACTGCACTAGTCCCAGTACAGATTATTGGGGAAGCCCTGCTATTTACCTTTCTCCACTGTAAAAACTGACCATTTATTCCTACCCTTTGTTTAGTCTTTTAACTGATCTAGAAGAGGATCTTCCCTCTTATCCACAACTCCCTACTTTGCTTAAGAGTCTTTAGTGAGGGACCTTGTCAAAGGCTTTCTGAAAGTTTCAGTCAATATAATTTACTTGATCATCCAGGTCTGTGTTTGTTTAACCCCCTCACAGAATTCTAATAGAGTGGTGAGGCATGATTTCCCTTTACAAAAGCCGTACTGAATCTTCCCCCAACATGTTGTGCTCCTCTGTGTGTCTAATGAGTCTGTTCTTTACTCTAGCTCAAACAATTTGCCTGAAACTGAATTTAAGTTCACCAGCCTATAATTGCCAGGGTCAGCTCTGCACCTTTTTAAAAAAGAAAAAAGTTGGTGTTACACAAGCTATTCTCTAGTCATCTGCTACAGAGGCTGATTGAAGCAATAGGTTATTAACCACAGTTTGTTCTGCCATTTCATAGTTGAGTTCCTTCAGAACTTGAGTGACTATCATCTGGTCCTGTTTACTTATTACTGTTTAATTTATCAATTAGTTCCAAAAGCACCTCTATTGACACCTCAGTTTGAGACAGTTCCTCAGATTTGCCCTCTTAAAAGGGCTCAGGTTTGAGACTCTCTCGTCACCCTACAGTGAAGATGGATGCCAAGAATTCATTTAGCTTCTCTGCAAGGGCCTTAGCTACCTCCAGTGCTTGTTTAGCACCTCAATTGTCCTACTGGTCCTAATGATTGCTTGGTAGGCTTCCTGCTTCTGGCAGGAAAAAAGTGATGGGGCCTTGGGGGAAGAGGCAGAGTGGGGCCAGGGGCCCTGGGAGGAGAAGGGGAGGTAGGCAGAGGCTGAGTGAGAGGGGGCCTCAGGGGAAGAGGCTGAGCAGGGATGGGGCCTTGGGTGGAGAAGGGGAGCACAGGTGGGACCTTGGGGCCACAGTCTGAGCACTGCCCCCCCCCCTTCCATGGAGTCTCAGCTGCTCATGCTCCCAGGACACACAGGTGGCAGGCTAGCATGCCTCCAAAGGGAGGTGACCCGCATTCAGCCTTTGCCCACTGCAGGGCCAGGCTTTTTTAGTTTGGCCTCTTATCCCTGCTACCCATGTAAAAATTCTATTACCTGCCCTTATCGTACAGAGGAGACTGTCCAGTGCACATTTCCTTCTCCCACCTCTTTCTACTCTGCTACAAGCCTGTTTGGCAGAGTAGTGGTTAAACACTGCACAAAATAAAATGGGGTTTTTTAATCCAATTGGATGTAGAGAAGTAAGCACCTCTGCTAGAGGAGGGGTTTGTTCTGCACACTAGATCTATCACAGCATGGGGAATTGCTATCACCAGAGGGTGATCGTTCAGAGATGGTGTTTTCTAGTCCGTATTGCTGTGAGTGGAGGCACGTTGCCCCTGAATGGGCACGTGTTGCAGCACTCAGTCCTACTTCCTTACGAAGGGGCGGGAAGTGGAAGGTCACAATCTGAGATGCTGTTACTTGTGCATAAGTGGGATGGCGATAAGGCAGAATTCCCCTTACAGAGGGGTGAGAGAGGAGATTGCGATTCATCTGGTCACGTTTATTCATGCAATACAAACAGTAATCGAGCCAGCACTGAATTTGACCCGGATTACACATTTGTGCATAATAATCTACTGGCCTATTGTCCTGTGCTGAGAGAGGATGGCGTTGAATCCAAGGGCTACAAGCAGATGGCTCTGGGAGGTATGAGGTTTAAATAGACAGCAGAAAAACTGGTAACAACAATTAGTAATTGTTCATATAGTCACACAGACCTGTTCCCGCAACATCTACTGCTGGGCTATTCGAGCCTTAGCCAGTGGAAAGAGAGGCCTAGTCTATTTCTCCTGGGCTGTGGTTCCCAGGGGAATCTCTCTTGGCTATTCTAGTGGTGCGTGTCCACTTCAAGCGCAGAAAGAACCGGGACCTCTCTAGGCCTGTTCCACTTGTACTTTTTGTTCGAGTTTCCCATCTAGGCTGTGCAGGGGAGACTCGACTGGTCCCACCCAGTTTGTTGCTATTCTATTTGTATTTTTAGCACAGGGATACAGTTGTATACAATAAATCAGCACACAAATAAGTTTGTTTTCTTAAAAGTGCCTGTCAGTTTCCAGACAAGAAACATTGTGTTGTAAGTTTCCTCTCTCCGCCTCCTCTGCGTCACCCGCCCTGTACGCAAAAGAGGAATATGCAGTTCAAGTCGATCCTCTAGCAACTTTCTAGGTTAAACACAGATCTCCTAGTATAGGCTGCAACCTCCCCTACTTTGAACTTTAGTTCCCCATTCCTCCTTTTGCCAATGGGCAACTAATTATTAGTTCTTAACATGGGTGAGCCAGGCAGCAGTAGTCCACTAAAGAGGCTCCAGTACGTTTGTTCGTCAACCAGCCACTCTAGAGAAGCTGCAGGTTATTTGCTACCCAGCTACAGAACTGAAGCCACAGGCCGTTTTCATTATTTTAAAGCCTATGGAATTCAGTTCTCAAAGCCAAGCAGCTAGGTTCCAATTCCGGGTCCCGGGGCCATGGCAGGTTAGTTTCCATCTGTAAGGAAAAGTAGAATAGGCTTTTTATTAGTACGCAGCACAGACAATATTGAATTGACACTGATTTTGCAATGGATAGAGAACAGTACTTGGGCATCTTTCTATCCTAGAGGTAGGACGCAGCAGCCATGTCTCCTAATTTAGTAACTTTAATCAGTGAGTTTCCTATTCAGTGCTCTTGGGTTCTCTGTTCCATTATTAGGAATACAGGAGTTGCCACACTGGATCAGCCTAGCTTGAGAATTTCTTTTCTATAACTTCAGCTATGCTTGTTATCCCCATCAACATGAACTCTTCTTCAAAATCCTGCTGAGATTTTTGCCTCCGTGATAGCTTGTGGAAATGAGTTCCGCAGTCTAACTCATCCATCTTTGATCTGTAAACACTT
This sequence comes from Terrapene triunguis, assembly GCF_002925995.2. Taxonomy (NCBI): domain Eukaryota; kingdom Metazoa; phylum Chordata; order Testudines; family Emydidae; genus Terrapene; species Terrapene triunguis. The sequence goes on along the minus strand of NW_020664446.1, from coordinate 3,638,533 downwards.
TTAAATAGGAATAATTGTGCACCAAGTGTTGGAATTAAGCAAGTTCCTGTATTTACATCTTGAGCCGTCACCTTTAGATGCAGGCAACATGTTCTACGATGGCTTGAAGCAACTCTTTTTCCTTTATGGCACAATGACGGCTTATACTGCATGGGGTCCACTGGTCCAGAAGCCAAATGGAGATGGAAATGATATAGAAAATGTCAGTGAAACTGAAAGGCAACAAATTTAAAATGAATGAAGGGAAATATTTTTACATAACCGGTGCTTTGTGTGTGGAACTAACTACTTTAAAGGTATCAGGGAGCCCACAAGCTTAATAGGATTAACAATTTGATACTTGAGGGTAAAAATATATTCCCCTCCTATCATCCACTAACGAATGGGAAGAAAATTCCCCTGTGGCCAGGCTGTTCCATAATTGTGCCCTCTTCTGAAGAGTCTGATGCTGACCCTGCTCACGCAAGATAACTGGCCCAAGTTCTCACGGAAGTCCCAGTATGAGTGTTCTTTATACCCTAAAGCTTCTTGGTATCCCCCCAAGGTTTCCAGTAAAATTGGTTTGATCTTCAGTTCAAGGCCATTCACTAAAGAATATAGGATTTCAGCGTGAAACCTTCCTTAAGTGACTGCAAGTACAGTTCTGGGAAGGAAGATTCATCTCAAAAGCTTTTCTACAAAATACTGTTCATTCCGCTTTCTCACAGTGCAAAAATGGCAGCTCCAGGACAACCTCTGAGCCCTGCCAAGGACACATAGGCACGTTTTCACACTCGGTGAAAATTAACCCTTCAGCCAGTTGGTTCAAGAGACTTTTCAACAGATCCGCTGCCCATAATTCCACTTTAAAAAAATCTCTTTTTGATCTTTATTTCCAAACACTTAGTTTGCACCGTCTAACACTCCAGGGCACTGCTGCTTCTAGCCATGAGCCTGTCCTTTGTGTCTAGATTTAACTTGTGTCTGAAGTTGCGAGGAAGAACTCTGCTAGCATGCCACAGGGACACAGTTTTACTCACTAAAGCTTCTATCCGCCCAGTACAAGAATTTAGAGGAACTAAGTTTTCATTCTCTTCTCTCCCCTTCAGAGAGGCGACAGCAGCTGCCCAATAAATAGATTTTTTTTTAAAGCAACAAAAAAATCGGATTTATTGCATGCCATCTGAGAGGTGGCCATTTGGCAAGGTCTGGTTAGCATCACAGGCTTAATGCAGAATCATAGAAATGTCAGGAAGGGACCTCAAGATGGCATCACATCCAGCCCCCTGCGCTGTGGCAGGACCAAGCAAACCTAGACCATCCCTGATGGGTGTTTGTCCAACTTGTTTTTAAAAGTTTCCAATGACGGGGACTTCATGACCTCCCTGGCCAGCCTATTTACACTGGCACTTTACTGTGCTGCAACTTGCTGCGCTCAGGGGTGTGTTTTTTTTCACACCCTTGAGCAAGAAAGTTGCAGTGCTGTTAATTGCCAGTGTTGACAAGCCCTAGATCTTTCTCTTGCTCCTACTGTAATTAAAGGACCTCTTCTTATTGCTTTTTATGGCCCTTGCCAGCTGTACCTCATTTTGTACCTTAGCCTTTCTGATTTTGTCCCTACATCTTTTGTACGTCTCTGTATCAAGTCTCACCCCGTTTCCACTTGTGTGGAATTCCTTTTGGATTTTCAGGTCATTACAGAGCTGCTGATAGAGCCATATTGGCCTCCTATGAGTCTTCCTGTCTTTCCTTTGCATTGGAAGAGTTTGCAATGGTGCCTTTAATATGGTGGTCTTGAGGAACTGCCTGCTTTCCTGAACTCCTTTTCCCCTTAGATTTTCTTTCCATGGGACCTTACCTACCACTTCTCTGAGTGAAGATGTCTGCTTTAATATAATTGAGTTTGTTTATGTATGCCAGACTGGAGGCTAAGTGCTAGCAGGAGAAAGAGAGAGAGAGACCGAGTTTTTTTTGTTTTTTCCCCCCCCCCCCCCTAGTAGAACAAGCTTGGGTGTGGGGGGAAAAAATTATTAGTAGAATTGTGGTACCATCTTTAGGCCTTAGCCTCATGGCCCTAGTCACTGCACAAAGACAGATAGTCTGTGCCCCGAAGAGAAATGTACATTGCTGCTACGTGGTATTTGTGTTGCATTTTCTCTGCTATTGTTATGCAGTAGCATGGCCTGGGGGAGAGATGCAGTGAGACCATCTGGAGTCCAACTGGCAGCCATGTTTGCTCTGTGCAAACATCGTACTAAATGGGGGAAGTGATACAGCCATCTCTCATGGGGGTAGCCCCTACGACTGGTCATTTCTGAGATGACATTCGTAAACCAGTTGTGCAGGGTGGGAAACCCCCTGCCGCCTTTCCACTCTGGAACAATGGCAAGGAACTGATCAGATACTATAGTGATAAAGAGGGATCCAAGCTCCTAGTAATAAAAGATGCAGGGGGCACATGCTGACTAAAGCAAATCCATCTTCTCTCTTTCTTACTGTCTTTCAGCCCAATGAGATTTATACTTGGTGCTCTGATTTTCAGTAAAATTGGTGGGAAAGTATAAAGTAGGTGTTTGTAAAAGAAAAGTCTGTTTTGTTGTTACTCACTAGGCCGGTGGAGATCACGTCTCTTGGTGCCTGATTAAGATCGCTCTGGGAGCACTAACTTGTCCAGCGCTACTGTTTATTCCTGCTGGTAGGGTGTCGCTGCACTTGGCATTTTGCCTCTCTGCTGATTACTGAGGCTAGGTCTACACTACGGGGAGGGTGTCGACCTAAGATACGCACCTTCAGCTACGTGAATAGCATAGCTGAAGTTGCGTATTTTAGGTCGACTTACCTGGCTGTGAGGACGGCGGCGAGTCGACCGCTGCCGCGCTGCCGTCGACTCCGCTTCCGCCTCTTGCTGCGGTGGATTTCCGGAGTCGACGGCAGAGTGATCAGGGATCGATTTTATCGTGTCTTCACTAGACATGATAAGTCGATCCCCAATAGATCGATTGCTACCCGCTGATCCGGCGGGTAGTGAAGATGTGCCCTGTGACCTTTAGCTGGATACCTTGGGAAAAGGAGTTTATAGTACAGGGTTCAGCCTAAACCCTGCGAGGCAATGGGAGCCGCATTAGGTCCTGCCTTGGAGGACAGAGGGAGGGGTGGGTAGACGTTTTGAAAGCAGTGAAGTCCTGTTTTCAAGAGCGACTTCGGTGCCTCAGTCCATGGGTGTGAGAGCCCACAGGGCCAAGTCATTTTTGCAAAGGGGATGAAGCACTTTTGAAAGTGTGTGTGCGCGCAGCCCCCGTGGATGTAAATGAAGGGGGCAGGCTAAGAGCAAGTAGGATGCGCGGGCTGTTCTTGAGGCAGGCTCTCCTTCCTTGAGGCACCCCCGGAGAAGCGCTGCCTCCTCTGGGCCCTGGAGATGAAACTCTCCTTCCAGCAAAGGTTTGGGCTGCAGGGCAGAAAATGGGCTTGGTTTGAATGCTCCGAGGAGACTCTCCCCAGCCTGAAGCAGTGACCCGAGTGAGGAAGAAGCACTTTTCATACAAGGATCTCAAAGCACTTTACAAAAAAGGCAATAGGGTCACTGTCAGTTTAACCCCCCCCCGGTCTCTGCCTTTACCCTCCGTCGTTCCATGTAACAATTACGGTTACGAGAATTGAAAGCGATTAGAAGGGGTGGGGGGGAAGGCTGCAGTTTAAACTTTGTGCATTTGACTATGCTTTGCATAGAGTCCATTCCCCTTTGCTGTTGTAGGAGAGACCTACACAAACAACGAGGAAGAGAAACATTTTAAAAATAGGAAAATGTGGTTGTAAAACCACAAAAATTAAAAGGGCGACTTGGGGGAAAAAGATAAGATCTGAAACTACTTTCAACTCATTTTTTGAAAGTGAGAAATTTCAAGTTGGCTTTCCCTTCAATTCTTCTTTCTCTCTCCATTTAAAAAAAAAAAATACAGATGGGGAAACTGATTCACAGAGGTGACGTGACTTGCTAAAGGCCACCCAGAGAGTCAGTGGCAGAATCAGGCATAATGTAGAACTCAGCCATCCTTGCACCCAGGCTGCTCCCTTGTCCTTTAGAGGCAGTTTTGTCCAAATCTAGGTTAACTATATTTTTTTTTGCTAAAATTTTCAAACACACATCCTGTTCGCACATGCTCTGCATCAACACACCCAGCTGAAAAAGGTCAAGAAGCCGCAGTCGGCCTAATGCACAAATTAACTTTCACAGTAATAACGGAGGCTTGGCGATGCCGACATGCAGAACTGATGTTAACAATTCAAACTATTCATTGACTTAAGGCTAGAGTTACAGTTCGCTTGAATCACCACCGCCCCCAGCCTGAATCACCACCGCCCCCAGCTCCACTTTCTATAAATACTTCCCCTTACTGTAAGTCTAGTGCCGATTTAGATGTCATACGCACCCATGAAACCAAACAGGACAACTCCCAGTCCAGAGGGCATTTAAACAGAATACCTTTGATCAGCAAATCAAGAAGCATAGAGTGTGGCTGGTTTTACGCTTTGGTCCTGCTCTTCAGCTTAGCTGTTTGCTTGGCTCATGACGCTCTGCCTATTTAAACTTTGACTGGGATGAGTTTTTATGTTCGAGTATCACAGAGTTGAGGGAGGAGGGGCGGGTGGACGGGGATGATGCGCAAAGAGTCATATTGGGTGGGGGAGCACATTTGAATGGGTCATGGAGGCAGCACTCCTGCATTCTATTCTTGACTCAAGCACAACGCGAACGGAGACGTCACAGCCTGTGTCAGTTTCACTGTCTTTAAAGTGGGAATAACATTACTCAACTATTTCACAGGGACCATTATGAAGCTTTTAGCTTAGGGCTCTTTTACATCTTGGTGTAGAAGCCTGTGCTGGAGGCGTGGACTATTTGCTCATGGAGCCTGGTGCCTAGATTCTACCGCCATGCTTTCCGACCCAGCAGCATTGAAGGGGACCTGGGTGATGGGCACATGAACTCAGCGGGGAACGCCCGCCATCAGTCGAAGAGAGGTTGGTTCCTGTGCTGGCTACAAGTTATTCGTTTCTAGTAAGTGAAATGAGGAACCACAACAGCTTTGTTAGCAGAATAGGCATTGCTGACCCAGCTCTGTCTAGGAAGAGACAATTGCCACAAAATCAGTGCAGTCAGCTACCCCTACTTCATACATGTTGTACACACACACACACTCACTCTCTCTCTCTCTCTTTTCTAGGTGTCCTGGATGCTGGCTTAGTCCAGTAAAAGCCAGACAGGGGAATACAGGATTTGCCATGCAAAAATCAGACTATTTAGTCCAGCTAGTATCTTAGTTATCCCCCCACTTGCCAGTAGCTAATGCTGTAGAGGACAGTAAAAAGAACAGGTGGTGGTATTGGCCAGTTGTGCAACTCTGCACATGGAAGGAAAAAGATTCTTCCTGACCTCTGCAGGCGGTCAGCTGGTGACCTGAAGCAGGGAGGTGTGCCCCATGCTTTGAAATCATGCAGAGACCCTTGCCCTACACAGCTTCTGCTCTAAACAGACAAAAGGAGGGAAGGATGTTACACCCGCCTTTATTTTAAGTCCATTCTCTTTTGTCTGAAGCCTGTAGGATGACAAATATATTCACAAGGCACCTGTCTTTCCAAAGTAGCTACACGCACTGCCACCAATCACACATGACATTATTCAGCTGCCATTTCAGACCCTAGAACAGGCCTTGAAAGCCACGGCTGGGCAGAGCAGCGTCTGTCCTTTTATTTGTTCTAAGTTACAGCCCCCCATTTTCACCTTCTGTCCCTTTGTTCTTATGTTACGGGCAGCATAAGAATCGACAGACGGCTCAGTTTTCTTTCTGTCCATCATGCGGCTAGCGCCGCCTTCCTAAAACAACAATCTGGGTTTTAGTCATTTCTAGCCATGTAAAGTCACAGCTCTGTTCTTCCCTGGACCGTTACCATGCATGCTATGGCTTTCCGAAGGCCTGGTGTCTGGTTTTGGTCACGCTACTCCAGGCAGGAGAGCGGAGCAGGCTGCGGGATAGGCCATGACTGAGCCACCAGACCATCCTTGCCTATCACCCAGGCCTGAGAATCAGGAAATCCAGGTTGTAATTCTAGACAAGTTTCCTTTCGGGCTGATCATCTCTGTCCAAGGTAGAAGTCCCAGGAAGGGGCTCTGAGATGGGATCTCTGCAAAGGAATCCTTGCAAAGATTTCCAACCACATTATCCCCTTAGTAGGTTTGTTTGCCTCCTCTCCCCCTAGGAAAAAGGCCACAGGGCTGCTACCACACGAGGAATCCATCCACAGGAAGCCAGGGTCATCTGTATTGAGTGTCTGGTCCCCACCCCCCATTCTTGGCAACGGAACCATGCAGCCAGAAGCGAATCCCTGGTGGTAAACTGCCCTGTCTTCCTCAGGGAATCTCCATGAGAATGGAGGGAAGATAATGTGTCCCTTCACCCTCCCCAGTTCAGTCTCTGCCCCCCCAGCGTGGGCGCTGGACCTGCAGAGCAGCCTTCCAAGGCTTTGGAGAAGGGATGAAGAGGCCAGGTTCTTCCCCAGGGTCATCTCCATGCTTTGGTGTCATAGGGACACCCCAGGCCTCTCTTCCTCCTCTGTGCCATTGGGATAACAGGGATCTGCCCCCGGGGGGCGCGGTGAAGCTTAGTATGTGCAGAATACAGTCACAGGGAGTATTTTTGATGAGCATACAGACCGTATGCATGCACACAAAGATGTAAATGCTGCCCAGCGCTGATAAGTCAGGAAGGGACAGTTACTGTTGACCATGTAACCTTAACGCTGCCCTTTTGTGGTTTTACTTACTATAGTCTTTATTGACATCAAACACTGCTTTTCAAATGAGACCATTTCTTCTGAAGATTTGCAATGCAGATGCCATCGCACTGGGGTGCTTGCCCCCCAGAACCCCAAGGTGGGGGAGAAAGACAGCTGGCTGCATACAGACTCCATCCCTTCCCTTCCTCCCATAAGTGGGGGCTAGGCATTCAGACTGCACCACAGTATAGGTTCGAGCTCATCAGACTAGAAGTCACACGGTTTAGATTTGATTCAGTTCCTGGGCAGGTTTTTCTAGACCGTCCACACAGCCTGGATTGGGACAGAAATGGTAGGATCAGGGAAGAGGTCAGCTAGCTCAGTAGGTCATCCCCTTTATTTAGTTCAGCTTCCCTGAATTCCCCAACAGAGCCCTCAATCCCAGATTTCGTCCCCAGACATCAGTTTGGGGTTTTGTGCACAGTGTGATCAAACATACATTTGCTGTATTTGATATTCAGATACCAAATTCAAATATCAGATATCTCAGTCTGATCAAAGGGGAGAAGTCCCACCTCTTCTGAGAATCAAGACACACACACACTTTTGCAAGATTTTAGCATTAGTTCCCTTCACAAGCCAAAACTCTGTTTATACATAGTAAAAAGGATGAGGAGTACTTGTAGCACCTTAGAGACTAACAAATTTATTTGCGCATTAGCTTTCGTGGGCTAAAACCCACTTCATTAGCTGCATGCCGTGGAAAATACAGTAGGAAGTTATATATGCACAGAGGACATGAAAAAATGAGTATTGCCATACTGACTATAACGAGAGTAATCAGTTAAGGTGGGCTATAATCAGCAGGAAACACCCATTTTTTCATGTCCTCTGTACATATATATCTTCCTACTGTATTTTCCACTGCATGCAGCCGATGAAGTGGGTTTTAGCCCACAAAAGCTTATGCCCAAATAAATGTGTTAGTCTCTAAGGTGCCACAAGTACTCCTCGTCCTTTTTGCTGATACAGACGAACACGGCTACCACTCTGAAACCTTTATACATAGTGTTGCCCATACAGTTTTTCTCCCAGTGTGGCCAGGGATGTTAACATTTTGAACTCAGTAATACTCTTCGCTTCACTCCTTTCAGTTCAGCCCATGTGTGCCATACGCGTTTCCCAGATTCACTTTCTAGATGATCCATTTGCTCATGGGGGTAGGGACAGGCAGGCAGAAGAAGAATCAGTCTACCCGCTCCAGCTGTGAAGATACTGTGCTGTAAGTGACAAGACGCACAGATTCCCTACTGAGCAAGAAGCCAACAAGAGGAGGTCTGAGATTCACAAGAAGGGAAAGAGAAGGATTCAGCTAACGGCTTCGGATTCGAAACTGGAAAGATTCCTGTTCAGATCTGGCCCAAGGCCTTCAGAGAGAGATTTCCAACAGACTGTTTATGCTACAGAAGAGGCCAAAAAAATAGGTGAGATATTAGACTGAGAAAGACAGTTCCTGACCCCAAAGAGCTTACCATCTGAAGCTGCAAAAGACAGAGGCAAACAGAGGAAAGTGATACAACAGACAAGCAAAATGATTGGCACATGTTGAACCAGTCCCCTGAGGTCTCTCCTAACATATGTAATAATCAAACCTGAGGCTTGATTGAATTTCAAAGCTTCCCCTAAACCTGCCCCAGATTAAAACATGAACTCTGCCTCCTCCGCCCTTTTTCACAGAAGGAAAACAGAAGCATGGGGTGGCAGGAGCCATGTCGTAGTTCCCCACACCACACAAACTGTGTTCGTTTGGCCCTTCACCTGCACTCTGCTCCCTAGCCTCAGCTGGGATTCCAGACAGCCTCTGAAGAGCCTTGAAGACCATCACCAAGCAAAGCTGCCTCAGGAGCGTTTCCCTCTCTTCCCATGCGTAGGAGCATCGGGACACTCCAAAACCTCACTGATCTTTGGAGCAGAACTTGCATTCTCAGCCCCAGGCCAGTGACAGTTTTATTATTAAACGTTTAGATCACTGTAGTGTCTTGAGGTCAGGCACTGACTGCTGCACACACCGTTCCTAGCTCTCACCTTGTGTTTTTCCATCAGTACTTCTCAAAGTGCTAAATAAAAGTCAGTAGTCAGTGGCAGACCCTACTCCAAAGAGCTGACAATCTAGACCAGGGGTAGGCAACCTATGGCACGCGTGCCAAAGGCAGCACGTGAGCTAATTTTCAGTGGCACTCACGCTGCCCAGATCCTGGCCACTGGTCTAGGAGGACTCTGTATTTTAAATGAAGCTTCTTAAACATTTTAAAAACCTTATTTACTTTACATACAACAATAGATTAGTTATATATTATAGACTTCTAGAAAGAGACCTTCTAAAAACGTTAAAATGTATTACTGGCACGCGAAACCTTAAATCAGAGTGAATAAATGAAGATTCGGCACACCACTTCTGAAAGGTGGCCGACCCCGGATCTAGAAGGCTGCATTTCCCATTGCCAAGCTGAGATTCATTACTGAACAATGTGTATATTATCCTGCCTAGTATACATGTGACTCTCACAGTTACTGTGCACATACCAGAGAGCAAAATTTGCCCTTCTGTATGTGACTCTACATGCATTTCCACGCTGCTGCCCCCAATGTGGGTATAAAAACTCAAACAAGATACTACATGTCATGTGACTATAATTTAACGAGAGACCACTTGTATAGTTAAGGTTCCTTTCTCAGCCCATTCTTTTTAGCTTTTTTCTTAGCGGACAGGTGTGTGTCAACAGCAGAACGGTAAGTGGGATTCCAGATACAAGGCACAGGGGTAAGGAATGGAGGATCATATGAAAGATGCTTTGACTTGGGGCTTTCATTCTTATGTCACTGAAACCCAGCATCTTAGCATCATTCTCGCATATCTTAATGTCACCCCATAGGGTTGAGACTCTTAACATTTGAGGCCTTAGCAGCTCTATGAATATTTAGAGAGCTTTAATCTGCAGATGGAGCCCTTACAGTCCCTTGGGTGCCTGGCATAAAACGTGACACTACCCCCATGCACAGCACAGCCCGGGGGTTATAAACTCCCTTGTGCTGTCAGAAAGAAGGCAGAGTCCAAGGGCTACAGTAACAGGCACTCAGCTACCAGGACAATAGGAACACGGAGACTTTGCACGGAAAAGAATAGTTGCTTTCTCGGGTTCTACTAGTGCAGGATCCACGCAGTGTGGCTATGCACCCCTGTGCAGAGGGCCAGCATGAGGCAGGCTAAGTGAACCACAACTTGTGCTGGCTCCCTGCACAGGGGTGAATTTTACTGTGTTCCTGGACCCTATGTACATAAATCAGCCTCCTACAGAGAGCAACTTGGGGAGCAGTTTCATCAGTCTCGCTGGAACGACTAACCTGGCTCTGCCGCCTCTCACACCGAGCCTCACAAGCCCTCACTGGAGAACCCTCGACACCCAGAGATGGCCAAGTTGCCATCGCTGCTCCCCACCCGGGCTTATAAACCTTCCCTTGCTGGGACGGGCCTGAGAGATGTACACCCCGCACAATCCCCCTTTCAGCTTTGTGTCTACAGGGTGATGAAGAACCCCACGGGGAGGTTTAGCTCTAGGGATTCAAAGCCAGACACCCTCACAAGAAAACAGTAAATACAAAATGTTCATTTTGTTTTTAAGCATTTTGGCTTCAAGTTTCTTCTTTTGACTTCCCTCTACTGCCTTAGGGCCTGATCCAAAGTCCATTGACTTCAATCATCTTTGAACCTGGGTTAGAGATGACTTACAACCAACCACACACAATGGCCATTGTAGAAGGCTCTCCCCCCTCCCGGATAAATACATACGTACTACCTATGCACCCGCGCCCTTCAGGCCTGACCCAAATCCCACTGAAATTAACGAGTCTTTCCACTGACTTTAACAAAAGTTTGATCAAACCCTTAGAACTGTT
>NW_020664446.1:3597704-3627819 GCF_002925995.2 Terrapene triunguis | reverse complement strand
ACACACACACACACACACACACACGTCCGAAAGGGTTTTGAAAGCGCTAATCTGGTTTTACAGTTTACAAAAGAAGCTCAATGTTCCAACCAGAGTGTTCCCGAGATCCTGATAAATTTAGCATCTTGCCGGACCAGTCCCCTCTCTCTTCCACTGCAATGGTTGAAAGGGAGCATGCTTTGGTTGTCTGTTAATGTCATCGGGTGACAGCTGAAATGAACACACTGCTTAGAGGAAAACCCAAGCTCTCTAAAGCTTCTGGAGCCATAAAAATCAAACTGATTATTGTAGGACAAGATCTGTATTATTCAGAGATGTGCGTCTCCCTGGTCCAGGAATGGATCTCTGTTCACTACTGTGACTTTTTCAAAAAGCACTTACCCAGTAGCTGTCTTCGCAGCGGCTCCAGCTGTTGTGAGACTGAGAGAGACGCAGTCTGAGATACTTTTAAATATTACAGCCAACTTACTCACTTCTCTTCCTGGACTGAAGTGTGCACATGAGCTGCGCAGCTTCCACCACCCACCCCCTCCTTTCACCTTTGGTTTCCAGGCTTTTCTGAGAAAGGAGGAAGGTGTGGGAGGGTAAAATCGGCATCCCCGTGCCAGTGACACAATCATTACCAGGATTTGATTCAATTCAATTCTTGAGAAACTCCCCAGCACCAGCCAGACCAGCCTCCTGGTTCCCAGGAAAGGAAAAGACAGGGCTTCAAAGGGTTCTGCTTTCCTGGGAAGTTGAGGGGGAGGCAGGGGAACAATTTCTGAAGTTACCAGGATCGTGGGCAAAAGGGCAACACATTTTAGGCACTTGCGAGAGTTGATCAGTATCCTCCTCTCTTTCCAAGCCAGGGATGCCTGGACTTTGTGACTCAGGGGCCACACTGGCAGCTTGCCAGAAAGGATGCGCTTTTTGAAATGCACGAAACCGCCATGGGACTGTATCTACAAACACAGCTGTCGTTTCTGCTTGCGCCTGTTCCTTCCTCAGCAGGGGATTAGAGGCTGAAAGAAACTGCTCACCTAAGTGAGCTTGCACAACAAGCAGAGTGAAACATCACCTGGCAAGTTGGGGGAAGGGTGAGTCACGAGAAGCCTCTGAAAACTCTGGCTCATTATACTTTGCTCTTACACAAACACTTTTCCTCCATAGATCTCAAAAACACTGGACAAAGAAGAGTAAGAAGATTATTATTCCCATTTTACAGAGAGGGAAACTGAGGCAGAGAGGCAAAGTGACTTGCCCAAGGTTATCCAGAAGGTTTGTGGCAGAAATCTAGGAGCTGACCCCTGGTCTCTTGAGTCCCAGTCTAGTGCCCTTTTCACCAGGCCACTCCATCTCCCCTGGAGCGCAGTGGCAAATGCACAGTTTAATGGCGTGACTTGGTTTTATAGCTAGGGACATGAAAGCGAAGCAGCTCATTCAGATTAATACCGAGGATGACAACTGCTCAGCCAGGCACCACAACAGCCTCTCAAAAGCCACATGCGACTGCCCACACAACCCCCTAGAGCAAAGTTGCCAGTGGATGGAGTGTGCTGGTAGTTTTCAGAAAGCCACTTTTTTTTTGGTGTTAAGTCTAGTTTCTCATGTTTGTATCCCATCTTAGCAAGAGCTCTGTCTCAGAGTCAGACTAACCCGGGGACTGGCAGCAAGGCGACATCTTTAAGCCCAATCAGTTTTGCAGGGTGACTCAGACCCTTGGGCGTATTTCTGCAGAAATCTATTTTTAGAGCACCTGGTTCGGAATGAAGTCACTTCTCTCAAGCGCCATACGTGCACCTTTAAAAAAACGATACAGACACCTAAGGAAAATCAGAGACAATATCGCAGGCTCAGAAGAGATTACTCGGGAAGATGGAACATTTCAAGCTATTAGCAGAAGAATAGCAAAGGGGAAGAATTGTTCAGTGGTTAGGGTTCTAACATGGAATCATGGCACTGACCGACCTCAGGGGGTTCTGGCAGACGAAATACATTAAAGATCGTGAGGCGCTCCTACTGGGACACCATTACAAGTGCCTCAGATGGACCTTACTTTTCCCTGTTCCGTTCAGCAAGACCATCCAGGGACACGACTGCTTTGGTGTCAGATGTGAAAGAACCACCAGAGTAGTGCAAGACTGAAGGCTCCAAGAGATAGAGAATCCGCCCCCTTCAGTTTGTGTTCCAGTGGTTAATCTCCCCGACTGTTAAAGACATGGGCCTTATTTCTCAGCTGAAGTGGTCTGAATTCACTTTCCAAGCACTGGTTCTTATTCTGCCTTTTCCTACTAGATTAAAGAGCCCTTTGATATTTGGTGTTTTCTCCACCACGAAGCTCCTTCTACACTGTGATCAAGTCAAGAGATAAACAGACTGAGCGCAAAGTCTCTCACTACAAGGCTTTTTCTCCTGCCCTCTAACCATGTGGCTTTTGTTTGCTATTTTTTTTGACATCCTTTTAAATATTGACACCAGACCTGTATGCCGTGTTCCTGTATCCACATCACCAATGCCGTATGCCGCGGTAAAATCACCCCCTTACTCCTACGCCTTTGTTTATTATACAACTAATGATTGCATTGGGCGCTTTTTTTTGGCTGAAGAAGCGCACTGAGAGCTCAGGTTGAGTTCCTAGTCCACTAAGACCCCTAAATCCTTTTCAGAGAGTCACTGCTGTCCAGGAGACAGTCCCGCTCACCCCGTTCCGTGGGTGTCACCTGCAGGCCTTGTTCGTGGATGTATAGCTTTGCATTAGGCCATATTAAAATGTATGGCTAGAACAGGCCCATCTTACCAAGCAATCAAGATTACTCTGTACGACTACCCTGCCGTCATTATTTACCACGTCGCCAATCTGTGGGTCACCTTCACCTTCTATCAGGAGTGATTTCACCTTTACTTCCAGATGGAGGACAGTATTGTTCAGTGTCTGGCTAGTGCTGATCCCTGCAGACACCCACTAGAAACACTCCCCTGCATTTGATGAAGATTCCCCTTGGACAGCTACTCCACTTCCTCAGTTCTTCATCCACTAGATGTGGTTTGATATGGCGTCCTGCTAATTTTTTAAAATCAGAATGATGTGCGGTACGCAGGGCCGGCTCTAGGCACCAGCAAAGCAAGCAGGTGCTTGAGGCGGCAAATTTGCAGGGGCGCAAGAATCCAGCATGGGAGCTGAGAACCAACAGGGAGCCCTGGGAACTGTAGTTCCTTGGTTAGCTCCCTGCCTATAGAGCCAGCCCTGGAGCAGGGAAAGAACTACATTTCCCAGCATTCCCTCGGCTGCAATTAACAGGAAAGGGAGGGGGAAGGAGTGTAGAACTGAAACCTCATGCTGCAGCTTGCTGTGAATGGTAGGAACAGAGCCAGCGCTAGGTTTTTTGCCGCCCCCCACCCCAGCCCTGGGCTCCCCCCACACCCCTGTGTTGCCCCAGCCCTGGGCTCTCCCTCCACCCGCACCCCCAGCCGCCCAGCTCTGGCCCCCACTTGCACTCCCCTGCTGCCCCAGCCCTGGACTCTCCCTCCACCCGCCCCAGCCCTGGGCTCTCCCTCCACCCGCACCTCCTGCTGCCCCAGCCCTGGGCTCTCCCCCAAAGAAAGAATTGGGTGGATTAAATGGACAGTGCCCCTCTCTATCTGAAGCCTGGCAAGGCAGGTACGTGGATCCCACTAGAATTTAAAATGAAAAGTAAGGGAGGGGAGGCTCTACTAGACTGGGCAGCTTTAGATTCAGTACCAGGCACGTAGGAGGATTTACCCTTCTGAGCCATGGAAGCAGAAATTGACTTTTCTTTTCCAGATTTAGCTAATATTCAGAAAGGGAATCCAGCACCTGCCTTCCAGATTTGAACACCCTCAAAATTCAGGAGTGCTCAAGCTCAATTTGGGCAGCTGTTACTTCATTTCTCCCAAATCAAATATACTGATCCACTGTAACTTGCTGTAGGAAAAAGTAGAATAAATTGAGCAAGAAATGCTTCCCAGTGGTTATTAGGACTGGAATTGCTATTTTCAACAGCCATTGCTTTTTTTTATTAATTATTATTATTATTTTTTAGTTTTATTTGTTTAAAAGGAAGACAGTGATATTGCATTGGCAAATTCCCCATAGAAACAAAGAATGGAACAAAAGAATAATAAAGGCACCTCAACTTTTCCTTATTTATGTAGGACAGTCTTATAATATGCATCCAGATATCCTCCAGTCACACAAGCTGAAAATTGTTCCACTTTACTGCAGTTCTGTAACCATATGGGAACCAGTCCTGTCTGTGTTCTGTGCACACCCAAAATTCCTGCTGAATGACCTGCCCTGGGAGCGAGTTACCAGTGACCCAGGGCGGGGGGGGGGGGGGCGGCCAAAATTTTTTTTGCTTGGGGCAGCAAAAAACCTAGAGCCGGCCCTGGCGGTATGAAGTCAAATGTCTATGTATATCAATCCAAAACAATCAGTTGCACACATACAAAATGGGAAATAACTGCCCAGGAAGGAGAACTGCAGAAAGGGATCTGGGGGGGTCATAGTGGATCACAAGCTAAATACGAGTCAACAGTGTAATGCTGTTGCAAAAAAAGCGAACATCATTCTGGGCTGTATTAGCAGGAGTGTTTGTAAGCAAGACACGAGAAGTAATTCTTCTGCTCTACCCCACACTGATTAGGCCTCAACTGGAATATTGTGTCCAGTTCTGGGAGCTACATTTCAGGAAGGATGTGGACAAATTGGAGAGAGTCCAGAGAAGAGCAACAAAAATGATTAAAGGTCTAGAAAACATGACCTATGAGGGAAGATTGAAAAAACTGAGTTTGTTTAGTCTGGAGAAGAGAAGACAGAGGGGACATGAGAACAGTTTTCGGGTACATGAAAGGTTGTTACAAGAAGGAGGGAGAAAAATTGTTCTTCTTAACCTCTGAGGATAGGACAAGCAGCAATGGGCTTAAATTGTAGCAAGGGCGGTTTAGGTTGGACATTAGGAAAAACTTCTCAACTGTCAGGGTGGTTAAGCACTGGAATAAATTGCCTAGGGAGGTTGTGGAATCTTCATCATTGGGGATTTTTAAGAGCAGGTTGAACCAACACTTGTCAGGGATGGTCTAGATAATACTTAGTCCTGCCTTGAGTGCAGGGGACTGGACTAGATGACCTCTCGACCTACCTTTGTCAGCCACACTTGTGATCTCAATGAATGAGATCGGGTTTGACAAGATCCATTTTCCATAAAACCACGTTTACTGGCATTAGTTATATTCCTGCCTTTAGTTCTTTATCAGCTGAATCCTGTATCAGCTTTTTCATTATTTGCCCTAAGACTGGTGGAAGCCTATAGATACCCAGGTCATCCTGCTTGCTCTTTTTGAGCAGAAGAGCGCAAACCGCTCAGCTGGTAGAGCATCAGCCTCTTAATCTGAGGATTCAAGTCACTGTTTGTGCAAAGGATACACCGAGCAGCTGAAGAAGAGCGCTGCATGAGCTCAAAAGCTCTCATCAATAGAAGTTGGTCCAATAAAAGTTGTCTTTCTGTAGTCCCTTATGACTTACTAGTACAATCTTTTGCTTAAAGACCACACTAAAGAACCCTGCATTGGGTTATTCAGTTCCTCTTAGCAAGCCTGTCTGAAACAGTCTTGTCCAACATCAGCAACAGCCAAATGTAGTTAGATACCTTTGCTGGGTGTTTCTTTTTTGTGCCCATTTAGATTTCTGGGGCAGGACCAGCTAAAAACAGGAAGTGCCTGGAAGACTGTTCTTGTGAGATTAGCAGACTATTTTTGCAAACCCAAAAAGTTCAGGCAATTTTCTGAAGCGGCTGAACTTCTGAGTGTTTATCAAAAGCAAACCCAAACGCTGACACTCTGAAGGAGGTGGATTCTGTAGGAGGCTGTTAGATTTAAATCTAATTCACACACCCACAAAAGAAAGTGACTGACCTTTATCCAGGGGTTTAAGGGCATATTTTTGAAATCAGAGGACAACGACTGCTCCAACTCCCATTTGGGCCTTTGAAAATCTGCTCCTAATTTCTTTTTTTTTTTTTAAATAATGTCAGGTTGATCTGAACACCCAGTACTTAAAAATTCCCCACCCAGCATCTTCAGGATTATGGAATGAACAACCACAGGATGAAGAGAGACAGTCAGCACATAAAGTGACGTGAAATTTTGATTGTGTGTTTCTCAGTGTTCAGCTACTCTTGAGCCCCTTCAGTAAAGAGTTACGCAAAAAGGCATTTTCCCTTCAACCTCTCTGCAAACATCATCCAAATATCTTATGAAGCATGGAAGTTATGGAAACCCAGGGCTGGGCGTCAGGGTTTCTAGTTTCTAATCCCTGCTCTACCATAAACTTCCTGTATGACCTGGGGCAAGTCACTCATCATCCTCTGTACTTCCATTTCCTTTTCTGCACCAAAGCAAGGAACATTGTAATGCCATGCCTGTTCAGGAGAATGGATGCGTAACAGGGTCTCACCTCATTCAGCGTCAGACCCTACAACTGCCACCATTTCTACACAAGTTACTTTTCCCTGCTTGGGATCTGTTTAATATTATTATAACATTTTAACTAAGAGCCAAAATCTCGCAGCCCTCTGCTCCTGGCTTACCAGTCCACTGTGCCTTTCCTCTGAAGTGCTTTGTGCCTTCCCATCACTGCAGCTAGCTCCAGACAGGACTTTCCCTCTGACTAAGAAAGAAAACTTTTCCCACCGTCCTCTTTAACCCCAGGTCCCCGCCCATCAGTACCTTCCTGCAGCTCTCTCCTCTTTACCAGTTCAGGCCATCTACTCTCCAAACCACACTAGACTGCTCCAGAGATTCTCTCCCTCCTCCCCCCTCCCCAGCCCCGTCTTTCCTAATCCCAGATGGATCTTCCTGTGTCTGGGAGCAAGTTCCCTCTTATATGAATCTCAACCCTAGGTTATCATGTGATGCCTGCCAAAGCCCAAACCCATCAGGGGTGCGGCAGATGATTCGGCACAGCTGCAGCTGAGCCCAGCTCCCCTTAAAGGGCCAGTCTCCTCCCAACCCCTGGCACACTGTCTCACCCACCGTGTACTGGGCATTGTATAAACACAAAAGAAGGCATAGTGCCTGCCCCAAAGAACTTACTTAAAAGACCTGTTGTAGTGAGGTTTTGTGTTACCACTCCCTAACTTTCAGTGCCGTGAAACAGTGTTATGTTAGAGTTTAATGGCTGGGTGCCAAGGATGGGTGTGCTAACCATCCTTTTTTCAGGCTAAATGGAAGAAGCAATTAAGCCTCTTTATGGAGTGAGATTGCCTTGGGGAGTAGCTTCTCTTGTCTCAGGCCATCTGTCACATGGCCAAGCCTGAGCCGGGCTAAGCAATGTGATCGGAGGGGTTGCCCCTGGAGCTGGTTACAAACTCTGAGCGAGGTGAATGTTTGGCAAGCTGTGCGTGTTAGAGTCAGAGAAAGCCAACAAACAAGGAGTGTAGCCCCGATATTGAGCAGTAAGACAGAGCTCCCTGGGACACAGGACTGGCTGGAGAAGCAGGCTCGGAAACTGTCTGCAAGGAGACTGCCTGCTATTATTGGTTTCTACTGTTCAGGGGAATGGGACTTTGGGTACGTTCTTGGTAAATAAACAGGATTGCATCAAAGAATTACCTGACTTGTATCATCAGTTTCTCTTTCTAACAGAAACAACCTGGCCAGCCCCCACAATATTAGCTAGCCAGTCAGTCTAAAGGGCAACAGTAAGATACTAGAGAACATTTGCCACAGCAGTGTTCACAGAAGTTATGCTTATCGGTATAATAGGACGCGTGCATTTCTGATGCGCTATCCTTGGTTTTTTAAAATTGCATTTGTTTGCCAGTTTGCAACATCTGATAAATTGCACTGCACCTCCCAGTTTTTTGCCTCCAGGGGAATGAACTGTGGTCTGAGAAGAGGGCTGGCAGTGGTCAGAAACAGGGATGTGGACAGTCATGTCTAGTGGTTAGTGCAGGAGACAGTAGCCAGGAAGAGAAGCCCAGCGTCAGAGCCAGGTTACCTGGAAGAAGGCAAGAGACGAGCCGGGCTCAGAACAAGCCCACACACAGGCACGATCACTGTCCGGGGCAAATGCTTTGAGCAGTTGTCAAACTACTGCTGCTGTTGCCCTGTGCTTTGGAGATGATCTGCTGACTCTTCCCACCAGTCAGGTGGTGGAGCCAACCAGGCAGCCTACTACACCCTGCTGTGCCCATTAGATTGCCAAGAGACTGACTCGGCTGCAGACCCTGATTTGCATCAAGCGCCCTGAGTTCAAATGCCGACTCTGTCACGGACTCACTTTGTGATGGTGAACAAGTCACTCCACCCTTTAAAACTGAAATAGCGACACTTAGGCCCAGACTTTCAAAGGCATGTAGGTGCCCAACTCCCATTGGTTTCACTTTTGCGGATCTGGGCCCCCCTCCCCTTCATAAATTGCTTTGAGATCTATAGAGGACAGGACTATGGAAGAGAGACAAGGTGCGGGAGGGAACGTCTTTTACTGGACTCACTTCTGTCAGTGAAGGAGACAAGCTAGTACAGTGGTTCTCAAACTTTTGTACTGGTGACTCCTTTCACATACCAAGCCTCTGAGTGCGACCCCCCCTTATAAATGAAAAACACTTTAATATATTTAACACCGTTATAAATGCAGGAGGCAAAGCGGGGTTTGGGGTGGAGCTGGCAGCTCCCAACCCCCCCCCCCATGTCATAACTGCGCGACCGCCTCAGGGGTCCCGCTCCCCAGTTTGAGAACCCCTGAGCCAGTGCTATATCAGAGCAAAGTATTATACTAGGAGTGTGATTTAATGTGGTTCTGCCCATAGGCGCCAACTTTCCCCAGCGCCGATAGGTGCTCACACCCCCCCGCCCCGACTCCACCCTTTCCCTGCTCCTGCCCCACCCCCATTCCAACCCCTTCCCCAAAGTCCCCACCCCAACTCCGCCCCCTCCCTGCCCCTATTGGACCCCTTCCCCAAATCCCTGCCCCAGCCCTGCCTCTTCCCCGAGTGCACTGCGTTTCCCCTCCTCCCCCCTCCCTCCCAGCCGCGCGAAACAGCTGTTTTGTGGCGCAAGCGCTGGGAGCTAGAGGGAAAAAGTGGCGCGCTCAGGGGAGGAGGCAGAGGCGGAGCAGAGGTGAGCTGGGCGGGGGGGCTGCTGGTGGGTGCTGAGCACCCACCAATTTTTCCCCGTGGGTGCTCCAGCCCCGGAGCACCCACGGAGTCGGCGCCTGTGGTGCTGCTGCAATATTAAAATCAGTGGCCCCGTTACTCTTTTGCTAGAGAAAAGAATGAAACTTTCAAACGTCCCCACCCCCATACACTACTTAGTGATCAAACGGCACAGAGTGGACTTGACTCTTGTCTCTGAATGAGCTAACTCTCCTACGCGGGTCCATCTGATTGCCCCACTCCTCCTCCCCCGCTGCTTTCCCCTACAGCCCACATGAGTGATCAGCCTCCTTCAGGAAGTGCAGCAGCAGCTCAGCACTTCTCAAAGAGAAACCAAAAACTTCCTGGAATCTCATTAAATTCAGAGCCAGCATATTGCATAATTCTGGGTAGGCACAGCCTTCCGGGAGGGGATGCTGTGGTAGGGGAGACACTGAATTCTAACCCTGTCTGCTTTGGGGGCGAGGGATTTGCCGTGAGGAATATATTTTATCCCCAGTTCCGGCGAGCCTGGTTCTGATTTTAGCAACGTTGCCAACTTGCATGATTTTGTCATGAGCCTCATGATAATTATTGTTTTCCTTAAAGCCCCAGCTCCTGGAGTCAAGGGGCTATATGAAGAGATGTAATCGTAGCTGCTGTCAGTAATACGCAGTGTCACCAACTCTCTCGATTTTGTGGGGAATCTGCCAATTTTCCTAACCCTCGGCTCCTGGATCCATGTCATTGGAGGAGAATCTCAGCTTTCCTTTTAAAAACATAAGTGTCTAGCCCTCATGGGTGCAGAGAAAATGTGACCCCAGTGAACTCTGCCTTCTCATTTCCGAGCCTGTAAAAAAAGAAAAAAAATCCCTTTCTGGGGAACATGACTCATGATTTTTGAATGCTTGAAACCAGCAGTACTGAATATGGCTAGTGTGCTCATTATTCGGAATGATACAGCTATACCAGCTGGGAAATATCTTGACTGAGAAGCGATGACATGGCTTTAGGGTGCAAGCAGTGCTTAACTTACACCGGGCTTGCCAGGGCTGGCAAGTTATGAAAGTAAAAATATTGCTTGAGCCCCGGTACCTCTTTCATTACAAATTAAGCCCTGGATGCAGGATGCATGGAGCTCTCCAATTGACTGGCAGTGGCGGCCAACTGGAAACCACTCATGCCCAGATGAGATCATTTTGCCTGAACGAGTTGGGGAAAAAAGTTTGAGTTTTGAGGCCTGGCCTGCACTGCAAGGATAACTCGGTGTTTGTAACATTCTCAGCGGACCTGATGACATGACTGTATCAGAAGGAGCAGACTTTGGCCTACGTGACTGAGTTGTGAAAGAGCTGCTGTGTTGACACAGCCATAGCTGTTCACGTGTACCCACCGTGTCTCTCAGCTGTGTTTAGATCAGTGCATCCTGGGAAAAACTGGGCTATTCGCCCACAGTGCCTCCCCTTCTTAAAGCCAACCAAGGTTGTGGAATCTCCGTCACTGGAGGTTTTAAAGAGCAGGTTAGACAAACACGATGTTTGTCCTCACTTTGTCCCAAGGGAAGGGACATATCTTCCTAGTAGTGTAAACCACAGGCAGAAGCCCCAAGCTCCTCACCCCCCCAGTCTGGTAGGTGGAGAATGGGGGGGTGGGGGTGGCAGAGAGCTCCACTTTCAGTGTAAAAGAGTCGCATGAGGCTTGTGAGCCACAGTTTGGCCACCCCAGACGTAAAACATCCCTAGCGAAAGGGCATGGTCCATGCCGAAGTCAGGCGATTGTCTGTTTCTAAGCAAGCAGTTAAACAGCATTAAGTTGCAACAGATTACAGCTAGGGAGGGGAGGAAAACCACAAGGCTGAATAATATGTTACAAGCCATTTGCATTGGGCAAGTTCCAGACGAATCCCCCATGACACAAGGCAAGTTACAGGAATGCCTTCGCCTGGCTTTAAAAGATCTTCCTGCGATAACGGCGCTATTGCCCTTGGCTCATTGTTCTGAAGCTCTTGGGTAGGTTGAGTCATTGCATTGCTACCCGAGTCACTCAGCTGTAGGATGCACATCGGATTTTCTATTCCAGAAGGTTTCCATTACAAGGTAGAAACTCGCTCAAATAATGAAAGCTGCACTTTTAAGCAGAACTGAAAATGGGATGAGTGCGGCGCAAGAACCTTTAGGGTAGCAGTCAGCAGTTTATTCCATTTACTGAATCCAGATCATTTACAAGAAACAGCAAGGTGGGTCATACGCTAACACAGCTACCGTGTCCCCCCGGTAGACCTTCCTTTGAACGTTACGCTCCACGGGGTTCCCCCGCTCCTTTCATTTTAGGAAGGACACTCGCTTTGATTAAGCAGCACAGACCAGTCCAAAGCGCAGAAGATATTATCTGTGCCCACAGCTTTTCTACCGGCTTCAGTAACTAGCTGTCTCCTCCCTTTCTGAAAGGCCACATGGCTGGGGAGACAGGAGGCATTCTATGGGTGCGAGTGCCCACAGATGGAGGTCTCCTCAGCAAAGTGCTGGGTCTGGGTGGGTCTGGGGCAGGGGTGGGCAAACTTTTTGGCTTGAGGGCCACATCTGGGAATAGAAATTGTATGGTGGGCCATGAATGCTCATAAAATTGGGGTTGGAGTGTGGGAGGGGGTGAGGGCTCTGGTTGGGGGTGTGGGCTCTGGGGTGGGGTTGGGGGTGAGGAGTTTGGGGTGTAGGAGGGTGCTCTGGGCTAGGACCAAGGGGTTCGGAGGGCAGGAGGGGGATGAGGGCTAGGGCAGGGGAGCAGGTTCCGGCTGGGGGTGCGGGCTCTGGGGAGGAGAGGTTTGGGGTGCAGCAGGGTGCTCCGGGCTGGGATCGAGGGGCTTGGAGAGCGGGAGGGAGATCAGGGCTGGGGCAAGAGGTTGGGACGTGGGGAGAGGCTCAGGGGTGCAGGCTCCAAGCGGCGCTTACCTCAAAAGGCTCCCGGAAGCAGCGGCATGTCTCTTCTCCGGCTCCTACACAGCGGTGTGGCTAGGCAGATCTGCACGCTGCCCCATCCGCAGGCACCGCCTCTGCAGCTCCCATTGGAACGCTGGAAGGGGCCATTGGAGCGCATAGGAGCCGGAGTGGGTCTGACAAAAGCATTTGATACAGTCAATAGAGAAGGATCATGGACAATCCTCTGCAAACGTGGTTGCCCACCAAAACTGGTAAAGAGCATTTGTTTATTTCATGAGGGGATGCAAGGTCAGGTACTTTTTAATGGAGATCTCATTGACTCCTTTCCCATTTCAAAATGGAGTCAAACAAGGCTGTGTCCTTGCCCCTATACTGTTCAACCTCTTCTTCACCCAAGTTCTCAACCATGCTACAGATGGGCTCAACAGAGGCATATACATCAGATACAGACACGATGGCTCAGTCTTCAATCTTACAAGGCTTAAAGCAAAAACAAAAGTAACAGAACTACTAATAAGAGAAGCACTCTTTGCAGAGGATTGTGCCCTCCTAGCACACACAGAGGGAGATCTCCAGTGCATCGTAGATCGCTTTGTTGAAGTATCAGAATTGTTTGGCCTCACAATCAACCTAGAGAAAACCGTGGTGTTGCATCAATCATTTGCACCACTCCGTGTCATATCCCCTAGCATCAGGGGTGAAAGTAACTTAAAGGACTTACCGGTATGCCGGAGTCCTGAGCAGGCGGTGGGGCTTCAACCAGAAGGGCGTGGCCTCAACTGCAAGAGATGGGGCCACTGCTGGGAGCCCCAGGCCCTTTAAATTGCCACCTGGGGAAGCCGGTCCGGTACGCCGTACCGGAGTGTACGGGCTTCCTTTCACCTCTGCCTAGCATATCCATTAGTGGAAACCAACTAAGGCAAGTTGACAGTTTTACCTCTCTCGGCAGCAATATCTCTAATGATGGATCTCTTGATAAAGAGATCACAAACAGGATACAGAAAGCTTCTCAGTCATTAGGAAAGCTACGTAACAAAGTCCTGAAATCCCACAACAATAGCCCTCTCAACAAAAACAAAATTTTATCATGCTTTTGTGCTCACATCTCTCCTCTGCAGCTGAGAGACCTGGCCACCATACAAATGGCATATCAAACAGCTAGAGGCCTTCCATTTGCGGTCTCTGCGTGCCATTATGGGGATCCGCTGGCAGGACAAAATTACCAACCTGGAGGGTCTCCAAAAGTCAAATGCCACAAGCATCCAGCCCATGCTGATAAAAGCCCAACTACGCTGGGTTGGACACGTCATTCGGATGCCTGAACATCGACTCCCCAGAAACATTTTCTATGGCAAATTGGCACAAGGACACTGGAATCAAGGCCACCCCAGAAAGCGCTTCAAGGACAGTATCAAGAACAGCACACACTTTGGTGCAGTAAAACCAGATGATCTTGAGAAGGCTGCGCTAAACAGCTCAGCAGGGCAGCACACAGCACTCGGAGCTTTCCAAGCCTTTGAAGAGGACAGAAATAATCAATTGTTAGCTGCCAGGGAAAAGCGTCATACCTCTGCTATAGCTACCCAGGGCTGCCCAGAGGATTCAGGGGGCCTGGGGCAAAGTGGGGGAGCTGCGGCGCTTGTACTCACCTGGCGGCAGTCTGGGTCTTCCGCGGCACTGAAGGACCCGCCGCCAAAATGCTGCCGAAGACCCGGACCGCCGCCGAGCCCCACTTGCCCTCCCCCTCTGGGTGGCCCTGTAGCTACCAAGACGCTCACCAATGACTTTGTCTCCCCGATATGCTCACGAGAATGCGTGTCACGCTTTGGACTCCAGAGTCCACAAAAAGAGAGAGCATGAAAACGTAGAACGACGGATTACACACACATGACAATAAGCAAGAGCTCCTCCCTCTTCTTTCTTTAGTTTGATTTCAAATTCCCCTCCCCCACTCCTCTTTTTTTTTTTTTTTAGAGCCTTATGTATATCTATTCACCATCAGAGAGCCAATCTATTTCCTCAGCCGTAGGACAGTTATTCAATTAAAAGAGAAGGCAGGCAGGCAATTGTAACAGTCCAGAGCATCCAAAGGTCAGGGGACATGTTTCCAGGTCTCTCCAGGTGCCTGCAGCACCCTACATCCTTCTTGTATGGCATCCCCCGGTACAGGAAGTAGGGTTGGTTTTTGTTACTGTTGGCCAGAGTGCCCATCCTTCTACAGCAGTGGTTCTCAACCAGCGGTCCGGGGCCCCCCGGGGGACCGCAAGCAGTTTTCAGGGGGTCCGCCAAGCAGGGCCAGCATTAGATTTGCTGGGGCCCAGCGCAGAAAGCTGAAACCCCATTGAATGGGGCTGAAGCCCGGGACCCTGAGCCCCGCCACCCAGAGCTAAAGCCTGAGCAACTTAACTTTGTGGGGTCCCCGGTGGCATGGGGCCCGGGCAGTTGCCCTGCTTGCTACCCCCTAACACTGACCCTGCCTTTTATATGCAGAAAAACAGTTGTGGCACAGGGGGGCCGTGGAGTTTTTATAGTATGTTGGGGTGGGGGGCTCAGAGAGAAAAAGGTTGAGAACCCCTGTTCTACAGGCCTTTAGGAAGACAAAAGCCCTACCTCAAGCCATGTCCACTCTAGTTCAGGCACAATGTGTTTCAGACATACACAAAACATGGTTGTACAACAAGGTTCTTACTTTGAAACTCAGTCTGAGGTAGCGTTTCAGTGCTTAATAGTGAACTCATTCGTGGCTTTGGCAGGGACTGTGCAGGCAGCAGTCAAGGTTGGTCAGAGTGCTTGAAAAAAAAGCAACACATTTCATATCAGTAGCACAGCAATTAGGTCTACAAATACAGCAGCTCTTTGAATGTCAGGGCTAGCTAACCGTACAGTGGAAGACAATTTATTGGCACAGGGAATGGTGGCTAGCACATGTAGGTGATCTCCTTTCAAAATCTTGCTATCTAGGCAGCTACTGGGAGTCCCAGACAATTGCCTTCAGAAAAGAGGACAGCAGGGAGTGGGTTAAAGGGGCTAAGCGGTAGGTGAAAACCAGAAGATCACTTCAGGGATGTAGGAGAGAAGGCACCCTACACTATTATAGAAGCACCCCATAGTTAGGATCTGGCTTTCAGACGTTCCCACCAGCCACAGTTCGTATACAGGCTAGTGGGTCGGATCCGTACCTATACTAATGCCATGTTAACAGTATATTCAAGCACAATATTGTTAGAGATGGCAACTGTTACAATCCATGCCTCCCTAAGGAGCATCCCCACCCACACTATGGTTTTATTGCTGCTGGTGCTACTCACATACAAACCCAACCTGGTGGGTGATTACGCATTGGTTGCTGTGTATCTAAGGTATATAAGTCACTCACTAAACACTGTTATCCCTGCAGAAGCTCTAGCTTTGAATGAGCTTGGTGGGCTCAAAAGCAGGCATGATGAATTGATGAGGGCGTACTGGCTTTTGTGTCAGTTTCACATGAACCACAAACCTCCACTCTCCTCCACCCAACATCTGGGAATGAAGATTTTCTGAGGCACAGCAGCAAAAGTGATGAGTGAGGTTGGTGTGTGGTTCATTCTGAACAAAAGTTCTATTTAAAGAGGGATTAAAGGTGGCTGGGTGCAACATGCCCTAATCCTCTCCTCTGCAACACCTAAGGAACACCAAGTTATGGGGCCCCTTAGAACCGGGCCCAAAAACCCACAGAGCAAATTTCAGGTGACAGACTCTGCCTGATCACAAGGCACTTCCTTCTTCCGCCAACTGATAAGGAACATTAACTACCACCTCAGCAAATATTCAGGGTTGATGTGTGTGACAGCCAACAGCAAGGATTAAACTGGGGACCTCTAGAGCAGTGGCTCTCAACCATTCCAGACTACTGTCCTTCTTCCAGGAGTCTGATTTGTCTTGCATACCCCAAGTTTCACCTCACTTAAAAACTACTTGCTTACAAAATCAGACATAAAAATACCAAAGTGTCACAGCGCATGATTACTGAAAAATTGCATTTGTTCTCATGTTAATCATATTATTACAAAATAAATCAATTGGAATATAAATATTGTACTTACTTTTCAGTGTATAGAGCAGTATAAACAAGTCATGGTATGAAATTTTAATTTGTACTGACTTCGCTAGTGCTTTTTATGTAGCCTGTTGGAAAACTAGGCAAATATCTAGATGAGTTAATGTCCCCCCTGGAAGACCTCTGTGTACCCCCAAGGGCAGTGATTCTCAAACTTTTGTACTGGTGACCCCTTTCACATAGCAAGCCTGTGAGTGCGACCCCCCCTTATGAATTAAAACCACTTTTTTATATATTTAACACCATTATAAATGCTGGAGGCAAAGCGGGGTTTGGGGTGGAAGCTGACAGCTCACAACCCCCCACATAATAACCTCACAACCCCCTGAGGGGTCCTGACCCCCAGTATGAGAACCCCTGCCCAAGGGGAAAGGGAACCTCTGGTTGAGAACCACTGCTCTAGAGCTCGTTATATGCATCACTACAGTCGGAGTAGAAGAGGCAGCTATAACAGGCCCACATCCTCTGTATCAGAGGGGGACATGATGTAGCGCACACAGAAGATTTGTCGGTTACGTGCACACAACAGTATGCAATATGTTATGTGTTTGAGAGGAGGCGGGGCTGGAGGATGGCAAATAAGGTTGTACTTGAGGTCATGGATAGTAGAAACATTCTGTGAAGGCATCAGCCTACTGTTACAAGAGGTCTCCTGGAACTTGGTATTCCCCCGCTTCAGAGGTTGGAGTGCTCCCAGCACTGGAGCTTGTAACGTTAGGGTGACCAGACAGCAAGTGTGAAAAATTGGGACGGGGGTGGGGGGTAATTGGCACCTGTATAAGAAAAATCCCCAAATATCGGGACTGTCCCTATAAAATCGGGACATCTGGTCACCCTATGTAACGTCCATCTCCCAAGCGCCTCAGCTGGGCCAAGATTTGTAGCACGGATTCTCTCTTCACAGTTCCCTAACCACAGAGCCTAGGGGCCGCCTTCAGCTTCCGTCCTATGAGGCTGTCATCTTGAGTAACTGTATCCGTGTCTCCCAGGATATTAGAGAGACAAGGTGGGTGCAGTAATCTCTTTTACTGGGCCAACTCAGTCCCATAAAAGATATTACGTCACCCATCTGGAGTCAAGGCAGTCTCAGCTTCACATGGCAAGCAGAGCTCTCCGGCCTACCCCACTGCAGCTGAATCAGGCACCCGCTGCACGGAACAGTTGCTATTGTGCAGTGACGCGGTGGTAAAGACCAAGGATCTTCCTTCGGTTTGGAAGGCGGGATGCTGGAGAGCAGGAGGCAGAGCAGTCGAGGGCAGGCTGAAGCTTGCCGCAGGTTCTTGGAGCTGTGCTAGGTATTGTTTAAATAAAGAGAGGTTTAGAGAAAAGCCTCCACTGCTTTAATGCAAAGGCCAGTGCCCCCAGGTTTGTTTGCTGGGGGAGGCAGGGGAAAGGAGAACATGGCATCAGAATACCTTTTACCATAGGCAGCATCGCCAACCCTCAGTCTCACAAACAAATCAAGAGATTTGAGACAGGTTAAAGTGTTCTCCTACTGGTTTTTGAATGCTGATTCCTGATGTCAGATTTGTGTCCATTTATTCTTTTGCGTAGAGACTGTCAATGTACATGGCAGAGGGGCATTGCTGACACATGATGGCGTATATCACATTGGTACATGTGCAGGTGAACGAGCCCCTGATGGCATGGCTGATGTGATTAGGTCCTATGATGATGTCACTTGAATAGATATGTGGACAGAGTTGGCATAGGGCTTTGTTGCAAGGATAGGTTCCTGGGTCAGTGTTTTTGTTCAGTGGTGTGTGGTTGCTGGTGAGTATTTGCTTCAGGTTCGGGGGTTGTCTATAAGTGAGGACAGGTCTGTCTCCCAAGATCTGTGAGAGTGAGGGATCATCTTTCAGGATAGGTTGTAGATCTTTGATGGTGCGCTGGAGAGGTTTTAGTTGGGGACTGAAGGTGACAGCTAGTGGTGTTCTGTTATTTTCTTTG
The DNA here is from genome assembly GCF_002925995.2 of Terrapene triunguis. NCBI lineage: Eukaryota > Metazoa > Chordata > Testudines > Emydidae > Terrapene > Terrapene triunguis. The sequence continues at coordinate 3,609,706 of NW_020664446.1, read as the reverse complement.
TTGGGCCTGTCTTGTAGGAGGTGACTTCTGGGTACTCGTCTGGCTCTGTCAATCTGTTTTTTCACTTCAGCAGTGGGTATTGTAGTTTTAAGAATGCTTGATAGAGATCTTGTAGGTGCTTCTCTCTGTCTGAGGGATTGGAGCAAATGCAGTTGTATCTTAGAGCTTGGCTGTAGACAATGGATCGTGTGGTGTGTCCTGGATGGAAGCTGGAGGCATGTAGGTAAGTATAGCAGTCAGTAGGTTTCCGGTATAGGGTAGTATTTATGTGACCATCGCTTATTAGCACAGTAGTGTCCAGGAAATGGACCGCTTGTGTGGATTGATCTAGGCTGAGGTTGATGGTGGGATGGAAATTATTGAAATCATGGTGGAATTCCTCAAGGGCTTCTTTTCCATGGGTCCAGATGATGACGATGTCCAAGTAGAGTAGGGGCGTTAGGGGACGAGAGCTGAGGAAGCGTTGTTCTAAGTCAGCCATAAAAATGTTGGCATACTGTGGGGCCATGTGGGTACCCATAGCAGTGCCGCTGACTTGAAGGTATATATTGTCCCCAAATGTGAAATAGTTGTGGGTGAGGACAAAGACATTGTTCAAACTTCATCTTTCCCACTCACCGCTATTTATATTTCTGTGTATTTTGCTGCCTATGGTACTTTGCAGCCCTTTGGCTTTGGCTCAGACATCCCCAAATGTTGGTGATGTTCAGATCTGAGTTTTGGGGCTAGGACTCCTCTCTAGATATAATTCTGAGCCTTGACAGAGGAACAGCTCTGAAAATACACTGAGCAGCACATCATGCTGTTGATTCATGCTGCTCTGAAGAAGCCACTGAGACCATTATCATATTCTACAGCACCCTCTAGTGGCTAAACCATGTTGAAGCGACTGGCCTCCAGTTATTTTGTGATACTAGAATGGATACAAGCAGGCTGAATTCATCCATGATGTAACTCAGTTGAAATTCATGGACTGCTGATGAATTGGGCCCAGTATGTCTATGTAATAATTTATTTGGCGCCTTTCCTCACAAGAAGGAACCCAGCGTGCTTCAGAGACGCCACCACTGAAATGCAGCAGCTGTTAGAGTAGACGGCAGCTAGCACTGTGCCTCCCAAGCTACACAAAGCATGTGTTCTTCTTAGTGTATGCACAATGTGCCTCAGGTGGCATGTGACCAGGAGTCATCACCGAATTTGGTCTGCTGGTTGGATCATTAGCTTCCCCGGCGTGGGCCAGGTACTGACGGGGAGTGCGTCATGAACGCTGACCCATGCCTCCCAAAGCATGTGTTGAAAGGAAGGAAAAGAGGAGAAAGTTTTGACTAACACCTCAGCAATCAATCCATACTCGCGAAAGAAGCCACAGGTTCTCAGAAGCCCAGGCAGGTGATACAGGCCTCATGTGAGACACGTGACATCGAACTCTGATTTCTTGACCGTAGCAGGATGGAGGACTGAAAGGAAATTTGCCTAGATATAAATCTCCCACTCCAGGAAGTCTAGTTATTTACAGCTAGAGGCTTAGCTCTCAGGCCCAGCATCATATCCTGCACTTCCTTCAATTCCCTTTGGAGGGATTCTCTATCACGTGGTTTGGATGAGAGGTTTCTTGCTGCTCTACCTCTCCCATTAGATTAGAGAGAAAACTAGGTAGCTAACAAGGAGGGAGGAAGAAAAGGTTTCCTTTGTACGAGTCCATTTGTCCGGCTAGGTTTTAAAAGTGTCAGCATAGAGAAATGCAATTGATTAGAACAGGAGCAGTAGTGACTGCTATCGTTAAAATGTACGTAATGTAAAGGGTGTGTATGTACAGTAACACGCATGAAGATATCGGTCTTCGTTAGAGCAAGTATAGGCTAGTGATAAGTGGAAGGCTGGGGGGGCGGTGTAATGAACTTGCTTGGTGTATGAGTGCGTGATGGCCTTCAGTGGTTGCTCCACAGAGCAGAGAAGCAACAGTTCTTTTAGAACAACTGGTAAACGTTTATTTTAATCGGAGGCTTCTACCATAGCAGGCTGTTATAGTTGCTGAAGCTGGCCACTGGATGGTTATATGATCACATACACTAAGGCAGTCACTTGCACACCAAGTAGGAAACATCTTCTGAACATGGTCACTACAGCACACTAAGGCTGGCACTTGAATGCCAAGTAGGAAAGAAGTCTCCTTAAAATGGAGACTGCAGTGTGCTAGACTGAGTACATAGGTGGGAGAACTCTCACTGTGAAAAGTTGGTTTTATAGTGCATGCTGAGTGCTACGTCAGCCGTATTCCATATTGATTTAAGCAGGAGTATTGAATATATTAAAAGAAGAAAGACAAGCGTGGGTTTTTTGGTGAACTGGAAATGAAGTTCCATTGAGAAATGCACTGGTTAGATAGGTTTAATTAGGACTAACCCTTGTTCTCCGCAGCCAACCTGTAGGATAGGAAGAATACTGAGGGGGTGCTAGAAAGCAGATCTGCCTGGTAGGGCAGAGTGAAGATGGTGGTGCATAGTGGATAGGTGTGTGCCTCCAAGTGGATGAGATGAACTATTAAAGGTTCAGCTTTTCATTACCTTGCTTGTGTTAGGAGGGGTTATGTGCAATCACAAACAACTATGCACCCGCTCTACACAATGGGGTGTTGTCATAGTAGTTCCCTCGGTTTGGTTAATTTTAGAGCACTCTGACGGAGCTCCTTTCAGGAAGGACAGCACCTTTGCAAAAGCAGCTGCTGCTTTGTTGGAGCGGCTCCTCTCTGGGAGAGCACAAATGGTGCTAGGTGGGGAGAACGCCTGCCCCCACCATAGGCCCCAGTTTCAGAGAAGAGGCAAGAGGGGTGAGGAAACTAAACAGCTCCTGTGATCTCCCCTCTTCTTTCAGCCACATGGGCCTTTTCCTCATAGGAGATCTTTGACAAAGCAACACCAGCATGGGACTAGAGGCTTCTTTAGCTGAGGGGAGCCACCAGGATGGAGCCAGAAGGCTACAGGGCTCTGCAGGCTGGGGTTACACGGGCCAGTCAGGCAAAGTGAAGGAGCCAAAGGTCCCGGGGTAGCAGCTTTCAGGGGACATAGAAGTGATGAGGTGAACAGACACCATTCCATGACTGGCAAAAAAACAGTTAACTTTCTTGCCTTTTGAGGGACCACAGTTGTCTGCTCTCAGAGCAGGGATATTGGCGAGGGAGCAAAGACGGCCGTGGAGAGGGCAAGGGTCTCCTCCCCACGCTCACATGTAAGGGATCAGATGGTGGGGAAGAGAAAAGGATGTGAGCAAATGGGCTGAGATAAACCACCCATTCCTGTGAAACTGGAAATACCATGGTCGGATGGATTCTTTTCTTTAATATCTCCTGGAAGCTTGGTCAAAGTAAACCGCATTTGGCTTGGAATTACTGGCTAGAAAAAGGAGGAAGATCTTTCTGGTTGACCCTTGGAGGGGTGGAACTCAGCATAACATGATCTATTCTATTGTTACCTGTAGCAGGGTGGTCCCCCACTCCTGCCCTGAAGGACTTAAAACAGCCAGGGAGCAGGGCTGGGGCAAAGGAAAAGCTACAAGGCTGATTGGGGAAGCAGCCGCAGCTGGGCCACGCCCCAATCAGGCCTCAGCTGGCCTGTATAAAAAGGCTGGGAGCCAGGAGCTCAACAGTCTCTCTCTGCCTTTAGAGGGAGAAGGGCCTGGCTGTAGTGAGCTAGAGACAGGGTACCTGAGTGGAGCAGGGCTGGGGAGCTCCAGCCTGGAAAGCCCCAGGCTGTGGCCTAGTAGGAGGCCAAGGGGTACTGGGGGTTGCAGAGGGCAGCCTATGGGTAAGCCAAGGCAGCAGGTCCAAACCCAACTTTACCTGTGATGAGTGGCCTAATACTGAAGTCTGCCCCAGGGAGTGGGGGCTAGTTGGTGACTGGCAGTAGTGTTATTCTGAGGTGAGGTAGGGATAATGGGTGGGTGTTCCCTGGGGAGGGGAGACCCTAGTACTGAGGGGTGTACTGCCAAGGGGCAGCACCCCAGATAAAAAGGCACTGGGGTCTGGGAGGGACATGGGGGCCAGAGGACAGGTGGACCACTGGCCTGCAGAGGGTGCTCCAGGATGCTGGAAGAGCTAATTCCCAGAAGTCACCAGCAGGAGGTGCTGCAGGGGTGAGTCTGCTCCTCTACATTACCCCACCCCGTTTTGACTCAAGCAGGTAGGCTAAATTTGAGATCTTGGAGACGTCCCAGTTGGGAGTAGAACTTGATGGAATTAGGTGTTTTCTTTGATGCAGTCTCCTTTATTTACAAGGAACATACAAAGTCCTGCTTTTCCGAACTCAGAAAAAACGCAAACCAAAAGCATAGTTTCTTAGGTTACAGCCCTAAGCCTTTTTAAACAACAGAACCAAAAAACTCTCTCTGGCTTCTTCCAGGTTGTACACCATGCTCAAAGGCTGCGGCTTGGCTGTCTTGCCTTTTGTCTCTGGGGCAGGTCTACGCTACCGCTTAAGTTGATCTCGCTTACCTTGCTCAGGGGTGTGAAAAAGACATCCCCTTGAGTGATGCAAGTTACAGTGACTTAAGCGCTGTCTGCACTGGCGCTATGTTGGTGGGAGGTGCTCTCCCACTGATACAGCTTCCACCTTTCACAGAGGTAGAGTAATTATGCTGACAAGAGAGCGCTCTCCCATCAGCATAGTGTCTTCACCAGATGTGCTACAGTGGCACAGCTGAATCGGTGCAGCTGCGCTGATGTAGCACTTTTAGTGTAGACCTGCCCTAAGTCTGTCTCTGTCAGTCTGCCTTCCCTTCCCTCACATACACATACGCTTTACCCAAAACAATGCACAGCAAAAGCCCCTCCGTCCACTCAGTCTAAAACTCATGGGTGGATTCACAACCCCTTTTGTGGAGCTGGGGCCTTGTGATTAACTTGTACTGACAGTTTCATTAATTGTGACACCCAATCTTAGAGATTTGTGATCCATACAGGCACCAGTATTGCTTAGCATAACTGTATTAACTGCAATAAAATCTACTTTCCTGGACTATGGAAGAGGGTGTATTTACTGCTGTCTGCCCTCCCTGTAACAATTACTAAGGAGATACTAATAGTCTATTGAGATCTTAAACAAACAAACTTAATCGCCTGCTGCTCTGGGGTGAGCTTACCTTTCTATGTGGGACCTTGTTCCTACAAATAGGAATTGGAGGAACCTTTTGGCCCAGGTGAATGAGGTAGAACAGTCTTTCCTAGTTCTAGGTTTTCCTACTCTTGTGTATTTTACTTCTGGCCTAACCAAAAAAGCATTTAACATGTCACACTTTTATGGCTCAACTCTTCTAACTTGGATATTTCTAACAAGGGAAATGTTCTTTGGATGCTGTGCATATGATATTACACAGATACAGTGAATTTGAATTCACTCAAGCTGCTACCTGAAAATAAAACTTTCATAATGGAACAAAGACTGATAATGACTTAAAACATGATCTGTAAACTATGTGAACCATTTTTACTGAATCTGTCTTAAAACACAAAACTGTTTAGAAATTGGGTGCGCTCTCTTTTACACACACACACACACACACACACACACACACACACACACGTATGTAATTGGACTTTAACATGCTCAGTAATTAGAGCTGAGATGCAGCTACATTCCTTAACAAGTTTGTTAAATTTATTTCAATGACTAAGTATTAATCTTGTACATGAAAACTGGGCTTCTAGAAGTTGCATCTTATTCAGCATGTAGTTTAGAGAGTCACTCAAACGTACGAAGGTTTATTCTGGAACTGTACCAGTTCCAATCAGCTCAGTATTTGAACTATGGATTGGGTGGATCAGAACAAGAATGCTATCTGAATAGTGATATCAGAGTCTGTAGTTCATTATTAGTTTTAGATAAGTAACAAAGAAAACATCGCAGGCATCCTCACAGGGGTTCTCACAACAGATTTTTTTGGTGGCCTCAGAGTGCGGCCACTGCTGCTATGACAATTTTTCCTAAAATACTTTAACTTTAGGAAAAACAAATAAATATGCACATAAACATGTCCAAACCAGTGTAATTTATTTATGTAGGGTTTTTTTGCAGAATCAATAATAACATACAGTTGTCTCTATTCTTTACTGGACCTAAACAGAATATAAACACAAATAAGGTGCTTTGCATGTTCTTCTCTCTTGTTGTTGTTTTTCCGCTTGCTAGGTAGTAAGCCACTTCTGTGAAAAGTGATATTAACAATCATACAAGAATCACTTTTCACAGCATCAGACTTACTAGCTAGCTGGGAGGCAGTGAAAAACGATATTAACAAACATACACACCACTTTTCATAGCAGACTTACTCAGCCCTGGCAAGCCAAGGCTTAATTTGTTCCCTGGATGGCAGAGGTGGGTATGGAGGCAGCAGAGGCTAGGGGTGATCAGGTGGATGGGTGAGGGGCCAGGGGTGGTAGCAGGGGCCAGGGGCGATGAGGGGGGTGGTGAGCCCAGAGGCCGGGGTCTGGAGCCCATGGCTGTGCAGCCAAAGCCCGGAGCCCAAAACCCATGGTCGGAGCCCGCCACCACATGGCCGGAGCCGGCTGCCTGCCACCCCAGAGCTGAAGCCAGAAGCCTGAGCCCCACCACCCTCGGGAAGGTGGGGAACTCTCACTGGCTGTTTGTGCCTCTGTCTTTTGTGGCTCCAGAGGGGGCAGGGCCCAACCTCTCCTTGCAGACCCAGGGGAGGGGCCATGGGTGGCGGGTATCATAGGCCAGGGGAATCTAAGCCTCCCCTAACCCAGACCATGTCCCTGCCCACGCTCTGCCCTGAGGCCCCACCCTTGCTCCCCCTCTCCCATGAAGCCAATGAGTGCTCAGCTCAGGCCAGCATCCTGGAGCTCGGGGTTCATCCAGCTGGGAGTCAGGCCAGTGCTGGGGCCAGCCAGTGGCCAGGGGTTGGCCTGGGTGGCAGCGTGGCCGGCGGCTCGGGACTCAGGGCGGCTGGGGCTGCTTGGCCAGAGCTCCTCTGGCCATGGGGGGCGGGGGCACCTGGGGGCCGGGGGGGGGGGGGGGAGCAGAAGGGTAGGGGCAGGACCTTGGGTGGGACTGGGGGGCTAGCCTCCCTGAAGTGGGGGGTTACATGCTGCCCATGGGAAGGGCTGCTGCTTTGCAAGTTTCTTCTCTCTCCTTCTCTCTCCCCCCCCCCCCCCATCACTGCCCAGGAGGCTATGGGTGCAAGAACAGCCTCTGGTGGGTGCAAGAACAGCCTCTGGTGGCTGCATGTGAGAAACACTGCCCAGTAACCCTTTACTGCAACCCTGTGTCTCAAAAGATGACTGCCAAAGAAATTGATGTGAGATCCTGACATGAGTGGAAGTGGGGAGGACAAAGGGGCCCAAGCCAGCTTCATTAAGTAACCGGTGCAAAATAACAAACACGAAATGCAACATTACGCATTCCTGTTCTCTCCATTCTGCTCACTGGCAAGCGTGGAGTACAGTGAGACGGCAGGGGAGGCAAAAGGCAAATTCCAATAAAAGCCATTACTGTACCATATTAGGACATTGTACACCAGCGGTTTTCATGCAGTAGTGCTTGCATTGTTGGCCTTAGTCAATTTTTTTGGATATATACATACCTCGTAACTGGTTTCGTTTTATTACAGTTACCATAGGAGTAACCCAGTCATGGTTACTGAATCTATTCCGTAAAATCTAACTTTTACCATCCAATGAAGTTCAGGTTTTACTTAACCTCTGTTAAAGGGACTCCGTATCCATGTAATGGATGAATTAAGGATACAATATCAGTCTATTAAACACCACATCGTATGCTTTAAGAATCTTTCTGTTGCGTCTTGGTTTAGTCGATAAGCTATACTGTACATAATGATTTGCATTTATAGGCTACTCTTCCACACAAGCACACACTGGACTTCCTGTCAGTTATTTCAAACTCTACCCAGTGGCATCTGTCCTTATGCAAATATGCCAGTGTGGCTTTGCCACATACACTCATGTTGGGATCGTTATATAATACTTTTGTGTGTGTTTGCTGTTATCCTTTTGCACTCAGTTGCAGTATCCATTTTGAAATTCACTTTTTTTCATTTATTTCCAGTGTTACAACTTGATCTGTTGTACAACTGTATTTTGTAAATATAGAGACTCAAAGATATATATATTTTTTGGTGTCCTGAGAGATTTCTCCTTAAGATGTTTAATTACTGTATTTTGCTTTCATATGTCTTTGCAGTTTGTGAAGACTGATAGGCTTTTGCAAAACACATCAATTAAAAGCAACCCTGACTCTACACCCTTCATGCTGGACACCTTTGTGTTGCAATTATCTCCATATTCACTGCAAATAAATCTGGTCTTTGCTCTTCATGTGCCCTTCTATCTTTGCCTTTTTAATTAGATGTACTTCTGGTTCTTCACTGATTGCTAACACTTTCATTAGGGAAATACAGTTTTCACTAGTCCTACAAATATCCACTGTTAGCACAATTAGTTTCTTGCAATAATGTTGCTTTGACTTGTTATTAATTTATCACATAACCTGGTTTCTAATTAATCTATATGATCAAATTCACATCTTATTTTACTTCATTTAATTGCATAGATTTTGTTTGCATCTTGTAAAGCAAACAGTCCAAATCCTCTAAAGTGTGGGAGTTAGATGCAAAAATAGCGTTGATAATCTGGGACAATGAGCCTTTCCCAGTGGAATCCTTTCACGGATGAGTGTTCTTAAAAATTCTCAGTGACTATCTAGCTGTCTCCCTCCACAATCCAATAGAATGTATTGTAGATCTCGTGTGTCTCTAGGCCAGGGGTAGGCAACCTATGGCACGTATGCCAAAGGCGGCACGTGAGCTGATTTTCAGTGGCACTCACACTACCTGGATCCTAGCCACTGGTCTGGGGGGCTCTGCATTTTAATTTAATTTTAAATTAAGCTTCTTAAACATTTTAAAAACCTTATTTACTTTACATACAACAATAGTTTAGTTATATATTATAGACTCATAGAAAGAGACCTTCTAAAAAAAGTTAGAATGTGTTACTGGCACGCAAAACCTTAAATCAGAGTGAATAAATGAAGACTCGGCACACCACTTCTGAAAGGTTGCTGACCCCTGCTCTAGGCCTTCCACATGTAAGAGTGTGGAGGAGTTCACCCCATACTCCCACAACTTCTCTTCAATATCGCCATTCTTCCAGGGAACACTTGGAAGCATTGCAATCACTTCCTCTAGCTCTCTGACAGGTTCCCTTCCATACTGAAAGAATTGAGTGACTTTATTTGCCTCACTTTTGCCATAAGTCATTTTTTTCAGACACCACATAAGAATATGACACACAGCAGTGCTGGGACAAGATTGATCTTTGTTTCTTGGCCCCAGTCATGTGACATGGTTTTACTTGTCACATGGCAAAGAATAACCACAAGCTGCAGTGGTTACTGTTTTACCTGCTGAAGGGCCTACTAGGATTTAGGGTTGCCAACTTTCTAATCGCACAAAACCGAACAAATTAGCCCTGCTCCTTCCCCAAGGCCCCGCCCCTGCTCACTACATTCCTCCTCCCTCAGTGGCTCACTCTTCCCCACTCTCACTGGGCTGGGGCAGGGGGTTGGGGTGCAGGAGGGGGTGAGGGTTCTAACTGGGGGTGGGGGCTCTGGGGTGGGGCCAGAAATGAGGGGTTCTGGGGGTGGGAGGGGGCTCTGGGCTGGGGCAGGGAGTTGGGGTGAGGGCTGGGACTGTGGGCTCTGGGGTGGGGTCAGGAATGAGGGGTTTGGGACACAGGAGCAGGCTCCAGGCTGGAAGGTGAGGCCAAGGGATTTGGCGTGGGGGAGGGGGCTGTGCGTTGAGGCAGGGAATTGGGTGTGGGAGAAGGTATGGGCTCTGGGATGGGGGTGTGGGCTCTAGGGTGGGGCTAGGGATGAGGGGTTTGGGATGCAGGAGGGGGCTCTGGGTTTGGGGAGGGATTGGGGTGCAGGGTTGGGGCTCAGGCTTACCTGGGGTGGCTCCCAGTCAGTGGCACAGCAGGGCTAAGGCAGGCTCCCTGCCTGTCCTGGCACTGTGCTGCGCCCTGGAGGCGGCTAGCAGGTCCAGCTTCTAGGCGGGGGGTCTAGGAGACTCCACACGCTGCTCTGGTCCACAGGTATCGCCCCCGCAGCTCCCATTGGCCGTGGTTCTTGGCCAATGGAGTGCAGATCCAGTGCTGGGGCAACATGCAGAGCCCCGTGGCCCCCCCTGCCTAGGAGCCAGACCCGCTGGCCTCCTCTGGGGCACAGCACGGTGCCAGGACAGGTAGAGACTAGCCTGCCTTAGACCCGCAGCACCGCCGACCGGAATTTTAATGGCCTAGTCGGCAGTACTGACAGGAACAGCCAGGGTCCCTTTTCGACCGGGCGTTCTGGTGGAAAACCGGACACCGGGCAACGCTAACTTAGGATAGTAGTGATTGCATACAAGGGCGAAGGTAGCTATCTTTCAGGTATTCTCTGTGGAAGTCTTCCACCTGCACCCTCATTCCTATCACTGGTTCTGTCTTTTTTTTAAAAAATTTGCTTTTTCCATCTCAGACCTAAACATTCTGTGAGTTTCCTGTTCCTCTTCAGGTTAACAAAAGTATCTGCTCTCATTTTCAGTCTGATTTCCTTGTTGAAATAGCGGGTGGTCTCTTCTGGATGCCAGGTCCCTCTCTTGATCTGTGATGGCTTTGGTGTTGTAGTTCACATCAAAACCAGGCTTATTAATGATCCAAACAACCCTTGGAATAACAGAGTATGATTTAAAAGCAAATATTCTTGTGTACTCGGGGATATAAACCAACACAGTCTTAAATTCAAAATACAGTTGGAGAGGAGGTTTGCATTAATGGCTGAGTGGGAACAATGAGTGCAGAAGTGGGGAGGGTTGGTGAGTAGCATGCAGGACAATAAAAATTACACATTGTAGATGACAAGCATCTCAACAATCTCTGTGCTGCGAGTTCCATAAAGGGAAAGGAAGGCAATGTCACACTTCTATAAATGGAGTTTCAGAATGAACAGGTTTCACTGTATTTTGAAATTGAAAGCAAATAGAAACTGTCCGGGAAACTGAGGTTCCTTCTTTCTTTGTGATTTCTGACGCAGCTCTAATATTGGGAATTTCAAATGCATAAACTGTTAATGTGGTGGTATTTTAGGGTTATTGACAGTTTTTTTTTTCCCAGATGACGTGGCAGAAGCAAGAAGTGCATTAATGTAATTCAGTTTTACTGAATCACTGTGGAATTCAACTATGATTGACAATGGTGTTTTGCTTTCTCTTTGTTTTGATTTTTTGCCTGGGAGTATTTTTGCCCTTCTCAGAATCAGGTTTTTTAAAATAGCTTTATCTAAAAGCTTAAATTTTGAGAAATTATGTAACAGACTGCAGGATTATGGCCAATCCATTCCAGATGTTAAAGGCCCTTGGGCAGTGTCTAGTTCTTCACTATGATTTATCTGTATTGTGACTAGTCCATCTGGGGCTTCTTGTGGAATATTAGCCAGAACAATAGCATCTTGGTTTTGCTGAACAGCAAAAGCATAAGTAATTCTGGAGACAGAAATTAAACTTATTGCTATAAATGTCTTTTGTAACATGTACTGTATAGTGCTGATTCCACTCCAAAATCTTAATAGTTTTCCAGGTATTTAACTTTCTTGGTTTTTGACTGTTTGCTTTTTTGGGGAGCAAAATGCAGAAATACATGTTTTAAGACTGAACCGTCTGAGAATACAGGGAACATTAATGAAAACAGAAAGCAAGGGGATTGGACAAGAAGTTTTAAACTCCTCTAACTCCTAAAATGCAACACATTATGAGGTAAGCTTCTTTTAACTGTTTTGCTTAATCCAGAGGAAAGGAATGTGAATGTGCAGAGACACGTCTTAAAATAAGTAAGTCAATTTAGTGCTCTGGTTGGAAGAGACTGGGAACACGAGATTCCTCATTCTCCAGTGTAGTAAGTGAAGGCCCTAATAAAGGCCCAGTATGAGGCCTGAACT
>NW_020664446.1:3465997-3597304 GCF_002925995.2 Terrapene triunguis | reverse complement strand
CTGACGCTCCTGGATTGAACACATAAGCGGAGTGTACTATAATGGCAGCAGATGTCGTGTTAGTTCCACAATATTTTTTGGGTGTGGTCTCCATTAGAAGGAGGTAAATTAAATGGAAAGAAAAGTGAAGGAAGGGACATGGAAGGAAAGGGGAATAAGTGGGATGGGACAGAAGTGGAATGAAGCTGAGGTGAAGAGACTGTAATGGAGGGAGAGGGTTGGAGCAAACAACTGATCAGCACAGGGCAGACAGTCTTTAAAAAAAAAAAAATCTGTTCTCAACACCATAGTATCTCAGCACCTTCCAGTAACTTCTGCCTTAAATAACAAGACAATACATCTGTCATGTTGTGGTGGGTCTCTAATCCTCTCCCCAGAGAGAGAAGCATGTACAACAAAGTGTGTTGTTTTGGTAGGGTTTTAGGTTGGTTGGTTTTTTGTTGGAGAAGACATGGTCGAAGAAATGTGTCTTGCACTTGAAGCAGAAGGTCCTTGGTTGCTGAAGGAGTTCATTCCACAGGCTTGGCACAGCCCCTGAGAAAGTTCTATCTCTCTACACTATGGGTAAAGCTTGTCTGTGCAAGAGTTCCATTGTGCCAGAAAAGTGTAGTTGTTAAACAGTCTTCACCTCTGATCATCATCTTTAGATTTTTCAGATATCCTGGGCCCAGGCCATAGAGCTCCTAAAGATAAGGATTAAGACCTTGAACTTGATTGAAAATTCTATGGGAAGCCAGTAGAGAGTGTAGAATAGGTATGATGTGCTTGCTGTAGCCTTTGTTGATGAGATGTGCTTCACCATCTGTACTAGCTGGAGTTTATTAAGCACTGAAGGCTTCATGCCCAGCTACACTGCATTGCTATACTCCCACCAAAAAGTGACAAAAGGTGTGAACAGGCCAAGTCACCACGATGGGATGTAGCCTCTTAGCCAACCAGAGATGATAGCCGCTTCTGCAAGTAATGCTTTTCTATGTGAGAGCTTAGTGTTGGCGAAGAATCCAAGCGTGCTCCTAAACTGCAGCCCAAATTGATTGATTGTAGGTACTGTATATATCCTCAACCAAAGGAGAGTGCACTGAACCTGCAAACTCTTCAAGTCCAGTCAAAACTGTAGAAAGTTTTCTAGATGTCTGCTTTGGTTGCTCCTGTAGCTGCTCTTTCCAGCTAGAGTCTCTAGTTGGATCTTCTGCAGTTTTTCCCCAAGGCCACATGGCAGGGGTTCACCACCTGGTCCTAGTTTCTCCACAATGGAGGGTGGGTCTCCACTGCAGTTTTGGTTCTTGGAGGATCCTGGCTGTTTCCATTTTATCCCCTCATCCCCAGTGCAACATCCTTGCTGCTATGTTAATGCTTGGCTTACCTCCTATTACATCAAACCCCAGTCTTTATGCTGTATGTCTTGGTGGTGGTGAACTTTTTGAAGATAGTACTTTTAGACAAAATAATTTCAATATAAAGTGTAACTTGCCAGTTTCCTTTCTATGGCACTGTTCCGAGGAGGGAAATCACAACCTCTTGTGCACTCTAGTCTTTTATATTCAATGTCTCTACTTGCTCCTGATTGTACCAACCCTCAAAGGCAATGGTCTTCTGATACTCTGTGTCACAACTACATGTGCTAAGACTCAATTCATTTAGTCATTAGATTATTTTACTGACAATTTTTGGAGAGATTATAAACAAACTTGACTAGAGGAATGTTATAGACAGCACCACCGGGCTTCCCTAAACCTAATTATGGTACTGGCATATGTAGCTGGTGCTATAGCTTGCTGGTTACTCTATTGATTTCTCTGAGCCTTTGGCCAAGGCTTTTGAGGTCTTTGTCTATGTCCCACATGCAACCATTAGTGTTACCCATTCAGTGAATCAGACTAATATAAACCCCTGGCCTAGAAAGGCACCATTTGTTCCAGGCAGGGGTAACTGGGAGGAAAGGGTTGGATGCTCCTCTAGGATTTCGGAGAGAGGGGTTTGAGTCCAGCTTTGTCAGAGGCTTGCTGTATGACCTTGGCCAAGTCCTTTATTCGGTTTTCCAGCTGTGAAACAAATAACAGCACTTCTCTGCCTCAGGGGGGGTGTTGTGACCCTCTGAGGATAAATGTATTAAAGACACCCTGATACTATGGTAATGAGAACCACACAAGCACCTTAAACAGGCACGGGTGGACTTTGCAGTGGTGTCTGGCTCCCAAAGCCCCTATTTACACTAGGTCTGTGCCCCCCACGTTTGAAGACCCTTGCTCACAGGAGCTTTGTTTGCACAAGGGGACCCCACTACCAGGGCCGGCTTTAGGCCAATTCCACCAATTCCCCCGAATCGGGCCCCGCGCCTAAGAGGGCCCCGCGCCCAGTGGCAGGGCTGCCGGGGTGGGGGCAAGTGGCTGAGAATCCCTTCCCTGGCTAGAGGCTCCTTTTTAATTTTTACTCAGCCGGCGGCGCTCCGGGTCTTCGGCGGCACTTAGGCGGCGGGTCCTTCACTCACTCCAGGTCTTCGGCAGCACTTCGGCAGCAGGTCCTTCAGTGCCGCCAAAGCCCCGGAGCGAGTGAAGGACCCACCGCCGAAGACTAGGAGCGCCGCCCGGTGAGTACAAGCCCCACGTGTTTTTTTACTTTTTTTTTTTTTTTAAGTCATCCCTGCCGGGGCCCCGTCGAAACTGTTCGAATTGGGCCCCGCACTTCCTAAAGCCGGCCCTGCCCACTACATTGTTCCCCTACTACAGCTGAAAGCACAGGGCTGGCTCTGTTTAAAGTTGCTTGCGGCCCTACAGCGAGGGTGGGTAGCCGTGTACAGCGATGGACCGCGGTGGGAGAGAATGAGGCTGCTCATGGGACGGGGCCGTGTGAGGGAATGGGGCACTGGGTCTGGGCCCCACAGAACGAGGGGGGGGCGGGCTGACTGGAAAAGGCAGTAGACTGGGCTGTCAGGGCAGGGCCCAAGCAGCGACTGAGCTGGCGCGGGGGTAACTCCCCTCACACAAGGACGGAGCCTCGCCCCCGCCCCAACCGCTTTGTGATGCACAGACGACGCTTCGCGCGCGCCACAAAGGGAGCGGGGCGAACTTTTCCCGCGCGCCGTGCACGGACCAATGGGAAAGGGGGAGGCAGCACGAGGCGGGGTCGCCCGATCGCTTCCTTCCCCCCGCCTCCATCCGTCGAGAGGCGGAGCCGGGTGAGGCGGCTCTCGCTCAACGCCGCTCCCCCGCTCTTACAGCCTAGCAGCCAATCGGTCTCTTGTGTCCCCCCCCATGCATCATGAGAGCCAATTGGAGAGTTCGCGCTGGCCCATGAAGCCAATCAGAGGTCCGCTCGCCGGAGGGGCGGTGCCGGCAGCGACGTCGCTAACGGCTGGGCGGTGCTATGGCGAAGGGCGCGGGCGCGGGCGCGGCGCTGGTTTCCTCTCGCGCCTGGACGGAGGCCTCCGTGCAGCCGGAGACATGACCCGGCACCTCGGCGCTGGCTCCTCCGCACAGGGCTCGCCCGGCCGCCATTTTAAGCCGGCGGCCGCAGGGAGAGAGGGCGCCCGAGACTGCAGGTACCGGCGGGCAGGAACATGGCTCTGGGGCGCGGCAGCAGGTGTCAGCAAATGTCCTGGCCCGCCCCCTCCCGGCGGGGGGTGACACCCCCCGGGAGACCGCAGCGCCCAGCGTGCCTTGGGGGGGGGGTGTGTGTGTCCCCCCAAGGAGACCGCAGCGCCCAGCGTGCCTTGGGGGGGTGTGTGTGTCCCCAAGGAGACCGCAGTGCCCGGGGGGGTGTGTCCCCCCCCCCCCCCGGGGCCCCCACCCCCCCCGGGCCCCGGGGGGGGCCCCCCCCCCCCAGGCGACCCCGGGGCCCCCCCCCCCCACCCCGTAGGGAGACACCAGAACTCAGCATGTGCTGCTGCATCTCAGTTTTTCTGGGAGAATTGGCCCGTATATACATTTGCAAGTGCCCAACTCAGAGGAAAATAAGTACTGTAGTGTGCTACTCTCCCAAGTTCCACCCCCTTGAGACTGTCCGACAGGTGCCTTCTGGGCTTGGTCTGGCCTTCATGGGGTGCAAAGTACTTCTTGTGGTTTAGGAGGGTTGTTGGACTCGCCTCTGTGGAGCTCCGGGTTGTTGCTTATGCAATTCCTGTGTTCATGTGGGTGTTGGTGCTGCTGTTTGTTTTTCTCACAAGCAGGTGAAGAATTGATAGTGTTGTGTTGCTTAATAACAAATTGATCTCTCCGCTCTTTGGAGGGTTGTAGGTCAGGGGTAGGCAACCTATGGCACACGTGCCGAAGGCGGCACCTGAGCTGATTTTCAGTGGCACTCACACTGCCCGGGTCCTGGCCACCGGCCCGGGGGGCTCTGCATTTTAATTTAATTTTAAATGAAGCTTCTTAAACATTTTAAAAACCTTACTTACTTTACATACAACAATAGTTTACTTATATATTATAGACTTATAGAAAGAGACCTTCTAAAAACATTAAAATGTATTACTGGCATGCAGAACCTTAAATTAGAGTGAATAAATGAAGACTCGGCACACCACTTCTGAAAGGTTGCTGACCCCTGTTGTAGGTGATGGGCTAGCTCTTTCTTTACTTTTATTTGGTGCCAGTGGTTCTGATAACAGTAGATGGCTGAATGGCAGACTTGGAAGCAAATTGAAAATGGTGGCTGACCCAAAAAGTACTAATTCAGCAAGTCAGTCATACTGGAGTCCTACCCATGTGTGCAGAGGTTGCAGCTCTCAACATGTACTAGTCTGTTTTGAGTCCAGCAAGAATTGTAGCTAATTGAGAGAACTGGTCTTAAGAGCTCAGATCAAAAGAGAGAACTTCTGTTTATCTTTAACTGTAGTTGGCCTGTCCCAGATATGACTAATACCAGCTCATGATATTGAAATCAAAGCAACGTGAGGGTGGCACCAAATGAAAGTTTTTTATACCATCTGGGTTCATCTGTCCAGCTGTTTGTGTAACCCATGCTTGCTTGGTGTGGTGCTGTGTCCTCCTCTAGTGGCACCTAGCCCAGCTAGAGATTGATGAGTCGGCTACAGTCTTAGGTAGGAGCCACATGGCTTTTAGCTCATGCAGTAGAGTCTCGTACACTAAGCTTCAGAGGTCTTGGGTTCAATCCTGACCACCGATGACCAGATTCTATTGGTGTTACACTTGCAATCAGATGAATTCTGCTGATGACTTGGTCAGCTCCATCCCAAACTTTCTGTATGTGACAGGAGGCTTTCTCCTACATAATGGAACACCTTATTTTGCCCTTCTATTTCCTTTGTTTTTCCTCCATCTTAATATTACCTGTTCTGGAGGGGAAACTGGTATGGTTTAATTTTCCTCTCTCTATGACTTCCTATTTTGGAAAGTGAAACTGATCTGTGTGGCTTTTGTTCTTTGTGAAGCATTCAGATGAAAGTGGTTATTTTGAAAATGTCTGTTGGCCAACTTGCAGCCTGGTACTTTGCAGACTTTGAAAAGACTGTCATGAGATGGTAGATGTTAAAAAGCTTCCAGAGGGACAAAACAAAGTCATTATTCCTATAGATATATTAGTTTGAGATGCTATTGTGGCAAGGGCATATATGTTTGGTACTCTGCTCCCATTTTGTGTAACTGGTTTGTTTGATGGACTAGCAATATTGGTGCTGCTGCAGATTTCTTTAAAGATTAAACATGGATCTGAAGAAGATGGATATAGATAATAAACACTTTGGAAGGACTGTGGGTCCTTATGTTCTTAGGGTATTAAACAGATTAGTTTCAGTGGTTAAAAGTACTTTATAAGGAGCTTTTATTAAAAATAGGCTTGTACTGTTATTTCCTGTTTTATGAGATACAAAGAAAGCTTGAAAAGTGTGTTAAATGGGTTGTTTGCTTTTTTTTTTTTTAATTGAAGGATTTTGTTTGCTGCTTGTCTTATTATCAGGAATGTCGAGTAAGATCATCCCAGTTGTCTGTGGGGTCCCCCTGAGTCCTTTTTGGTGGTCTCGGATGTATTGTGTACTCACACATTATTTGAAAGAGATTTAGTAAAGGCTTTTTTTCCCCCTTGAAAACGTAAATTGAGGAAGATGTTGACACAAATATTTTAAAGTCTGACTGAAAATCTTTCCCCTCTCAATTACTTACTTTCATTCTTTTAATTGTTGTGACACTGTCACTTCACTAGTTCTCCATCTTCCAGGGCTGATGGCCTGGATTTTCAATTATCAGGGGGTAGCCGTGTTAGTCTGTATCCACAAAAACAACAAGGAGTCCGGTGGCACCTTAAAGACTAACAGATTTATTTGGGCATAAGCTTTCAAGGGTAAAAAAGGTGCCACCGGACTCTTTGTTGTTTTTGTGGATTTTCAATGTATGTTTGTTTGTTTGTTTGTTTTTAAAGGGGAGGCAAAAATGCACTGCTTCCCAAAATACACACAAACCTATGCATCCTTTTAGGTTTTTACCCCTACTGAGTTATTTGTCTTTGTCGTGTTTGCCTTTATCTGAAGTATCTAATATACTCCATTGTCTGAGAGAGGATATTAGTCTTGAATGATCATTGACCTATTAATAGGACAGATACTATCGCCCATGGTTACAAAAGGCAATGTGTCTTTAAGGTCTATCCTTCTACCCTTTCTGTTCTAAATTTTACAGTGACATTAAAAAAACAAAAATTGATGGAAAGAGCAAATATCAAATAAAATTGCATACCATTTACTATTTTAACCCTGAAAGAAAGGCATATATACTCAGGTTTTTCTGTCCCTTCTTTTGGACTGAAGTTTCTGACCACTGTTGCTTCAGAGTGCAAGGGCTGGGAAGATCCTACTGCTGTGGGCCTGCTGGGAGAAGGCTGGAGAATAGAGCTTCCTCCAAGAGCCTTTCTTCTCCTACTGGGTGAGGCAAAGGTGGAAGATATTTAATTATCACAATAATGATGATCAGGGCTTTTTATGTACTATTCATGACTTGTCTATCTTGATAATATGTAAAATGATTTTCTCCTAAGTATGGATTTTCCCCCAAGTGTGGCTGTGATGTTACATCTACCCTAGATGTTAACAAGAATACATAGTTAGTTTTTATACGGTCATATAGTCTGGTCACAGCACACGTTTGTTGCAATTGTGAGTATACTCTGAAATTCAAATCTTAATTTAACCCATTTAAATTAACATTAGGTGCAGGAAATTTCCTATGTGTGTGTGCGCCTTAAAAGCAAGGCAATCAAAACTTAGTGTTATTTTTTTTAAAGATAAGGTTTCTCCTCCAGTCTTTTTTTTTTAAAATCAAATGTAAAAATTAATATATTAGTACTCTTAAAAGGTGACTGAAAAGTGCTACAAACTCAAGCCTCAGTTCAGCAGGGTACTTAAGTATGTTCCTAACTCTAAATATGTGAGTACTGTAGTCACACTGACTTTCTGGAGGCATGTGCTTAAGTCCCTGAATTGAGACGTTTGCTGGACTTCTAGATACAGCGCTAACTGTCCTTTTCAGGCTCAGAGCTAAAGACAGTTTTGTAACATGTCTCTCATAGCTTGTTTTATTGGAATTAAGTAATCACTTTAATCTGTAAAAGCATAACCAAAATATGGGTAATTGGAGATCTTAGACAGTCCTCAACAAATAAAGCTGGTCTTTGTAATCTTCTGCTTTTCATCTGCATACTAATTCAGTATGACTAGAGTGTTAGAAAGTACACTCTGGTTACATCACCTTTAGGAAACTATTTTAATTAACATGCATCTGACCAAGTGGGCATTCACCCACGAAAGCTTATGCTCCAATACATCTGTTAGTCTTAAAGGTGCCACAGGACTCTGTTTCTTTTAATAAAGACCATTTGCCGTACATCAGACTCCTCCCTTCAACATCATCTGTTTGGAACCTAAAGAAACTTCCACAAATAAAAATAGGAACCATCATGTGAGTCAGCAATAATTTCCTTCTCTTCTGGGAAGAGAGTGTAGATGGTGCTCATTCCATTACTTTTGAGTTAGACTGTTATGGGTTCTGCCTCCAGTGGCAGGACTTCAGGAGACCGGCTGTGGGGCTTCTGGCCCCCCAGCTCTGGCTGCTGGTCCCTGGCTCTGGTCCCAGGCTCCTGCTGCTATGTGGCAGGAGCTGTCCCTGGGTGCTGACTTCCTGGTCCCGGCTGCATAGCAGTGGGCTCCAACCCCCGGCTTCAGCTGTGCAGACCCTGCTCTGACGATGCAGCAGTGTGCGCTGACCCCCGGCTCCGGCCATTCAGGCTCAACCCTGCCCTTGCCCCCATTGCCCTGGGCCCTCACTGCCTTTCCCCTCTGACCTCCCCATCCAGGGCTTAATTTTCCTGGGGCTTGCTGAGAAAAGTAATGTTAACAAACACTTTTCACAGCAGACTTACTAACTTGCTGGGAGGCTGTGGTAAGTGGTACTTGTATGTTGTTAGTATCAGGTATCATTTATCACAGCCTCCCAGCTAGCTACTAAGTGTGCTGTGAAAAGTGATATTAACAAACATACAGATATCAGCAAAAACAACGAGGAGTCCTTATGGCACCTTAGAGACAAATTTATTTGGGCATAAGCTTTTGTGGGCTATAACCCACGTCATCAGATGCATGGAGTGGAAAATACAGTAGGGAGGTATAAATACACAGCACATGAAAAGATGGGAGTTGCCTTACCGAGTTGGGGGGGGGGGGCGGCAATTCAATTAGGATGTGGATGTGACCCATTTCCAACAGTTGACAAAAAGGGGTGAATATCAACAGAGGGAAAATTACTTTTTGTAGTGACCCAGCCACTCTCAATCTTTATTCAGGCCTAATTTGATGGTGTCAAGTTTGCAAATTACTTCTAGTTCTGCAGTTTCTCGTTGAAGTCTGCTTTTGAAGTTTTTTGTTGTTGAAGAATTGCCACTTTTAAGTCTGTTGTTGTGTCCAAGGAGATTGAAGTGCTCTCCTACTGGTTTTTGAATGTTACAATTCTTGATGTCTGATTTGTGTCCATTTATTCTTTTGCGTAGAGACTGTCCGGTTTGGCCAATGTACATGATGGCATATATCACATGGGTAGATATGCAGCTGAACGAGCCCCTGATGGTGTGGCTGATGTGGTTAGGTCCTATGATGGTGTTCTTTGAATAGATATGCGGACAGAGTTGGCAATGCAGTTTGTTGCAGGGATTGGTTCCTGGGTTAGTGTTTCAGTTGTGTGTGGCGTGTAGTTGCTGGTGAGTATTTGCTTCAGGTTGGGGGGCTGTCTCCCAAGTTCTGTGAGAGTGAGGGGTTGTCCTCCAGGATAGGTTGTAGATCCTTGATGATGCGCTGGAGAGGTTTTAGTTGGGCACTGTAGGTGATGGCTAGTGGCGTTCTGTTACTTTCTTTGTTGGGCCTGTTCTGTAGTAGGTGACTTCCAACCCAGGAACCAATCCCTGTAACAGACCGCGTTGCCAACTCTGTCCGCATATCTATTCAAGGGACACCATCATAGGACCTAACCACATCAGCCACAGCATCAGGGGCTCATTCACCTGCACATCTACCAAGAGTTGGTGGCCATACTCTGAGGCCACCAAAATATTTGTTGTGAGGACCCCTCCACTAAGGGCAGGTCTACACTTAAAACAGTGCGACGGCGCAGCTGCAGCGCTTAAGTAAAGATGCTTCTATGCCAGTCAGTGTAGTTAATCCACCTCCTTGAGAGGCAGTGGCTATGTTGACGCAAGAAGCTCTCCTTCCAACGTAGCACTGTTTACACTGCGGGTTTGGTCGATATAACTATGTTGCTCAGGGGTGTGGGTTTTTCGCACCCCTGCGTGACCTAGTTATACTTATATAAGTGTAGTGTAGACCTTGCCTAACAGTAATATGTCACTAATTTTTATATCCTGCTTTACAAGACACTCTTTGGCTAAATGTTCTGACAAGTGTGTTGGGTGCGCCCTATGCCAGTTGGCACAAAGGGGCTATTAGGGTCAGAGGTCTCAGTCCAAATGGAGGCCCCATTGAGCTAGGTTCTGTACAATGACATGTTAAGAGAAAGTCCCTGCTCCAAAAGGTTACAATTTAAGTAGACGAAGGAAGGGGTAGAATGCAAAACAGACAGTATGTGACTTGTCTAAGATCACAGAGCAGGTCACTATCAGGGCTGGGATAGGAACTCACTTCTCCTGAATCTAATCCATTGTTTTATCCATTAGACCACACTGCTTCTCGTTTTACTATTGTATTTTTTTTTCCTGGTTAGTGGCTGAGATTTCTGTTTCAATTAAAGGATTTAATCCTTGATCAGGGTAGAAAGCATTGCTTGACTGGCTCCTTTCTGAAAGGACGCAGAAGTTAGAGCTGGCCAACTTGCCTATCTTGAGTCTCTCTTGTGTGGGTTTTCACAAGATTTAATTGTCACCCCTTTTGATAGATAGGTATTTGGGTGATTGATGCAGCCAAAGCAACACTCTCTCATCACTGCACTGACATTGAGTTTTATGTCATCTGATCCAAAAGGGGAGTCTTTCTGCTTCTGTACTGTCTAACTGAGTTTGGGGTCTGAAAAAGGGCTACCTGGCTAAAGCACAATCCACAGAAGATGGAGGTGATACTGGTTGATTTGGAGTGACCTCTAGAGAAAATGGTAGTTTTTATCTATCCTCTTGAAGGTGGTTTGTTTTTGGTTTTGCCAGCTTCTTATAGTAAGATATACAACATATAGTTCATGTTGGATTGCAGTTGCTGCACATAAATGTCAAATAGCAGCAGTGCCCAAAAGTTTGCTTTTGAGGGAAAGGGTGCGTACATTTGGCAAAGAGATTCCCCTTGAATGTGTACCTAGTCAGATAGAGACAAGGTGGGTGAGGTAATATTTTTTATAGGACCAGCTTCTGTTGGTGAAAGTGATTAGTTTTTGAGGTTATTCAGAGCTCTTCTTCAGGTCTGGGAAACTTACTCAGGCCAGGACTACACTATAGACCTATATTGGTATAACTACGTTGCTCAGGGGTCTGAAAAATCCACACCCCTGAGCGATGTAATTATACCAACCTAACCCCCTGTGTAGATAGCGCTATGTCAGTGGGAGAGCTTCTCCTATCAACATAGCTACCGCCTGTTGGAGAGGTGGATTAACTACACTGATGGGAGAAGCTCTCCCATCAGTGTAGTAATGTCTTCAGTAAAGTGGTGCAGCTAAGCTGTAGTGCTGTACATGAAGGCAAGCCCTCAGGGCGGGTCTACACTTAAAATGCTGCATCTGATAAAGTTCTACATGGGAAATTATTGATGATGGGAATTAATATGAAAATTGAAAGGTGGATAAGGAACTGGCTGAAGGTAAGACTACAGTGAGTCATACTGAAAGGTGAACTGTCAAGCTGGGGGGAAGTTACTAATGGAGTTCCTCAGGGATTGGTCTTGGGACAAATCTTCATTAACATTTTTATTAATGACCGTAGCACAAAAAGTGGGAGTGTGCTAATAAAATTTGCAAATGAGACAAAGTTGGGAGGTATTGTCCATACGGAAGAGGAGCAGAATATCATACAAGAAGATCTGGAGGACTTTGAAAAGTCTAACAACAAGAATTTTTGCTGTAAGCCGGGGACCTATCATTTGGAAGAGACAGAGGAGGAGAAAGACCTGGGTGTATTGGTTGATCACAGGATGACTATGCCAATGTGATGCAGCCATGAAAAAGGCTAATGCAGTCCTAGGATGCATCAGGCGAGGTATTCCAGTAGAGAGAGAGAAGTATTAGTACCATTATACAAGGCACTGGTGAGACCTCATCTGGACTATTCTGTGCAATTCTGGTCTCCCATGTTGAAGAAAGATGAATTCAAACTGGAACAGGTGCAGAGAAGGGCTACTAGGATGAACTGAGGAATGGAAAACCGACCTTATGAAAGGAGACTCAAAGAGCTTGGCTTGATTAGCTTAACCAAAAGAAGGCTGAGGGGAGGTATGATTGTCGTCTATAAATACATCCGAGGGATAAATACCGGGGGGGGAGAGGAGTTAACTTATATAAGTCGCCAATGTAGACACAAGAACAAATGAATATAAACTGGCCATCAATAAGTTTAGGCTTGACATTAGGCAAAGGTTTCTAACCATCAGAGGAGTGAAGTTCTGGAACAGCCTCCCAAGGGGAGCAGTGGGGGCAAAAAACCGAACTGGCTTCCAGACTGACCTTGATAAGTTTATGAAGGGGATGTTCTGTTGAGAGTGCCTACAGTGGCATGTGACCCATCTCCGACTGCTAGCAGCAGATATCTCCAATGGCCGGTGCTGGGACACAAGATGGGGAGGGCTCTGAGTTGTGACCGAGAATTCTTTCCCATGTGTCTGGCTGGTGGGTCTTGTCCACATGTTCAGGATCTATCTGATTGCCATATTTGGGATTGGGAAGGAATTTTCCCTCGGGTCAGATTGGGAGAGACCCTAGGGGTTTTTCTCCTTCCTGTGTAGCATGGGGCATGGATCAATTGCAGGTTTAAACTAGGGTACATGGTGGATTCTTTGTCACTTGAAGTCTTTAAATCATGGCTTGAGGACTTCAGTAGCTCAGCCAGAGGTTAGTGGTCTATGACAGAAATAGGTGTGTGAGGCTTTATGGCCTGCAATGTGCAGGAGGTCGGATTAGATGATCACGATGGTCCCTTCTGGCCTTAAAGTCTGAGTCTGAGAAGCGTCGCTGTAGCGCTTAAGTGAAGATGCTCCTATGCCGATGGGAGAGACCTCTCTGGTCGGTGTAGTTAATCCACCTCCCTGAGAGGCAGTAGCTACGTCGATGGGAGACGCTCTCCTGTACATGGTTTTGTGTGTGTATATTCAAGGTGAAGTGGCCCATTACCACCGCTCCAGTTATAGGGAGGAAAAGAAGGCGGGGTGGGGAAGCAACTGGGGGGTGGGAGGGTTGTTAGTGGGTTACAGATTGTTGTAATAAGCCATAAATCCAGTGTGTCTATTGAGTCCATGATTTTTAGTGTGTAGCAAAAATTTTAATTTATGCTCCCAGGCTATCTTTTGAAAGTGTTGTGCTGGTTTCCTTTGACAATTAAGACTGATAGGTCAGAGATAGTGATCGCTTTATGAAAAGCGTTCACCCACATGTGATGTAATGTTTTTTGTCTTTTATCACTTTCCTGTGTGAGTAAATTTGACAGCGTAGTGATTGTCTGGTTTCACCCACATAGTTGCTATTGGGGCATTTAGTGCATTGGATGAGGAACACCACATATTGTGCTAGGCGTGTGTAGGAACAATGGATCTTGAAAGGTGTGTTGTGCGGGGTGTTGATCATTTTACAGTAGAAATAGATTATTGGATAACAAAGAGCAAAGGCAGTGTGTTCAGAGAGGAGGAGGTTGCAATTGTAAATCAGGGATGTTTTAAAAACTATACCTAAGTATCTCCAGAGCTTGATCAGCAAGACTGGTTGGTTGAGATTTTCAGAGTTGAATGCAGGGGTTTTAGCCACAGATTCAGTCAAAATTAATGGAAGCAGTGTGGCTAAATCCCCTCATCAGCTTTGAAAATCTCACCCTTAAAAAATGACCACTTAGTACCAGTGTTCCCTCTAATTTTTCCCACCCATCTGCGGAATGAATTTTGTTATGTGCACAATTATGGACGTGATGTGTGGCACATCACCTTCATATCGGTGCACATAACAAAATCCATATTGGGATGTTGGGGTGGGGCCAACAGGTTCGGAGTGTGCGAGGGGGCTCGGCTGGGGCAGAGGGATGGGGTGCAGGGGAGTGAGGGCTCCGGCTGGGGGTGCAGGCTCTGGGGTGGGGCCGCAGGCTCTGGGGTGGGGCCAGGGATGAGGGGTTCAGGGCTGGGGTCCAGGGATGTGAGGGCTCTGGTGGTGCAGACTCTGAGGTGGAGCCGGGTATGAGGGGTTTGGGGTGCAGGAGGGGGCTATGGTGGGGAGAGAGAGGACTCCCTCCCCCCCCCCCAGCTCTTTCTCTCCACAGCAGCACCTGGGCTGGGCGGGGGCACCTCTCCCTGCCGCGGCAGCTCCGGGGCTGGGGCCACAGGATAGGTGCCCCTCCCCTGGCCCCCACAGGTCCGGCTGGGGCTGGGTTTGGGGAGGGGTTCCCCATGACAAGTCCAGACTGGGGCCAGGCCGTGCTGTGCTTCCCTGGCCGCAGCTGGGTCTGGGCTGGGGCCGGGCCGTGCTGCCCTGCCCAGGCCCCGGCATAGTTGGGGCGGGGGGCTGCCCCGGCTGTGGTAGGTTGGGGGCCGGGTTAGGTTGGAGCGCCCCCTCCCCCGGTCGTGGCAGGTCAGTGAGTAGGTTCCCCGAGTGCCTGCGCAGCGCTAAATAGGCTGCTGCGCGGCCGCAAAGCTTACAGAGAACGTAGCTTAGTACTTTTTATAGTTTCTCATACCATTCAGAGTAGGAAAAGGAATTCTGTCATCTGCTTGTTTTTTCAAGGCTTTATACTGGACAGAATGCTATTGGAACTTAGTTTTAACACTTACAAAATTTTCTGTAACAAATGGGTAAAATATTACAGGATTTCAGTTTTATCTGTATTTCCTACAGCAGCATTGATATCGTGAAAACTGTATATTTAGGCTATAATTCTGTTTCCTTTTCAGAAATCAGTCTATTACCGATTTCTTCAAACCAGCTCCAAAACAAGGTAAGTTAATCATTGTTATGAAAGATCTTTCATACATGAGTTTTCTTAAATTATACAAGTGCAGAAATCTAACTAAACTTATTTCCAGTTGTGAAACTTCTAACCTATAGAAGACCTTAGCTGTATAACCAGATGTTTAAGAAATGTTGCTGATCAGTTTCATTTTTATGTTTTGGGCATGAAAATACTGTTTGAAATAATTTACATAGTGCAAGTGAACATTGAATTGCTTAATAGTCTGTTCGGCTGGTGAGAGAGAAAGATGGAGTAACAAAAGGTGTGTTCTTAATTCAGGTTAGTTAACTAAGCTAGCAGTAAAGAGACAGCAACTCAGTTTTTAACTCTGGTTAGCAGGTTGAGTTAGTCTCTAGGGGCATGATGTTAAACTCAAGCTGCTAATCCAAATTAGTTTTCAGCTTGGGTTAACAGCTTGAGTTAAAGCCTCTATGGGAATGTGGGGTTGAACTCAAGCTGCTAAAGAGAGTTAAAAGCTGCGTTGCTGTGTCTTCACTGCCATATTACCCAGAGTTGACTAACTCTGGTTAGTTAACCTGAATTAAGGACATACCTTTTCTTTATTTGACAGTAGGTTCTGCATTGTTACTTCATATTTTGTGTCTAAAAGCTTCTTTATTTCTCTTTGTAATAGTGTGGTGACTAAATTATGCATAATTAATTTTTATATTTTGTATCTCTTTAAATTTGGCAATAAAGACAGAATTGTATTGTGTTCTCCGGACAAAAGAAATGTAAAAAATGGGGATGTTGAACTGTCGGTCATACGTACAGAACGGTTTGAAAAGAAAATATCATCTCAGAAGAAAACTAGAAGGGAAAAGATTCCAGTCCAATCACCAAACAAGAGTCCTGTAATGGATGACTTATTGAGAGGAGCTAACAGAGAGAAAAAGGACAGTCCAAAAGTTTTAGAGAACAATAGAGCATGCATGGTGCTAAGCTCAAAGTATCCGAAGGTTGTGGTTCGAAAACTCCTTATGTCTGCAGGCCCTCCCAACTATTCCTTGACAAAAAAGGATACGACCAGTAAGAGAGAACAGGGGAGGAATGAAAAGTGTCCAATTAAAACAAGAACACCGTTTTATGAAAATGGTAGGGAACAGCGGATTGACTGTATGGATCTAGAGGAGGCCAGTTCAGATGCCAGCAAATGGGTTTCAACATCAGAAGCTGACGTCTTAAAAAACTATGCCAGAAGTAATGGTAATGTGAACAATAAGCCTTTGTGCCAAAAAGCCGGGCATTCCACAAAGCTCCAGTACAGCCCTGCTGAGTCTCAATATTGGTTACCACTGGAAACTTACTGCAAAGAAGGAGAGCAGAAGAGACACAGAATGGAACAGTCTAAACTGCAGCCCTTCAGTCCAGTAAAGGTATTCTTGGGAACAGGTATATCAAACCAGGTATGTCTGCAAGTGTCAATAAGGGCCAAACCTCTGACCAATATTTTAGGTGAATGTGATTACATACAGCATATATTACATAGTATTGTCTTTTTAAGCAAAGCATTGCTAAACTGATTAATAGCTATTTTTAAGTTAGTCAGAAATAACTAGCTTAAAAGTTACCTGCTCAAAACACAAGACTACCCAAGCTAGGTATAAGTTTACTTGAACACACCAAATCTTGAGGACCCATCTGATAATTCATAACCTTAAGTCATAACCATTGAGCAATAGGAAGGGACATTAGCTCTCTTCCTGGCAGCAGTGGTCTGCTTTCATTCTCAATTTTCAGTGTAAACAGTGCTTTGATGGAAATTGCAGTGTCCTCCCTCCCTCCCCCCCAAGTGGTAAACTTAAATGCAAAGGCAGATGTACTGATGCTGGAAACCAGTACAAATATGCAAAAATAATATAAAGTGAAGTATATTGATTTAACTGATGGCATTTTATTTAAAAAAAAGCTTGTTTTGACAAGGTAATTTTAGGTGAAGCAGTGATCCTCTCTCCCTGTATGCCACTTTTTAGGTATTTACAACTTTAGAATTAAGGCAGCGGTTCTCAGACTGGGTGGGGACCAAAGTGGTCATGACTCCATTTTAATAGGGTCACCAGTGCTGGCGTTAGACTTGCTGGGGCCTGGGGCTTCATCCCTGGGCGGTGGGGCTCTGGCTTCGGCTTTAGCCCTGGGCGGCGGGGCTCAGGTTACAGGCCTCCCGCCTGGGGCTGAAGCCCTTGGGCTTGGGCTTTGTCCCCCCACCTGGGGTGGCAGGGCTCGTGCGCGCCCAGGCTTTGGTTCCCCCTCCTGGGGTCATGTAGTAATTTTTGTTGTCAGAAGGGGGTTGTTGTCAGAAGGTTTGAGAACCCCGAGTTAGATGTGAACCTTACAGTCAACAGAAACAAAAAATAGTTTTAAATAAATGGAAACGGCATTGCTGTTTTTTTTTCTAAAATTTAATACGACATTTATTTCACCAACCAACGAGCCCTGTTTTAAAGACACTGTCAGGCTCAAACAAGTAACTTCTTTTTCATCTTATTAACAGGGCAATGGATGTCTCTTAAGAAAAAGATCAAGCTCTGCTTCATGGGAGACTGCCTCAGGTAGAAACAACAGTGCTAATGATGTAGAATTAGTTGGAGCAAACAGGTTACCTCATTTTAATGATTAATAAATGACAATGGCTAGATTCCTTTTGAAGTTTGAATACTGCTTGTATGTGCATGGAGATGAATTGAGACTCTCATAATTTCATAGAGGCTCATCAGTAACTAAGAAACTAAACCTGAAACTTTACCACAAATATATATATTTTTTTAAGTAATGTCAATTAAACAAACCTAACTGTTTCAGTATTGCAATGGTTTGGTCTGTTGTGGCAAAGTTTAAAAATGACTTGGAGCTGATGAAAATATTAAAATACAGTATATAATTAAATGGTGCTGTAGCCATGTTGGTCCCAGGATATTAGAGAGATGAGGGCTTTTGTAAACTCGAAAGCTTGTCTCTCTCTCCAACAGAACTTGGTCCAATAAAAGATATTACCTAACCTACCTGGTCTTTCTCTAGTAGATAATTAAATCAGGCTATGATGTTGTAGAAATGACCCGTGTTATCAGTTTGCTATAAAAGGATTAAGTGTGAATTCCTAAAACTTTTAAACATAGAAACCACAATACTGATTCAAGACTAATTTGGAAATGCCACCTTTACTGTTGTAGTTTTACAACTTTTGTCTTTTCAATATTTAGGGGGGAAAAAAGGCTTTACTTTTTAATTAGGGCTGTCGATTAATCGCAGTTAACTCACGCATTTAACTCAAAAAAATTAACTGGGATTAAAAAAACTAATCGTGATTCATTGCACTATTAAACAATAGAAGAATACCAATTGAAATTTATTAAATAGTTTTGGATGTTTTTCTACATTTTCTAATATATTGATTCTATTACAACACAAAATACAAAGTATACAGTGCTCACTTTATATTTTTTATTACAAATATTTGCACTGTAAAAATGATAAACAAAAAATAGTATTTTTCAGTTAACCTCATACAAGTACTGTAGTGCAGTCTCTTTATCGTAAAAGTGTAACTTACAAATGTAGATTTTTTTTTTTTTTTGTTACTAAAAACAAAACAATGTAAAACTTTAGGACCTACAAGTCCACTCAGTCCTACTTCTTGTTCAGCCAATTGCTAAGACAAACAAGTTTGTTTACGTTTACGGGAGATACTTCTGACTGCTTCTTATTTACAATGTCACCTGAAAGTGAGAACGGGCCTTCACATGGCACTTTTGTAGTCGGCATTGCAAGGTATTTATATGCCTGATATGTTAAACATTCATATGCCCCTTCATGCTTCGGCCACCAGTCCAGAGGACCTGCTTCTATGCTGATAATGCTCGTTAAAAAAATAGTGCATTAATTACATTTGTGACTGAACTCCTTGGGGGAGAATTGCATGTCTCCTGTTATGTTTTACCTGCATTCTGCCATATATTTCATGTTATAGCAGTCTCGGATGATGACCCAGCACATGTTCGTTTTAAGAACATTTTCACAGCAGATTTGACAAAATGCAAAGAAGATACCAATGTGAGATTTCTAAGGATAGATACAGCACTCGACCCAAGGTATAAGAATCTGAAGTGCCCTCCAAACGCTGAGAGGGACAAGGTGTGGAGAATGCTTTCAGATGTCTTAAATGAGCAACATGCTGATGAGGAAACTACAGAACCCGAACCACCAAAAAAAGAAAATCAGCCTTCTGCTGGTGGCATCTGACTCAGATGATGAAAGTGAACATGCGTTGGTCTGCTCTGCTTTGGATCATTATTGAGCAGAATCCGTCATCAGCATGTCTTCTGGAATGGTGGTTGAAGCATGAAGGGACATATGAATCTTTAGCGCATCTGGCATGTAAATATCTTGCGATGCCAGCTACAACAGTGCCATGGGAACGCCTGTTCTCACTTTCAGGTGACATAACCAAGAAGTGGACACCATTATCTTCTGCAAATTGCAACCAAACTTGTTTGTCTGAGCGATTGGCTGATCAAGAAGTAGGACTTAGTGGACTTGCAGGTTCTAAAGTTTTACATTTTTATTTTTGAATGCAGTTATTTTTTGTACATAATTCTACATTTGTAAGTTCAACTATCATTATAAAGAGATTGCACTACAGTACTTGTATTAGGTGAAATGAAATACTATTTCTTTTGTTTTTTACAGTGCAAACATTTGTCATAAATATAAATATAAAGTGAGCACTGTACACTTTGTATTCTGGGTTGTAACCGAAATCAATATATTTGAAAATGTAGAAAACATCCAAAATATTTAAATGGTATTCTATTATTGTTTAACAGTGCGATTAATTGCGATAATTTTTTTTTAATATATTGCTTTACTTTTAAACCATAATTTTGTACTATTCAGTATATAGAAGTTGCATAAACTGAATTAAAAAAAGATGATTAAACCAAATCAGTAAATCCTAAAGTGATTCCATTGAAATCAGTGGAATTATTTTGAGTTTACGTTAGAATTAAGGCTGTGAGTCTGTCACAGGTCACGAAGTCACAGATTCCATGACTTTCCATGACCTACGTGACTTCTGCAACCTGTGCTACAGTTTGGGTGTGTGGGAGGGGGCTAAGGGCAGGGGGTTGGGTGGTGTGGGGGCTACTTACCTTGGGGTGGGGTGCTCCCTGGCTCCCACTGGTGTGGCCCTGCAGCTCCTAGGCAGAGGAGGGGCCAGGCACCAGGCGGCTCTGCTTGCTGCCCGTGCCCGCAGGCCCCGCCTCCGCAGCTCCCATTGGCTGTGGTTTCTGGCCAACGGGAGCTACGTAGCCAGCGCTTGTGGCGGGACTGGGATCAGCACGCGGAGCTCTCTGCTGCCTAGGAGCTGAAGGGACTCACGGAGCTGGGTAGGGAGCCCCTGCCAGCCCTGCAAAAAAAAACCCAGCACCCCCCCCCCCATGAATTCTTGTTTACTGCCTGTGACCTGTCCATGACTTTCACTAAAAATACCCATGACTAAAATGTAGCCTTAATTAAGTCACTTTGTGCATAGGTCACATCATTTGATCTGTTTTTTAAAATGCACAGATTCATACTTACCTAAAAAGTGAACATCACAAAATTAATTCGTAGTTGACCATGTGAGATATTGTCTGTTTACTAAATATCAAAATATAGCAAAATACACAGTGCATATTAGAGCACCAGTTTACAAAATAACAGTGCTTTTGCCCAGCTCTCTGTCTCAGGTGTCAAACTTAGCTTTAGAAGAAGACATCCTTGGGTCTCTTTTGAAGTTGGATGGACTTACCGCAAATAGCTTTATATATGGTAGCATTTTCTAATGTCTTCTCTTCTTCCCCTCCCTCCCCCCCTGGCTGCCAGAGGTGATAATGCTTAATTAGAAAGTTGGAATTGGACCAGGACCCAGAAGATCAGTACCTATATTTTAAGAGAATCTTTATCCAAAAGGGAATGGGATCTGTTAAGTGTGTGTGTTACTGTCATACTTTTAATTCTGTTATTTTCAAAATCAGTTTTCAGAAACCCAGATATAAATAAATGTATTTAAAATAAACTACTTCAGACTTATGGAAACTTTCCTCTGTTCTCAGACATGATCCCTCTTCCCTTAGTCTGGGCTACTATCCGTCCAACATACTTTAATTCTAGCATATGGAGCAGGTGCCCCAATATGATACTGAGCTCCTTTCTTAAAAGAAACTGTTCTTATTTCATCGCCAAATTAGTTACAAGTAGTAATGCACCTGTATAATCTCAACTAAAGATAACTGAACTTAGCCTGAATACTGTGCACTAAGTTAGAGAGTTGCTCTTTGTGCCCAAACATTTTGTCAGTTATGTCATTAATGAGGAACTAACAGTTGTCTTAGTACTTTTTAAAAGAATGTTGAGACAGTTTCACGTGATACACTGAAATTTTTACAAAATATGAAACTTTTTTCAAACTTTTTCCACAGATGATTCATCTCAATCAAAGCAGGTTTCAAAACCTGAAGTTTCTTCTCCAATTCTATCAAGATGGTCATCTGAAAAGGCTGTTAATATATGGAAAAATCAGTCATTCCGCCTTAACTCAAAAATTTCTTCAGCACTGTCCAAACAAAAAGACTTTACTGGAAAAAGAAAAAGGATATCTATGAATATGGATTTGAAAAGTTCAGGAAAACCTGTGGTACAAACTTTGAATGAACCCCATTTCAGCAGGTCATCTGAAAAATGCAAAAATAGAAAGTCTGAATTCATTAAACATGTTGTACTAGTCTCTCCAGGTGATGGTGTTCTGCAACTAGAGGATGTTGCTATGTCGCGTAGAGAAGACTTGTCTCTTTCACAGGAATATTTTGACATAAGCCACAAAAAGGAAAAAGATAAACCCACATATGAGGAATTATCACCTTTATATTCTGGACACTGTGCTAATAAAAATGACCAAATCTATGTTGCAGATACCAAAGAAAATCCGTTGCAAGCAACCCGCTCACATTTCCTCTTAGAAAAGCCAACATCTCTTTCTCAGGAAAAAGCTACTGTAAAGAGTAAAACTCAGTCAAACACAGTGTGCACAGAAGAAATGAAATGCTTACATTCTTCTTCCCACATTCAAAGTGCTAGTCTATCTCAGGTATTGGAAACCAAGAAAGAGCAAAACAGAGTGAGACAGACTGAACCTATCCTTTGTAAAGATGATAATGTACAGCTTCCCTCAGATTCTCACAAGAATTTCTCTAAATCAAAAGAGAATGCTGTAAAGACTTCAGAAGATAATTCTAACTTGCCTTCAGTGGAAATTTTTGAGAAGCCTGTATTTTCAGTAAAGATTGGCAAAGTTGTTGCACGTTCACTGTATTTTGAAGATGGATGTTCAGCTAATAGCACTAGTTCTTCACAGATTTCAGATGAGTTGAACATTGAAAGCTCCAACATAACTTCCGTGTTGAATAGAAAATTAAGCAACAGTTCTGATAGTGAAGATGAGAGTTTTGACTGTAATCTGGACAGCGATGAAGAAGTGCTCTTGCCACTGCAAGATATCCTGTCCTCAAGTTCAAAATCACATGTTAGAACTCCAGAGGGAGCTTGTCTTGAGGATCTTTCACAGGACACCTTGACTCCATCACCCAAACTTCCTGTAAGTGGCTAAAAATTTTTTCATCTGAGTCAAATTTGTCAGTGTTTCTGTTTCTTCTGACACTTCAGTGTTTCCTATAAAAGAAGAATCTCTTCTAAAGTCTTGTGTCTTTGGCTGTAAAACTGGGTAGTCAGTTCTGATCCTATAACTTCCTTCTATTGTGTATTATACCACACTCATACCTATGCTATCTGAGCATTTGCGGAGATTACATAAAGTAAATAAGCTCCTTTTGGCTCTTTTCCATTTGAGCATATTAGAGGTTTCAGGAACTTTGTTTTCCACTTACCCTTCCCGTTAAAACAGAAATAGGCTTTACATTTTCATATTGTCTTGAATGTGGCAAGATCCTTCCTTGGTCAACTTCAATTCTTTTGGGAGTTCAATATTTGTTGGGCTGGCTGCTGAGTAAGATGTTCCCCAGTCTCAAGAAGTTCATCCACCTTGATGAATTTAAAAGTAGTTGCGGTGTTCCCTCTAATTTTTCCCACGCATGTGCGGAATTAATTTTATGTGCACCAATATGGAGGTGATGTGTGCCCTATTGGTGCACGTAACAAAATTCATGTGGCGGGAGTGGGGCCGAGGGGTTTGGAGTGTGGGAGGGGGCTCAGGGCTGGAGCAGAGGGTTGGGGTGTGGGGGGGTGAAGGCTCTGGCTGGGGGTGGGGCTTGGGATGAGGAGCTTGGGGTGCCGTCTGCCCTGGGCTACAGTGGGGAGAGGACTCCCCGCAGCTCGCTCTCCCCGCAGCAGCGCCTGGGTTGGGTGGCAGAGGCACCACTCCCCTTCCCGGCTGTGGCAGGTCCGGGGCTGGGTTGGGGCCGGGGAGGGGGCGGGGTTGGGGCCTGGGGAGCAGCACCTATCCCCCGGCCATGGCAGGTCTGGGACTGGGGGAGAGGCATCTCTCCCCACCGCAGCCCTGAGCACCTGTGCAGTGCTTAATAGGCTGCTGAGCGGCCACGCAGCTTAGAGGGAACTTGGTTAGTGAGCTCTGAAGGCTCAGGAGGCTGACCTGTGAGCATGAAGTCCTATTGAGGGAGCCTAAATTTCAAGGAAGCTGAGAATACTTGGCAACTTGCAAGAGGGGCCAGGACTCGTCCTGCAGTCACTTCTCCTTTTTTCCTCAGTCTGTCCGTTAGGAGGAATCCCATCTTACAATTTACATGGGTATAATGGGGATAACTTAAGGTTAGCACTTTACAAATTATTTGTTCAGTAGCACAGCCTGGCAAAAAAGCTGCTTTTTTAAAATTTAATATTTTATAATAAAATATAAAGGAGGGTTAACTTTAAGCACTTCTAGCGTAAGACTTTCCTAATGTAGTGCTCCTAACAGAAGGCTAATTACCTTGAAAACAGCTGATTTTTTTAAAACCTTATTTATAAGGCAACTTTGACTATCATGACTACATAAAAATTTTATTCTGTTTCTAACTCTTGAAATAATGGGGGTGGGAGAGTGGGGGTGCTGTTTGTCTTTTTTCCTGAAAAAACACAAATATAATACATGTAATGACCATTAATTAGAGGCACATACTAGATCAGATGTTTGGTTGCATACATTTACTGCAAACATTTTTCCTAGTATGTGTCTGTAGAATTAAATGGACACTACAGATAAATAGTATGTTACTCAAGAATTGCCATGACCATATCTTTTGTGGGATAGTCTCCTGTTTTGTTTTGTTTTTTGTTTTTTTAAAAAGGGTGCACACACAATACAGAACAAAAATCAGAAGAGGGGGGAAAAAAAGGCTCCTGAATTGTGCTAAAGCTATCTCAGGCCAAATTTCTAAATGCTAATCAAATGCAGGATCTGGTAAAAATGCTTCTTCATTCCCCACCAAAATGTTCCTTTGAGCTTCTGTGATTGGACCCACCTGGTTCTGAACCCTATGCCCAGTGTTTTAGACTCCTCTATTCTATTGACTAGCCTTAATTCTCTACTGCCCTTATTTGGTAAAACCTGGCATCACTTCCTTAAGAAGTGAGCAAGTGTATTTGCTTAACTTTTATATGGTGCTTTTCACTGCAGTATCTGACATGCATTTTACATATCGGTTAAATGAGGCTTAGAGAGGTTGTGATTTTTTTTGCCCAGTGTCACCATAGGAAGCTTGTAGTAGAGCTGAAAACAGAACTAAGATCTGAGATGGTAAGACCAATGTTTCATCTGCTGGTCGGTGCTGTCTGTCAGAGAGAGAATGTTTCTGCTCTTTGCAATTAGTTGTGTAATCTGTCAAATGGGGCTCTTTGGCTTAGATTTTATTTTTCAGGATCTCCTGTATGTTTCTAAGTGCAAATTCATATAATATGTCTTCTTGAGCAGAAGGATTAAATTGTCTAGCCGTAAATCCTCTTAAGAAGACTGTTTTCCCCTTTTATAAAAAAAAAACTTCATACTACTTCATTACAGCTTTCTAAGATTCCTGTTGTGAGTCAAGTGTCTTATGTGAACAGCCTAGAGCATCTCTTGAAGGAGAAGGAAGAATCCAAAAGGTTAGCATGTTTATTATTTTAAGGTAAATCTAATACTTGTGAAAAATGCTAAACTTGCTTGTGGAATCATAGGTTCTTTATTCCTCCCAGAACTGGCACAGCATGAGCAGTGGCAAGTTAAGATTTGGCTACTGCTGCCAATGTGCCTCAGTCTGTACCTAGAGGGACCACCCAAATGTGTGTTAATGAGACTGTCAGTAAAGAGACATAGTGTTAGTTGTGGATTTTTTACTTGTCCTTAGTCTCATTCACGTTCCTATCAACTCCCTTATTGTAGGCCATCAAACAGCTGCTAGGCAGGCATGAAATAAAATTACTTGCATAGACTTTTTACTGTAGCTGCTTCTGAGCTGGTTGCTGTTATAGAGGTAGGCCTATCAGACTCTCAAATCTTTCTTGCTACCTACTAAGATCACAGCAGCCAGTTTGGTGGGTGCAGTCAATTCGCATCCTTCCAAGATGTCCTTAAGGCAAAGGTATAGGCTGGATGTGTAGTGATGCTAGTTTGTAATGATGGGAGGGGGTACTATTGAAAGTCTAGCTAGTAACGAACTTGATCCTAGAAGTAAATTCAAAAGCTGATTAAAGTAAGAGTATTCTTCCCATTGATCTTTTACCTGTCAGTAATAATTTCTTGATATTATTTACAAATAGGATCATACAGCTATAGTAGTCTTCATCAAATTTTTGTTTTAAACTGATATACTCAGAAGAGTATATTCAGCAAGTTTTATCACATTATAATGTGCTTCACATGATGCTTTAATCCAAGATCTGAACTCTAATCTACAACGGAACATACTTGTTTGTTGTAAAAATGGACTAGCAATAATATAGTGTTCTACTCATGCCTCCACTGCAGGATAGATGAACTAGAGAAGCAACTGCAGGAAGACATACAGGAAATTAGACTAAATTCGTCAACTGGAGAGGAAGAGCAAGAAAACTCTGATGAAGATAGAGATCTGTCAGAAGAACACAGGTTTTTCCTCTTTAATATCACCTAAATCTGTTCTTTAGTTTCTTTAGTCTCCCACATGGGCACGCATACTCAGTGTAATGTTATTTATGTCAGTGGTTCTCAACCTGGGGTCTGGGCCTCCCGGGGGGCCGCAAGCAGGTTTTGGGGGGTCCACTAAGCAGGGCCGACATTAGACTCACTGGGGCCCAGGACAGAAAGCCAAAGCCCTGGGCTCTGAGCCCCGACATCCAGGGCTAAAGCCGAAGCCTCAGCAACTTAGCTTTGTGGGGCCCCCTGTGGCGTGGGGCCCTGCTTGCTACACTCTGACGCTGACCCTGCTTTTTATATGCAAAAAAACAGTTGTGTGGCACAGGGGGGGCCGTGGAGTTTTTATAGCATGTTGGGGGTGACTCAGAAAGAAAAAGGTTGAGAACCCCTGATTTATGTGGCTGCTGTCACCTTATCCCTGTTACCTCTTTGTTTTTTAAAATGCAAGCTCCTCCTTTGTCTTCAGGGTCCTATATAATTACTTGGCAATAACTGTATTGAATCTAGGCTAAAGAGGCTTTTCAGTTTAAGGCTGAAATGTTCATCAGCCAAGGATTAAACTTTCTTAGACAGGAAGTACCAATTATCGAAGTTCACAAGAATAATTGTGTGTATTACAGGGCATTTATAAAGAGGTTTTCGGTAGTATCTGATGCCATTCCTGATTATCATCCTGGAGAAGAAATATTTCACTTATCAAATTCTGGGGAAATCTTCAATCAGCATAACCTTGATTTGAGGAATTCTGGTTTCATCCCTCAAAATCCTCTAGAAAAACTTCTTCTTAGGTAAGGATATCTTTTTTTCTATGTTGTTGCCCTTTATTTGGAAGGCTGTCATAATGGCTAACTCTTTCTGAAGAGTAAAAAAAAATACCTTTGGATGGAAGTGAGTTCTGCTTTAACTTGGAAAACAGTGCTAACCCCTTTATTTGGAACTGAGGTTTTCCCAGAGGGCTTTACAAAACAATTGTACCACTGCTTGAAAGGAGGCTTTGCTGTTTCCTCCTGTAGGTGGGAACCTGGGTCTCCTGCCTAGTGGTTAGGGCTCCAGGTGGCAGCTCCACCTCGTGGGCACAGTTCCCGAGTGGCAGCTCTACCTTGGTGCAGTTCTCAGATAGGGAAGGGAACCCCGGGCCCTCCCACTTCACTGGGTTCTGATCCAGGGCCCAGGCGGTTGGTTTGGCTTCACTCACCTGGTAGTGCCTTGCATCAACCTCAAGCCAGCTTCCCTGGGTCACTTCCTACCTCCCTCTGCATCCTCGCTGGCTGTCCCTGGGGAGTGCTGCCTTCTGGGCTTCCTGCTCTAGTCCGAGTCTATCGGTGCTAGGGTGCTGTGGCTCCTCTGTTCCTTGACTTGGTGCGGTATTGGGTCACCTCCTTCCCTGGAGCTCCTAGAGTATATCCTTCTCCGTGGCCTGCCAGCCCCAACTATGCTGTCTGGCTGCCTTTTCAATCCCATCTCCGACCCAAGAATGCTGGGCACAGGCGGAGGTGCAGGGCCTCCTGAGCCCAGAGTTGCTCCTTAACCCCCGCCTGTCTAGTGAGGGGTTTATAAACCCAGTCACACCTCCTCAAGGCTCATTGAACAACCTACTTCCATTTTTCATTAGCATGGATGAAGAAAGATTCAAGATGGAGGGCTTCCCCCTGTTTTTGTTGGCTCTTGGAATCCTTGGCCCATGGAATCCTTCACAAGCTTGACAGTTTGCTAAGGCAGAACTGAAAAATACAATACAATGAATGAAGAAAGTTAGCTGCTTGCGTATGGGAAGACCAAGAAGATAGGGTCTCATAAAATGGACTCTGAGCTGTAGTACTTGTTGCACACGTTTGTAGAAAGATTTCCATGCTAAGGAGGATTTAAACAAAAGTTTTTACAACTTAATCATTATGTTCTGGGATGACATGAAACCTAGAATCCTTCGTGTATCTAATCACGCAGCCCATCAGAACTAGTTGAGCCTCATTGACAAAAACCCTAGGACTGATTTAAGCCTATGGCTGTCTTGTCATGAGAAAATTTGGAAGAAATGGTAAGTCAGTCATGGCAAACTTCTTTCATTCTCTTTCCCTTACAGGGAGGTGGCACTTTATTCTTTATTTGTTTTACATTAGCGTTTAGAGGCCCCAACTGGATCTGAAACCTAGTTGTGTCAAGCACTGCACAAAGATCTAATGGGGACAGTCCATGCCAAGAAGAGCTTGACATCTCGATAGACAAAACAAACCATGTTGTAAGGGAAATAGAGGCGTGAAGTGGCCTGTCTTAGGTCACATAACACATCAGCTGCGAAAAGAACCCAATTCTTCTGACTCCTAATCCAGTTCCCTATCCACTGGACCATACTGCCTTCCAGAGGAAGGGGAGGGAAACCAAGGCTCCAGCAGCTTCTCTTCATTCCCTTTTGGGGAAATAAACAGAAGTGGTTTCTCTTCACCTACCATCAGAGGATAAAATTAATAGGGACCTAAAAAAGTTACGATCTGTGGCATCCCTACCCCTATTATCAAGGCTTAATCATAGAACTAAGATCCTTTGTATGCCTGTGTAACCCACAAGAGCAAAATTTCCTAATACTTTAAATGGTTTCATACACATCACGAAAGCCACAGCTGACACTATGCCCCTTTGATAGTTCAATAAAGGTCAAAACTCAATTTTAAAATTCTAACATTTCACTATTCAGTTTTTAATTTTCCTTTTGCATTTCTCTTAGCTTGGGCGGGAAATTAGACTATGCTGCTGTCTTTTTATTCTTTTTTAAAGTTAGTCAGTTTCACCTCCAGAATCTCTTGTTTTATGATGCTGTGGTATTTGGCTTTTAACCACTGTAGGAAAATATTGGAATGCAAGTAATTGTCAATCTTTTCTGTGTGGTTTTTTTAATTTTATGAAACCATTTCCAGAATAGAGACTGAGGTGATTGGCCCTTTCAGTTTAGAGAAGGGATATGGAGAGAGAGAGAGAGAGAGATATAGATAGATATAGATAGATATATATAAAATGATAGAGGTATACAAAATGATGATTTGGACATTAGATGCTCTTATTTATCTTGTTTTCCTTCTTTCTCATAATATAGGAACAAAAGATTCAATAGGATTATAGTGCCACAAGTATAAAACTGATGAAAGGAAATACTACTATGCATAATTAACCTGTGAAACTCTTACCACAAGTTGTTATAATTGAGGCCAATGATTCAGCAAATTAGACACCGATGATAAAAAATACATGGTTATATTAGATGGTTGCTTAGAAGGGGTAAAAACACACATGCTTCAAGGTATAAGCCAGTATCTAATTAGGAAGACACTTCATCTATGGGCTTATTTCACAAGTGTTCACTAGAAAGTTTCTTCTGTTTTTCCACTAAAGGAACTGGTAGCACCTACTTTCAGAGGCAGGGTACTGGACTAGAGGGGGCACTGGTTTGATCCAGATTAGCAGTGCATATATTTGGTTATAAAAATAGAATCCAAATTAGTCTTAGAATTTGTTTCTTTATTAATAGAGCTAGTACACTGTTTAAAAAGTAGTGCTTTAAAACAGCCATATCTTAACAATTATGCCTTTTAATGAAGACAAGTGAATATTTGAAAGCAAATTATTCTTTGTTAATCTTAAAATTTTCAATGTATATTATGACAATTGAGAGAAGACTAATTGCTTTAACATTTGTCAACTGCATTTGAAAAGTTTTATTATGAATAAGGCCTTGTCTAAACTGCACAGTTTTGTCAACAAAAGTCAGCAAAACAGTAGCGGTATACACACTGAAATGTTTCTCCTGCTGATGTAATTTCCCTGCTATGCTGACATAATAAAACCACCTTGAGGAGTGACATAGAATTTATTGCGATGTAGTTAGAGGGATGCAGCGTCACTTGATTATGTCTCCCTAATTTGCCTCCAGGAGGTGTTTCGCAATACCCCTTGTGACTGCTCGGGTCACCAGTTTGAAGGTACACAGGTATGCACCCCTCCCCCGTTTAAAGGCCCAGGAATTTTTGATATCCCTCATTTACTTGGTGTGCATCATCCCAGCTGACCATGCTGGCTTTATGCAGCAGATGCGTTCCTGCGTGGAGCACGCAGGAGCTGTTAAATCTGCTGAATATATGGGGAGAGGAGGTTGTGCAGTCGCAGCTTCGCACCAGCCGTAGGAATTTCAATACCTATGGGCTGATTGCTAATGACATGCAGGAGAAGGGGCACGAAAGGGACACGCAGCAGTGTCATGCTAAAATAAAGTGCCTGAAGCAGGCGTACCAGAAGGCAATGGAGGCTACCCGTAGCTCTGGTGCAGCACTGAAGACATGCCACTTCTATAAGGAGCTGAACGCCATCCTCGGTGGCGACCCCACCTCCACCACCAAGAGTCTCGTGGATGCTTCGGGGGGACTGGAGGCAGCTGACTCAACCCTGATGAGGAGGTGGAGCTGGAGGATGCTGTGGAGCACACCGTAGCAATTCAGGACCTCTCTTCCACTCTGG
The DNA here is from genome assembly GCF_002925995.2 of Terrapene triunguis. Lineage (NCBI taxonomy): Eukaryota > Metazoa > Chordata > Testudines > Emydidae > Terrapene > Terrapene triunguis. The sequence continues at coordinate 3,567,042 of NW_020664446.1, read as the reverse complement.
AGGGGTCTAGCCAGTCCCAGCACTCTGGCTCTGCACAGCACTCTGGCTGCTCAGAATCAGTGACCCACACCTGAGGAAACTTTTCCCCCTTTTGATTCGCAAATATTATGGAGAGTACAGCAGCTGTAATGACCACTGGAATATTTTCCTCATTGAGGTCTAACCAGCCAAAAAGACAGCACCAGTGACCTTTTAATTGGCCAAAGGAACGTTCAGCAGTCATTTGGCACCTGCTGAACCTGTTGTTGAAGTGCTCCTTTCTGCTGTCACGGTTCCTGGTGTAAGGCTTCATGAGCCATGGGAGCGAAGGGGTATGCGGAGTCTCCAAGGATCACTATGGGCATTTGCACGTCCCTCATTGGAATCTTCTGGAAAGAAAGTCCCAGCATGCAGCTGTCTGTTCAGTCCAGTCTTCCGAAAGATCCATGCATCATGCACCTTCTCTGACCTCTCCAGGTTGATGTCAGTGAAACAGCCCGTGTGATGCACCAGTGCCTGCAAGACCATGGAGAAGTCGCCCTTTTGGTTGATGTACTCTGTTGCAAGCTGGTCAGGGATCAAAATTGGGATATGCGTTCCATCCATTGCCCCATCGCAGCTAGGGAATCTCATTGCCTCAAAGCCATCAATTATTTCCTGGACATTACCGATAGTCACAGTCCTTCATAGCTGGAGGCAATTAATGGCCCTGCACACTTGCATCACCGCAGCACCTATGGTGGACTTTTCAACTCCAAACTGATTTGCGACTGACCGGTTGCAGTCTGGAGTTGCCAGCTTCCACACAGCAATTGCCACTCATTTTTTCCACAGTGAGGGCAGCTCTCATTCTGGTGTCCTTGTGTCTTTGTCTGGGGCGAGCTCCGCACAAGGTTCCAAGAAGGTGGCTTTACGCATCTGAAAGTTCTGCAGCCACTGCTTGTCATCCCATACCTGCATCACGAGGCGATCCCACTACTCAGTGCTTGTTTCCTGAGCCCAGTACCGACAGTCCACCGTGGCAAGCTGTTCTGTGAATGCCAGCAGCAATCTTGAATAATTTGTTTCCATGGCAGACTGCAGGGCAGGCATCACCGATTCACTGTGTTCTGCAGCTCATGGAATACTGCAGGACCAGCTGCATTGTGTTCGTAATGCTCATCACCACAATGGTCAACAGCTGAGGATCCATGCTGTCAGGAACAGGTGGTGGGCACACCGTTTACAAGGGCTATTGAAAAACCGTGGGAAACGAAGTAGGAAGTCCATGGAATGATGGACGGAAAGAATTGCATCACAGGATGGCGAGCACATCCCCATGATGCACTACGATCCATTTCCAGAGCTCCCAGCAGCAGAGGGTGACAAAGGGTGGTGAGTTACACAGTGGAATAGCTATCCACAATGCAATGACTGTGGACGTGCTCAGCTGACACAAGGAACGTTGCGTGGACATGCTCCACCAATGTTATTAAAGCAACTTATGATCGTTGACAAAACTTAAGGTGACTTAACTCTGTAGCGTAGACATGGCCTACAACTTGTTTTCATCAGGAATGTAGTGAAAAGAATATCTGTAATGGATGTTTCATAAACTCAAATTCTTGTTAAGTGAGATCTTGGAAAAAATATTGTTTTTCTGGTTTTGGAGATATCAATTTTATCACCAAATTGATTCCTGTTCTCTTTCTTATTTTCTCAGATCAGAAGTAACACAGCAGCTTTCTTTAACAACTCAGGGTTTCCTCAGTTGTGCTTACAGTTGTACACCGTGCCCCATACCAGTTTTAAAGTGGCTGTTTCAGGTAAGATCATTACTATTTTCCACTTCTCCTAGGTTAGATTATACAATTATATTCATGATTAGTTTATTTGGGGACCAAATGTGATGTGAACGTCATACAGTTAGAACACCCAAGATTCTGAATCTACTAGATCAGTTTCTAATTTTAAACCTAAATCACCCTCTCTTTCTGGATCCTGATCTGTCCTCCAATCTGAAATATTTCAGCTGCACCTCTCTTCCTGCAAACACCAGAGACATTTCAGACGTTGTGGGGTTCCGGGGCTTGGCCATGCCACTTCTGTCTTTTCATCTTCCTGGCATTACAAACAGAATAGGACTTCGGCAATCCTGCCTTATTCTTTAGAATCTTAGTGTCTTAAATCTTATTTTAGGGGCAACAGAAAGCTCTCTTCTGTTTTCCCATCCCTGCTATCCCTTTTAGGAGATCAAATTTCTTGTACCCAGACTGTCTAGTAGGACCACCTGCCAAACTTTTTTCCTCCTCTTCCCTCCCCAATCAAGGCAGAGCAGGCCAAACAGAGCAAGTGGAAGACCAGTAGGTGCTCCTTCTGTCAGGACTCATAGACGGGTTAGGGAGCTGTGCCACACCTGCTCCCATTCCATAGAACCTTATGCTGGGGAAGGGGCTCTGACTCTGGACAGCAAATCAGGGTTTCCATTCCCTTGTGACCTTTCCACCATTACCAGCAGGCTTCTGTAGAGACCCTCAACAGGGGTGGTTCTGTCCTGAAACAGGCCTAAGGGTGGAATATCTCGTCTATCATGTGGCTACTATTGACTTCAGACATGTGGGTACAGGAGTCTGTACAGCATAGATGTTCTCTGGAGCTCCTCCACGCCCTTCATTCCCTCTTTAGACCCAGAGAAATATTAAACCGACTGAAGGAGACCTTTCACTTCTATAGTTAAGGGCCTTAAAGCCTGTCTTTCGTGATAAAAGATGCTCAAGGCTGTAGTGTATATTCTCCACAGTAAAGAACAGATTATGAAGAGTTTGAGCTGTCTTAGACCTCAGGAGAATGAACAGGTAGATGAAGGCAAAGTTCAAGATTCCAGAAGGCAGGAGCCCACTTGCCACATTCCACAGTGGCCTTAGGAAAAGACGTGAGCGACCATTTAGGAAATCTTCTTCAGGGTTGTCTTTATACCTTTTAAAAAAATAAAAACGTACTCCCCAGTTCTCAGCAACAATATTCAGGAAGATGGTCCCCAAATGGATTAATACAGTACTGATGGTTTTAGGAAATGCTGCTGTCCCACCTTACCAATTTTTCTTTACTGTTTGCTACATCTCAAATGTTTCTGAGGGAAAAGGTCAAGATTCAGAGAGCAGATCTTACTACTGCATTTCCTTTCTTTCCCCCAATCTGCCTGACTCAAAATAAGTTCTTCCTCTACAATCGCCTCTTCAAGGGTCATGTATATAGTTAATGCATTTGAATAAGGTCTTAAGAGTTTATCTACTGAGAATTCAGTGTTTCAGTACTGTCTTATGGATGCTTATCTGGCCAAGAGTTGAAGTCAAGTCACAACTGCCTTCACTACTGGTTAGAAGAGAGACTCTGTCCAGGTGGCTTGGCTGGGGGAGAAGTCCGTTCCAGAAGGAAAATCCTCATGTGACATATCTCACATTGAGGTTGCCGCTACTAGAATGAATCTTCTCATGGACTGTTGAGACATTGGGATGTAGGATTCTGACCTTATCCTTTGCAAGAATGTAACTTTTTATTAAACATTCACAAGATAAGAACTCTGTTTGAATGACGCAAATAGCCTGAATATCTTGTGATATCATGCCTCACACTGTTCCTTGCTTAGGAGGCTTTGGCATTTATTTATTTTCTGTTACCTGTTTCTTCTCTTAACAAGGATTCAGATTATTTTATTAATAAAACCTCAGTGTAACTAATATGTAACTTAGTTTGTAATGCTTCTTTCAACAGATGATGTCAGTTCATTCAGACTACTATGTTTCAATGCAGATTTTGGATACTCTGATGGAAATAACAATTAAAAATGGTGAGTCTTTAAACAAGAGACAGTTGTGATTGACTGAGGATAATGGTCATTAGGTCCAAATCTAGAAAGAGGAAAAACAGAGAATACTCTGCTTCTCTTTGATTACATTGCCACTGTAGATCCGCATTGTGAGTTTAGGTTCCTTCACTGGGTGATATGGCGCACATTTCATAGCCACTAGTCTTTCAGTGGTTGTGTGCAAGCCATGTAGCTGGTCATGATCTCAGTGTACAGCCGCAGAGGCAATACACCCAATACAAAGATTACTCTGGTCAATTACCTTCCATCCTTGCCCAAATAGCATTAAAACTAGGACATCTGTCCAGTAGATCAAATAGATCAGAAGTCTTTACCTTTTCCTCTGGATTTATTTTGTGAGGTATAGGCAAACAGTCCATAGACTAAAAACTAGAAGGAAGTGTTTTCAAATGATTATAACCAGTACCCTAAACAGAAAACGCTGCATGGTTTTCCTTCAGGATGAATAGCAGAAGTGGTAACAGAGGGCCCCATATATGGAAATTGCCTTCGCGCATCTGCCTCTGCTCTTATTTCCTGCTTATCCTCCCCTCTCTCATTTGCAGTCTCAAGGACTTCTGTCTGACCACTCCATATATTCTCCAGCTTTTTTGTTCATTCAAATCCCTCAAAACTCGCTACTAATTGAAGCCTACCAGCTAATTCTTTTAATTAAAAATGCAGTCACTCACCCATTTCATATAAACTTTTAAAAAGCTGGTATGGGTTTAGAGTTTCTCTGAACCATCCTATTTATTTTGTACTTGATTTCTGTTGTCTGTTTAGATTGTAAGCTTCCGGGACAGGGAACATGTCCTCCTTTGTCTTGTACATCACTGTGTGTATCTTTGTCTCAAATGTTGTTCAATAGGAGTAGGGTTTGATCCTGCCTGGGGCACTCAGTTCCCACTGTTTTCAGTATTCCTCGCAGTAGCATCAACTCCCAGTTTACAAAAACTTAACCCAATTCAGAGCTATAATCCTGATTCTTTTTGTTGTCTGAAAAATTTTTCAGACAGTTTCTATCGTCCCTTCTTAACTTAGCTACCCCTAGACTCTAGAGCATCTTCTACAATTACTGTGTGTGTGTCAGATGGTAATGCATGCTATAAACCAATATCCCCTAGGCTTTGAGCATCATCTCTTTGTTAACTTACTCATGCTTGATGGCAGTTGTACCTGTACAATGCTTTCTGGTTTAGAAATTGTGTCTGTTCTTAGAGCCAGGCATAACCCTTCCAGTGTTATTATAGTAGGCCCACTGGCAGTTTATCTGATCCTCTGAAAGTAACTCTCACTCCACATATCATACCCTGGATTGGGCAGCAACTTCAAAAACTCACCTAAATCATAAACTGCTCTCAACTGGACAACCAATACCACCTTTCAGTGTCAAGCTCCACACCTTGGTGCTACAAAATTATCCTGGTGGCTTTGAGGATAACAGGCCTCCACTTTGATGTACAGAAGATCCTCATGTTAGTAGTGCTTAGCACTGGCATCGCATAGGGCCATTACACATATTCAGTTTCTTTAAAAGCAACAAACTAAAATTAACTTTTTAAACATTAATTTCTTGTTTTGTACTTGTAGCTTCCATCAGTGATGCACAGTCTAAAGTGTGGATTCCCTCACTGTCTGATATATCGGCTGTATTTATCAATATGGGAGTGCCTTTTAGATCTTTATTTCCTCTGCAGCATCTACAGCCCACCTTTAGTGAAGATGATATTTTGTAAGTATTTTGCTCTTGCTTTCTTTGCTCTAAACAATAAATATCCTCTCTCGTGCTGGAATGTAGACTAGAAGCTGCTTCCTTGGTTTTCTTCTGTCATGCCCTCTTTTAACAGTGTACAACAGCCTGTTAACCATATAGTACATAGAACACATACCATTATAACAATTTCTGCCAGTTAAATGTTCAACAAACCAGAGGGTTTATCGGTCCTTGGCTCTTCCTGCTTTAACTTGAGTTTTGCAAAAAGCATAACCTAGGAAATTGGGCCAAACCCTTAAGAGTGCTTTAGAACAGTGGTTCTCAACCAGGGACCTGGGGGCCTCGAGCAGGTTTCAGGGGGACCTCCAGGCAGGGCCAGCCTTAGACTCGCTGGAGCCCAGGGCAGAAAACCGAAGCCCCACTGCATGGGGCTGAAGCCTGGGGCCCTGAGCCCTGCCACCTGTGGCTGAAGCTGAAGCCTGAGCAATGTAGCTTCGTGAGGGCCCCTGTGGCATGGGGCCCCAGGCAATTGTCCTGCTTGCTACCCCGTAATGCCTGCCCTGGCTTTTATTTGCAGAAAACCAGTTATTGGGGCACAGGTGGGCCGTGGAGTTTTTATAGCATGTTGGGGGGGCCTCCGAAAGAAAAAGGTTGAGAACCCCTGTTTAGAGAGACCCAGAGCTTGTTCCCTATGACACTTTCTAAGAAACCATGCAATATTTTCTTAAATTGAATCAAAATGGCTTTGGAATATCTTCCTTTTTTTCTTTCTTTTTTTCTTTTTTCTATTAGATCTGAAATGCAAATAATAGTGGGAAAACAAACAAGTGGAGACACCTCTGCAGGTCCTGCTTTTTCTTGTCTGCCAGAAACCAACCTAATGAATGTGGTCAAGGTGAGATTTCCCAGTGCTGTTTTTTTAAGGGAGATCTATGTCTGAGTGTAGTACTGGGTATGTCTTGTGAAGGGAATACTATCCTGAGAGAGCTCTTCTGAGTAAAAATTTAAATACAAAATTTTTAACTGGCTTCAAAAATATCTTGTGGAAATACTTTAATTGTCGTAACATATCATTTGTGTAGGGAAAGCGACAACTTTATTGATAGCATTACTGTTTATAGGAAATATTTAGAGCAATATTCCTGAGAAATCCAGAATAATGTGTGTCTCAGGATGTCGGTTAAGGAATACATATATTTTCAGAAGAAAATAAAGTGAGATTAACCCATACAGTAATACCTGAAAAGTCTATAATTTTGACTAGATGCTCTCAAGTATTGTTTGTTTAGCTGGGACGGTTGTCAGCAACTCACCACCATATATAAACAGGATGTGTGTTCCATGGGGGATCACCACCACTGCTACAGCACCTTTTCCCAGCCTCTCAAGGGAATATTGTATTGGAATCAGCTGAAAAGACACCCTGTCTGAATGACAGAAAGGAGGGAGTGAATAGCTTAAGAAAAATGTGCGACTGTAAATGAAAGAATTCTCCCTTTCAGTCCCCTTGTATGATAGATGTTGCAAAGGAAATCCGTCAGTTAATACACATTTAATATGCCTGCTGACAAATTTAAGCTCCTACAATATATTTTAAAATACAGCAGAGCCCTGTTTATCTGGTCTCATTGGGACCCCTTGCCAGATCTGATAATGGGAAAATGCAATGCTGCATCGCCATCTAGTGGCCACAGGCGAGATCACCTGCTTCTGGAGTCCTGGTTGTTCCGTAAATGCAGAGAGCCGGTTAAGGAGGGGGTCGGATAAATGGGGTTCTACTGTAGTAATTTAACTAAAATCTCATAATTTAATGTTTGTTTTTTTCCCCCAAAAGTTTCTTGGTTTTTGTACAACTATGTATCCGGATGGTTATGCGGACCAAGAAATATTGCTGCTGCTGTTACTGCTATTTAAAATTAGCCTGGAAAAACTATTGAAGCAAATTCCATTGATAGATTTTCAGTGCCTACTGTTAAAACTACTGAAAAATATCAGAGACTGGGATGCCAAGGTAACTTCATAACTAATTGTATAGTGCTAGGTATACAAAGTTACAGCTTGAGTCCAAGGAAATCCTCTCTTGTTTAAACCTTGGCCCATATTTAAGTACATTCACATGGTCATCCTGATTTGTGTTTTTGACTTAGCAAAAAATTTCTTAACGTAAATAACAAAATCGCTGTTGGAAAATTCAATATAAGCAAGATGAGTTTTGGATCTCTCCATGATTCCAGGGGGCAGTGACTGAGTATGTGGGGGAGCGGGATAAGTGTAAATGTTTCTTTGCCATTGTGCTTGTCTGTCTTGTTTGTAAGTGAGCAGTATATTGACATGTACAAGAATCTGACTCAACAGAATTCTTGTACATTTAGAATGTCTGCTTGAAAGAATGAAGCAAAGCATTATCCTAAATGTAGCTGGCAAGCGAGTTTTTTTTGGCATACGACCTCGACTGTCCTACTGTAAATTAATAAACCTGGAATATCCATGGCTGACTAGCTACAAATGCAATGCAGAAAATATCATTGACCTACTCTCCCTTCTTTCTGCACGGCTCCAGGGAGGGAATAATCTTCTGACTGTAGATATGTGGATTTTCTGACAACTTTTCATACATGTGACAGCTCACCATTGTAATATAATCCATTCTTAGTAAATCTTTTCTTTCCTTTTTAAGATGCCTCAGCTCTGTCTGACAATAAGTGAACTTTCCAGTCATCACCATGATCTCCTTTGGTTAGTTCAACTGGTCCCTAGCTGGGTAAAGCGTGGAAGGTAATAACAGTGTTGCATTTATTTGATAATAAGTTAACAGTTTATTTAATATCAAAATTGTGCTAAGCACATTAGACATATCTTGAAATACACACAGGTTTAAGGAAAGAATCCTACAAAAAGTGGAAACATTGGAAGAAATTGCTAAGAGAAGTATAAAAGAATAGCATAAGCATGTAGGTACTAAATCAAAAAGGCTAAGGCACAAAATGTGTTGCTTCTAGTAAGGGACATAAAAGGCAATACAAAGAGATTCTTTAATTACATTAAGAGCAAGAGAAAGACAAAGGGAAAGTGTAGGTCCTTTGCTTAGTGGGCAGGAAAAGATAACTGATGACATCAAGAAGACTGAGGTAGTTTTGCTTCAGTCTTCGCTAAAAAGGTACTCAACATAATATCAAGAACAAGGGGGAAGGAAAACAAACCGAAATAGGGAGAACAACAAGTTAAAGAATATTTGGGTAAGTTCAATATATTCAGGTCAACAGGGCCTGATCAAATTCATCCTCCGTTACTTAAGGAACTAGCTGAAGCAATCTCTGAACGGTTAGCAGTTACCTTTGAGAATTCATGAAGGACGGTTGAGGCAAAAGATTGGAGAAGGGCAAACATAGTGCCTGGCTTTTTAAAAAGTGGAACAAAGCGGACCTTGGGAATTCTAGACCTGTCAGCCTAACTTCAATACCTGGAAAGATTCAGGAACAAATTATTAAACAATCAAAATTAAATTTATTAAACAGTTTGTAAGCACCTAGAAGATAATAGGATTATAAGGAATAGCCAGCATGGATTTGTCAAGAACAAATCATGCCAAACCAACCTGATTTCCTTATTTGACAGGGTTATTGGCCTAGTGGATATGGGGGAAGCACTACAACTTTTGACACAGTACCACATGACTTTTTTTCATAAGCAAACTAGGGAAGTGTGGTTTAGATGAAATTCCTGTAAGGTGGGTGCACAACTGGTTGAAAGACCGTACTCGCAGTAACTACCAGTGGCTCTCTGTCAAACGGTGAGGATGTTTCATGGGGGGTCCGGCAGGCATCCATTCTGGGTCTGGTGGGTGGGGGTGTGTGTGTGTGCGCGCGCACACACACACGATTTTCATTCACACACACACTATTTTCATTAATGACTTGGATGATGGAATGGAGAGTGTATGTATAAAATTTGCAAATGATGCCCAGCTGAGAGGCATTGCAAGCACTTTGGAGGGCAGGATTAGAATTCAAAATGATCTTGACAAATTGGAGAATTGGTCTGAAATCAACAAGATAGAATTCACTAAAGACAAGTGCAAAGTACTTCACTAAGGAAAAAGAACAGGAGTACTTGTGGCACCTTAGAGACTAACAAATTTATTAGAGCATAAGCTTTCGTGGGCTACAACCCACTTCTTCGGATGCATACGAAAGCTTATGCTCTAATAAATTTGTTAGTCTCTAAGGTGCCACAAGTACTCCTGTTCTTTTTGCGGATACAGACTAACACGGCTGCTACTCTGAAACCTGTCACTAAGGAAAGAAAAATCAAATGCACAACTGCAAAATGGGGAATAACTGGCTAGGTGATGCTGCTGAAAAGGATTTGGGGGTTATAATGGATCACAAATTGAATGAGTTAACAATGTGATGCAGTCCCCAAAAGGGCTAATATTCTGGGGTGTATTAACAGGATTCTTGTGTGTAAGACATGGGAAGTAATTGGGTCCCACAGTACTTGGCACTGGTGAGGCCCCAGTTGGCGTACTGTGTCCAGCTTTAGGAAAGATGTGGACAAATTAGAGAGTCCAGAGGAGAGCAACAAAAATGAGAAAAGATTTAGAAAACATGACCTATGAGGAAAGATTTTAAAAAAGCTGGGCATGTTTTAATCTTGAGAAAGGAAGACTGAGGGGGCACCTAATAAATCTTCAAATATGTTGAAGACTGTGATTAATTGTTCTCTGTGTCCACTGGAGATAGAACAAGAAGTGTAATGGGCTTAATCTGCAGCAAGGGAGATTTAGGTTAGATGTTAGGAAAAACTAGCTAACTATAAATGTAGTTAAGCTCTGGAATAAGCTTCCCAGGTTTTTAAAAACAGGTTGGACAAACTCCTGTCTCAAGGATGGTCTAGGTTTACTTGGTCCTGGTTCAGCACATGGGGCTAGACTTGATGACTTCTCGAGGTCCCTTCCAGTCTTACATTTCTATGATTCAATAATTATATATGTAATTTGTGATTAACTCTTAGACCACAAGCTTAGTTTTAGTACATAGGCGTAAGTACTTGGGCTTGAAACACACTTTAGCTCTATTGCAAGGACTTAACTACTTGAGATTCTTTCTGACATCAATTTTTCAATCACTCTGATGTCTGAATGCTCTCTGAAAGTAGTAATGTCCGTTTTTTCCCTATTTATTTTTTTAGGAAGTATTAATAGGTTTACAAATCCTTGCCATATAAATATTGGAAACAAAACAATTATTACAACAGTGTTTTTGTTTAGAGAGAGATTTATACAGTAACAGTGTTACCATATTGTAGAGTGAGCATCATTACAACGCTCATGACTAGGCTATGTTTTAGTCATGTGTATTTTTAGTAAGTCACGGACAGGTCACAGGCAGTAAACAAAAATTCACGGGCCGTGAATTGTCCATGACTTGTACAATATACCCCTGATTAAATCTTGGGGAGGGGGGCGGCCTGGGGGGTGCCACAGGGGCAGGGAGGCAGTGGCCTGTGACCCCCACTGATGCTGGGTGGGGGGGGTGTTGGCGGTGCTGGCAGGCTCCCTCCCCGGAAGTGACAACATCCCTCAGCTCCTAGGCAGAGGTGTGAGCGCACAGCTCTGTGTGCTGCCTCCTCCCCGAGCGCCGGCTCCGCAGCTCTTATTGGCCAGGAACTGTGGCCAATGGGAGCTGAAGGTGCAGTGCCTGCAGGCGCAGGCAGTGCGCAGAGACCCCGGCCGTGCCTCCCCTAGGAGCCGAGCGATGTTGCCACTTCCGGGGAGACCCCCTGGAGGTAAGCGCCACCCAGAGCCCTCACCCCCTCCCTTCCCCAGCCGTGAGCCCTCCACCCAAACTCCTGCTGCTGGGAGGGGGAGGGGAGGTTGTGGCTGCTGCAGAAGCCTCAGAGGTCACGGAATCCGTGACCTCTGTGACAAACTCACAGCCTTACTCATGACATATCGTTTTTAGTGATTTCATTAAATTGAGTCAAGTATCGGGGGTAGCCGTGTTTGTCTGTATCCACAAAAACAACAAGGAGTCCGGTGGCACCTTAAAGACTAACAGATTTATTTGGGCATAAGCTTTCGTGGGTAAAAAACCACTTCTTCAGATGCATGGAGTGAAAATTACAGATGCAGGCATTATATAATGACACATGAAGAGAAGGGAGTTACTTCGCAAGTGGAGAACCAGTGTTGACAGGGCCAATTCGATCAGGGTGGATGTAGTCCACTCCCAATAATAGATGAGGCGGTGTCAATTCCAGGAGAGGCAAAGCTGCTTTTGTAATGAACCAGCCACTCCCAGTCTCTATTCAAGCCCAAATTAATGGTGTTAAATTTGCAAATTTAATTTTAGTTCTGCTGTTTCTCTTTGAAGTCTGTTTCTGAAGTTTTTTTGTTCAAGTATAGCTACTTTTAAATCTGTTATAGAATGTCCAGGAAGATTGAAGTGTTCTCCTACTGGCTTTTGTATGTTACCATTCCTGATGTCTGATTTGTGTCCATTTATTCTTTTATGTAGGGACTGTCCAGTTTGGCCAATGTACATGGCAAAGGGGCATTGCTGGCACATTATGGCATATATAACATTAGTAGACGTGCAGGTGAATGAGCCTCTGATGGTTTGGCTGATGTGGTTGGGTCCTCTGATGGTGTCGCTAGAGTAGATATGGGGACAGAGTAGGCAACGAAGTTTGCTACAGGGATTGGTTCCTGGGTTAGTGTTTCTGTGGTGTGGTGTGTAGTTGCTGGTGAGTGTTTGTTTCAGGTTGGGGGGCTGTCTGTAAGCGAGGACTGGTCTGCCTCTCGAGATCTGTGAGAGTGAGGGATCATTTTCCAAGATAGGTTGTAGATCGTTGATAATGCGCTGGAGAGGTTTTAGCTGGGGGCTGTACGTGATGGCCAGTGGTGTTCTGTTGTTTTCCTTGTTGGGCCTGTCCTGTAGTAGGTGATTTCTGGGTACCCGTCTCGCTCTGTCAATCTGTTTCCTCACTTCCCCAGGTGGGTATTGTAGTTTTAAGAATGCTTGATAAAGATCTTGTAGGTGTGTCTCTGTCTGAGGGATTGGAGCAAATTCGGTTGTATCTTATTGAATTGAGTGAGATCTGTCAGTATTTTAATGTCTCAACTAGCCAAGGATCCATAAATAGAAGCTGGTATAACATTCCTGGAGAGAGAGGGCCTGTGTCCTGCACTGTGGGCTTAGAGGCAAGCCTCTGAGATGACATCGACATGTGCATGAGAAGGATTGCAGCAGCAGGAGGGAAACTCCTGACAGATGTTTACCCACTTGTTTATTTTGGGGCCTTTTACCCTTATTTAGTGAAGCTGGAAGATCTGCACTAGCTATGCAAAAAAGCACATACTAAAATACTTTAGGGAAATCATATTTTGCCCAATATGCAATGTAAAAAGCACTTATTTGAGATGTTCATTTTTTTTAAAAACAAACTTCTCTTTCAGACAAATAAGACGACACCTTAGCCTAACGATAATTTCAAAGCTTCTTAACAAAAAGTATACAAGTTTACCTGTTACCAGTGACCTGCAGGTACAGTATACATACCTTTTGTTAAAATTGTGTGTGTGTATGTTTGTGGGTTTTGTTTCATTTTGCCATTTAGTGATTAACTGTGTTTAATTTACATCTTGGTCTTGACTCTCTGAGGCTGATATTTGCTATGGTTTAGGAGCTCTGCAAGATGACAGATTAGATTTCTAAAATTCTGTAAATCACTAGTGCGGTATGCTGTTAAATATAGCTTTTCAATTCCCTGACTTATTCCACAGCTATCATTGCTTTATTCTGTAATATGTGATTTTTTTTTTTTTAATGTTAACTCCTTAAGATCCATTTTCCTGACAAAAATGGTACCCTGCCCTTTGCAAATTTCTCCTGCTTATTGCTTCTCATGCAAAAATCAGCCCTTGGTTACTAACATAGTGTTGGCTTAATGGTGGAAACACACAAGAATTAACTTGTTGTTTTGTGAATAGAGTAAAATTACCTACTATTTTAGATGTTGTTTTCATTTCAGTGGACAAAATAATCTCCGACTGGTGGTGGTCTGTTGTTTATACTGTATTGAGCTGTGCAATGTCAGTAAACTGTACTAATTCCTAGAATGTTTGTTTGCTCTTATATAGATGTCTCTTCTATATCAGTATCTGGTGCAGATGAAGCCTTCTAACTTGTTAAAGAAAAAGATAGAAGCAAGAAAGGAGCAGCAGGATGACCTCAATGGAGAGTGCGATCATACAGAACTAGAGCAGCAGGTATATGTGTAGGGCTAGTGATTTGCATTCCTCCTACACATTTGTTTTGTAATTTGGAACATGCTGACTTTTTCATAATTTTAGAGTTAAGTGCTTGAGGGGTTCTGTGTATGGAATGCCTTGCAGCATCTTGCCCGTAGTATTTTTATCCATTCATTTGAGCTGAGATACTATTATTATTATTATTCTATTATTATTCAAGTTATGGTAGTGCTTAGAGGCCAGATGAGATTGGGTTTGTATTTGCATGAAAAATGCTTAGCACATAATAAGGCACTTTGGACCCCAAAGAGCTTACAGTCTATATAGAAGTTGACTACTCTGGATTAATATTATTCTTTGCCTATATTGGAAGACTGGAGATTGCGTAGGATGGCTTTGTCTGAAAGCCATTCCTTCAGGATCTTGGTATACGTGTTTGTTGTTGGTTGGGGGGGGGGGGTGTAAGAGGAGAGAAAAACATAGCTACCCATTTTATGCATCCAGTTTGTTTTAATTATAATTGGAAATACAGAAGACCTTTCAGGTCATGTAGGGACCCATGTAAAATTGTTCCTAAATTGTATTTTCCAGTGCTCCTGTCCATACTGTTTCAAATTATTTATTTAGGCAAGCTTTCAGATATACATGTTTGATGATCTGGCTTTCTTGAGGGCTTAAAACTAGATATTATAGCACTAAAATAAAATGATCCTAAAATCAGTTATCAGTGGTGTAGTTTCAGAGGAGGGTGGCTGCACTCTGAATTTAACGAAGATTCAAGTTCATACTTGTAATATTAAAAGTATTAATTATGTTGGCTTCTTTCTAGGCATACTACCTGACCTACAGTCTTCTTCACTTGGTCAGTGAAGTTAGTTGTTTTGACGTTGTGAATTCTAATCAAAGGGTAAGTAACTGGCTCATGTGATTGGCTGCTTATGATGGTGTTTTTTTGTATAGGGACACAGTTTAAATTCTGTTAAATATTAGTGGCAAACATTTCTTACTTGTGTAAGAGATCAGTGGAGCTGGCTGGAGGACAATTGTGTTTTTTCATTCCAAAGTAGAACAGAGGCAATACGACTTTGGAATTGGTGCATCACCAACAACGTAGAGATATCTGCATCCTATCTTCCTGGATGTCAGAATACAATAGCGGACGTACTAAGCAGGGATTTCTCACAAACCCACGAATGGGAGATGGATCCTGGAATTCTCAAGTCCATATTCAAACTATGGGGGTTCTCCACCATAGATGTATCCAGATGTGCTACCAAAACAAAAATGTACACTCTCCAGCAGGAGTTCGTACACACTCCACCAGAGCACTGGCAGCATCCGTGACCTTTCTCAATAATGTCCCTATCACTGACATTTGTAGAGCAGCTACCTGGGCATCAGTCCATACGCTCGCTAAAAACTATGCTTTAGAATAACAATCAACATCAGATGCTCACTTTGGATTTAAGATGTTATCCAGCATCAATAGACCAACTCTGAAGCCTCTCCCCTCCACTGAGGGGCACTGCTCAACAGTCACCTAAAGTGGAGCACCCACAGGGACACTCGGAGGAGGAGGAGGTTGTTGCTCACCTTGTGCAGTAATGGAGGTTCTTCGAGATGGTTGTCCCTGTGGATGCTCCACTACCCTCCCTCCTTCCCTCTACTTTGGAGTTTCATGCGGATTCTCAGGGGTAGTAAAGAAACAGAGGGACGGTTGGCTACGCACCGCTATGTAACCACTCGGAACAGCGTGAGACGGCTACAGCACGTGTGCGGCCCAGCCAGGCACTGCTACCACAAATCTCCAATTCCAAGCGCAGGGCATCAAGACACCTAAAGTGGAGCATGCATAGGGACAACCTTCTCGAAAAACCTCAGTTACTGCACAAGGTGACTGGTTTCAGTGGTAGCCGTGTTAGTCTGTATCAGCAAAAAAACCAAGGAGTCCTTGTGGCACCTTACAGACTAACAAATTTATTTGGGCATAAGCTTTTGTGGGCTAGAACCCACTTCATCAGATGCATGAAGTAAAAAATACAGGAGCAGGTATAAATACATGAAAGGATGGGGGTGCTTTACCAAGTGTTAGGTCAGTCTAACAAGATAAATCAATTAACAGCAGGATACCAAGGGAGGAATAACCCTCTCTTTCACACACCTTTCATGAAACATAATTGTGTATGTCTGTTTTCGGATGAAAAAGGTTAGATTTTTGTTTCAGGTCTCTAAGTGACGTGACAGTCCACCTGGACCTCAGAAACCTTCGCACCAAACCCTTTTTGAAATCGATACATCTCAGCAAAAGTTTCAGCTCTGAAACAGCATATTTTGACAAATAAATATTTAGTCAAAAATGTTTTGACCCACTCTAGATATTGCAAAGTATTTAACAGAGCAGAATTAAGACGGGAGTGCAGCAACTGCAGGCTAATATAGCAGCCATTATAGGCTCAGTAGCAATAGTTTTTTGGCCTAGGAGGTTAGAATCCACTTATTGAGGGGATATTGACCAGGAGACCTCAGTTATCCTATACAGTAATTTGGTCTATCTTTGTTCCTGCCCATTGAATTGCTTACGATAAAGTAGCTGAACAGTCTTACTGCTGATGCCGTTGCCACTCCGTGGATCTTCCACATGGTTGCTAAAGAAATCTGACTATCACGTGACTCCCTTAAGACGGAGAATGTCATTCTTGTCTGCTCCAATCGGTTGCTAATATTTGTATGACTGTACCAACTACATAGGATTGTGTGATATCTTTGTGATACTAGTGGATGTCCCTGAGCAGTGGTTCTTTACTGTGGATCAGCAGTGGTCCACAGAATGAAACCTTTTGATAGCTTTTGATGCACTGGGAGATTGAGGACAAGTCTCTTATGAAGTGGTCCACAAAATGGAAAAAAGGTCGGAGTACTACTGCTGTGGAGAATAGGATGTTGTCAGCCTGCTTTACTTCTGATGACCTCAAGTCAGAGATTGGAATATGCGGTTTCTAGAAGTGAAAGGCCTGTGCATAACCCACTAGTATGTTTTGCATTTAAATGATCTACCTTGAGATTCAGACCTTTCTTAGTTTTTCCATTTTTATTAATCAAAAATAAAAGGTCCATGCTTCAAGGTGCAAGCTTCCCTCCTCCAAGCACACAATTCCAGCCTCCACAGAGGAAAGTCAAGCTCTGTTGTGTTTTTTTTTTTGAAGACTTGTTTAGGAAGGAAACAGAATTCTCCAGTGAAGCATCTGTTGGATGTGGGAACCAGCTCTCATGGTCCAAAACTCCTGTAAAATAGGATCCTAGTTCATATTTAAGCAAAAGGATGTTGCCAGAAGATTAATCATCTTCTAGGAGAGCTGCCACAAACATGAAAAGACCAATAATTCCTCCAGGAAATGCTCCATGATTACCTGACTTGTCTGCTGAAAAATTATATTTTGACTATTGTAGTTTCAATGCTTTCCATGAAAATTTGATCTGAGTGGCACCTTTGGTCTTATTACTTCTAGGGCATTGAAGACTCAAAAAACTAGCCAGTTAGAATTAATTTTCCATTGCATAATTCTGCTAAATGAATATAACTTTGGAACTACTATTTTAAAAAATGTTTAGTCATGAGTTAAGTGGTGTTAATGGTGCCTAACAGCAGTGGCCTTATGGTTCTATTAGTAGTACTCCTGGGTCATCCAAATGTGTGTATTGGAGAAAATGCTTCAAAAAAAAAAAAAAAAAACACTACAAAAAACAAAATTAAAAAGCCCTGCAAAAACTGTATGTGCTTTTCCTATGTTTGCAATTTTTCTGTTTAGGATTTAAATAAAGTTTAATTTTGAAGTGATTAACTTAAACAGTTTTGAATTTGTGTTTATTTAGAAGTGCTTACTGAGGCTCTGTGGTGCCTTAGAAAAACATGTGAAGTGTGATATTAGGGAAGATGCAAGACTATTTTATAGAACTAAGGTAAGCAGATGTGTGTCTTTGAAATGTGTTTCATTTCCCTGCTCCAGCTTAGGAGTTTCTAGAAGTACTGATGATTCCCTTACATTTCCTTGCTGGCTTTATTATACGTAGGCCCTAATCCTGCCAAGACTTGCACATGTTGCTTAACTCTATGCACTTGCAAATAGTCTCATTTGCTGTCAGAAGGACTCTTTAGTACATAGAGTCAAGCATGTGAGTAAGTCACTGCAAGATCAGGGCCATATTGCAGCTATCTTTTTTTCTGGCCAAGGATCTCTGGATACTGCTGCATTTTCCTGCCTAGAGACGTCACTGATTGTTGATGGGGGAAGCACTCTTTTGGACTAAGGGAACTATCCAAGCAGCACTTACAGAGAAAAAGAGGACTGGGAAAGTAATCTGATTCTTTTGCACAGTGATCCATAGCTTTTATTTGAATTAACAAGTAACTTACATACATAATTAATTAAGACACCAAAAAACCCAAGGTGATGCAGAATTACGCCTAGCTCACCTATTTTAGAATATTTTGTGGTGCTTTACTTATGAGGGTCTCAAGTTTACTTGAGTACTTGCATGTGCTTTAGTAGCAAGCCACATCAGAGCAGATGGACGGCATGGCAGTCCTTACCTTTCAAAAGTCTTTTGTTCAGTTAAGTCAAACCTCTATATTTTTATGCTGTTTTACACCAGCTTAGAGACTTCACTAAATTCCTACCCTTCAAAAAGCCTCTTTATTGACAATTGATTCTATGTAGAGGTGTCATTTGGTGCAGTTAATACTGCAGACCCACTTGAAATATATTTCAAGTTTAAACTGCATCCCCACCACCATACATATCTTTTTGTGTGCTGCTTTCGCTTACCCTTGAGGTGGGAAGGGGTTATTGTGTTCCTGTTTGACTGCTTCTCCCCACCACTTCTGCGTGTATGTAGTGTTGTGAAGTAGCTCTTGGGGGGGTACCAGTGTGTTGGGTGCTGTACAAGCAGAGTAAGAAATAATGTAAGCTCTTCAGAGCAGAAATTGAAGTGCATACTCAAGATTGGTAGCCATGAAGTATGGCCTTATGTATGAGGAACACCTTTTAGAAGCTGTCTGTGCTGCTGCTTACTGGCCTGAGTAATTACTGTAATAAGACAGTCAATCCAGTGGCAAACTGCAAGACTTGCATTTTACACCCTGCTAACCCAAAAAGAGTGAGACACCGGTATTATCAGGCAAATGCTTTCACGCTGATCTCTAGCACGGATATTATCCATGTGTTAAATTGAGATAATTAAGTTCATCTTGCTTGTAAACTTGTAGACTACAGTATCTGCATATGGAGTATAAGCATTAGATTGAGCTCAAATGCCGTCACCCCAAAGCCCTGCTGTATCACAGCTTTAAAAGGGATCTTCATATGCTGTCTTTATAAGTCTCACATTTGTTTTTATTTCTATTAAATTGTTAAATGAATTAATTTTTGTTTATAGGTCAAAGACTTAGTTGCTAGGATATATGGCAAGTGGCAGGAAATGATACAAAATTCTCGGCCTACTCAGGTACTGTTAAACCAATTTTTCTTATTGCTAAGTGCATTTTACTAATTTCTGTGTTACTTGAAAGTATAATGTAGCAATTTTAAAAAGCAATTTCTAATTAGTAAATGAGTCAGTAGTAAAGTACACTATCTACTAGCTGTGCTGCTATAATCCTTGGGTGAAATCCTGCCTATGACTTCAGTAGGATTTCAACCTTGTTTTTAACACATGGCTTGAGTGACCAAGTAAACTATAGTATACTTGGATTGCACTTCGTAAGTGATATGCCTTCAAGATATGTAGGTGATCTTGTGTGGAATGTACAAATATCCAAGTTGGATATCCAAGATTTGGGGCTATTTCTATCAATCTCTAGGTTAGTATCTCAGTAGGATGCCATGGTATCAGAGTACCTGTTTTTACTATTTTAATACTAACCAGGGATATAAAAATTATCTTAAAGGGAAGTTTGTTTAACTTAAACCAGTAATCTGAAAGAGGCTTCTTGGATTGAGTTTTAAGCATGTATAAACACTTAAATCTATTTGAAATAATTATTGAATAATTAAACATTGGCATTGTTAACATATTGATAGCTCTTGCAATCTTGCTGAAAAGTCGACATAATTGTAACATTGGTAAAATGAATGGAATCCCTACGTGTGAGAGAAAATGCCATGAAAGGAAAGGAACTAGAGGGTGATGCACTGAAAAAGCTTTCTATAAATCAGTTTGTGGAAATTGCTGATGATGCAATTCTCAAATTGTTTTTTTAATTAGATATGTGTTTGCCTGTTGCCTAGGAAACTTGCTTTTCCTTGGTAGGCTTATTGCTTAAAATAAGAAGATTATATGGATTTACAGGTTTAGTTGCAATACAGGTAGCTCAAGCTAACTCATTTATCTACTCACTTTATTACTCTCTCAAAAATAAAATGTGTGTTTCTCAATTTTTTCCTGTGTTCTTTTTTCTTTTAAGGGGAAGCTGCATGATTTCTGGGAGCCGGATTTGTGAAACATAAGCCAGGTCAGAGAAAACAACAACGAAAGAAATTGAACAAGAACTTCTTTTGCAACTGCGAAAGACTTTCCAAGAGGATTGAAACTCTAGCCTGGTCAAAGAACAGACTGAATCAAAACTTCAGCTTGGTGCAGGCAACTAGAAAAAACATAACCTCTGCAATTGATTTCTGACTTTTTGATAGATGATAGATATACACAATTTTTCAGGAATGTTATTGTATGTATGTGCAAGATTTAAAAAAAATTCTCCAGTATGTCTCTCTGAATTGGCCACTAGTGTTATATCCTATTGAAAGCTGAGAGAGTTTTCTCATTTCCCTTCCTAATCACTACAATGTAAAACTGTGGTAATATACTTCTTCTTTTGGTCTGTTGCCCAAATGCATCCATAAGTATTGCTATTGCACAGCTAGCAAATGAATAGCCATGAATTGAGTGCGCGAAGTAGGGAATGGTGGCCCCTCAACGAAAGGGATGTGGGCTGCAGTGTAAATAGTTGTCGCGGCAGATTGATGGTTGAACTTCTCTTTGCTCCATGGCTGCGCTGTACCAATAAACAAAGAATTTAAGAGGTCATTACAGTGATGTATTAGCTTCAATTTAAACTTAATTTTCCTCCTTGATGCTTTACCAACTCTGTTTAATTTATATATAGTGACAGTGTGCAGAAAATTAAGTTGTATGTAAGATGAATATTACAAAGAGAAATCTTGCTGCAACGTTAGTATCTGCTGTCACAGTATCCAAAACACAATTTCACCTGTTTATGTATGTAGTCTGACTTCAGCACCTTTCTGTAAATGGCCAAAATATCAACTTAAAAATATCAATTTAAAAATGTCAGCTGCGATTTGGGAAAATGAGAACTTATTTGACTTTGCCAGCATGGAAGTAGCTGTGAAAGTCATATTAGACTTGTCCAAAATCATTTGTGCTAAATTTTGCCCTTAGAGGTGTGCTCAGAACTCTTGTTGAAATCTTTGCACTGTATGTAATATTCTAAGGACAAAATACCTTTTATTTTGTGAGCAAATGTTGGGCACTCACTACTTATAGTGTGCTTAGCATACCACTTCATCTATGAAATACATGTGCTTAAATAGATACGTTCAAGTATTTGGTAAAAACATCAACAAAGAATCTTTAGCTAATAAAGACAGTCTATATGGGCTTCCAGTTCAGACTACCAGAGTGTGAACTGCAGTATGCACTGCCCCACGTGGATGCTGCTGGTGTAAACTAAAAGGTGTACCTAGTTGGTGTGAAACGTAATCCTCTTTTAAACAGGACTGCATTAATGTGAACTAAGTACCTTTTCATTCACGCTCCCAGGGTCTATATGAGGAAGTTATAGCATAGCCTACTAGTGTGGGCCGCACGGTTGTGTAGGCAAGCCCAGAGATTCTAGTGATATCAACATAGAATACACACGTCCTCTTTTTTCTTTGGTTTGCAAGTATGAATTGTACTTATGGTTGTATAATAAAATTCATATGCCAAACTCTTTCCCAGAAAAAATAGGCAAAAAAGACTCAATTTTAAGAAAAGCTCCCACATGTAAATATGTAGAAGAAACTAATATAAAATTGTGGAGTGACCTATAAGGAGGAGAAAAGTATCCTTACCTGATTTTATTTGCTTTTGACGCTCGCTGCTAAATTGCTTTTAAGTGACTGTTTCTTGTCCTCCATTTCAAGCGTCGTTGTGTGAATTTATTAATAAAGTTGAAAGCCACAGCATCTTTGTGCCTTTCACAAGGCGAAACAGTCTGCATATGTTAGAACAAGATTCATGCTGATGGCACTATTAAAAAAAAAAAAAAGACACACAAAATCTTAACCTGTCACCAGGAATTGGAGAAAACTACCTCAAGGGTATTTTTTTTGTTTGGGTACAGAACTATTTAAGCCTAAACATTACAGTGGTAATGTAGGGTAGGGGACTGCTCTCTCTACAGTTTGTCCTATATAAATGCTTCCTTTAGTGTCAATTATTATTCTGTGAATATATTATTGTACATAATTTTATTAGTGTTTATATTTTTCTCACATTGTGTAAAGTTTAAAAAAAGTGCCGAATATATTGGTTTTTATTTACTGTAATTAATGTGTATATATTTTCTTACTATGTGAAGAGGAGGCTACTGTCTTGTACGTTTCTGAGGAATGGTAGGTGAGGGTTTGGACAGCCAGTCTCGTTTGTATTGCAGTTCAAAGCCCATTGAAACTACTGATTTTTTCAGATTAAATAGCCACTTTGATATTTGCTTTTTTATTTAATAGCTCCAATGGAAAATAAAGCTAGAATTGTTTTTTAATTAAATGTCTCTGCACATAAAACAGGCAGTCATGCAAATATCAACTTTCACTTGGTGAAAAATTGCTGCACATCATATTTCTGTCTTACTGCAATGCCTTACAAGAAGTTTTGAAGTAACAGCACGTGTACTCCTGCACTTTTTTCACTTAATTCCTTTTGTCTTTTTTGTAAACCCTGGGATTTTTCCTTTCTCTTAATCTGTACACAATCACTTTCAACTCTCCCGTGTTTGAAGGAACTGCTCACCGGACAGTGGTTCTGTGGGAACCCATCAGTCATTACAGAGATAGTCCCGAAGCTTTACTTGAGTGTCATGCCAGGGATTCCTTCCATTCCCGTCATCTGTTCTGAGCTCAGTACTGCCTCCAGTACTGCTGCCTGTTGCCAACTTTGACCAAACCCGGGGCTGTTGTGCTTTGCTAGCCCCCTAGAATGCTAATGCTCCTGTGGAGAAAGGCCAATTGCACAATCAATGTCACACAGCTTCTGCTGTCTTCAAATAAGCACTTTGCACTGAGGCTTATCTTTCAAAATGATGCTAGCTGCACCAAGAGCCACTTTATCTCATTCCGTGGGTAATTAGGTACACGTTGCTACAATATCACAGACAGGAAACGAAAGGATGGCTACCCGATGTACATTCATGCTTCTACACAACAAATTTATTTTACTGACAAGCATTGTTTGGTTTACAAAACTAGATCAATGAAATGTTTTTAAATTAATAAAATCTGATCGCACAGTGGCAACAAACATTTGTACTCTACTGTCTTGTCCCTACTATTGTGCTTTGGTCTTAGGTATGTGAGTTGGGCTTTTCAACAGTGCCGAAATGATTTGAGTTCAAGTCCCATTGAAAAGTCAATGGGGACTTACACTCCACAGGTGCGCTTGAAAACCTCATTCAAGGTGACAGTTGAGAACTTTTTGAAGCCTATGAAGGGAATTCAGCTGGGTTGTTGAGCTTAGTGGATCTCAGGTGAATAGAACATCAGGGACATATGGCGCATGTATAACTTGTTGGTTGCATATCTATCAAGATCAGTACAATAGGTGGGTCGTGAAGTAAACATGTTTTTAACAGAAAATGCTTTTTGATAAAATTATTAATGGGTAGTGCAATTTTAGCTATTCAAGCTCTTATACACTTGGAGTATGGAACTAATGTATCTAGATATTATGTTCTATAGAGGTTCTTATACCATGCTTGTTACTGTAGTATCTGAATGCTTTCATTACTGCATTAAGCACATCTGCAACATGTGATTTGTTCTCTCCTTGCAAGGAGAGAAATATGTATGCAGTACAGTGCTTGTGTTTGATAGGGTTTTTTTTTTTAAATGTACATACTGCTCTGTCAGAAGGCAGCTCTAAGTTGTCTTGCACTGTAAGTCGGAAGGTGCTGAGGTTCGTGATGGTCCTTAGTTCTGTGGGAGTTTATTCCACAGTCTTAGACCAGCCCTACTGCACAGATGACCTTTACCCTTCTGGTAGAAAATTCTGTTGTACCAGAGGAATAGAGCTCTTTACCACTCTCTTTATTGAAGAGCATTAACAATCTTCTAGGAGCGCTGGGCCCAGGCCACTGGGTACCTTGAAGAGAAGGACTGAGACCTTGAACTTCGTATTCTATGGGAAGTCAGTGTAGAGGATGGAGATTAGGCTTGATGTGATTGCAGTAGCCCATGATGCCGAGGTGACATGCTGCAGAGCTCTGTACTAGCTGGAGTTTCCTAAGAGCTGAGGGTTTCGTGCTCTGGTGTATTGCATTGCTGCAGTGTGGATAGGCGGTGAAAATAGAGGGTATAACCAAGGGCCCTGCCACTGTCAGGTGGGATGAGAGCGTCTCCTAGACAATTTATATGGTTCCTCCCATCTGCCAAGTAGTTAAAAATAGAAATAAAAAGAAGTCTCCCATCTTGCCCAGCCTGGTTAGTTTATAAATTGGTGATTGTTTCTCATTGTGAGAAGAATTTGGGTGAGGGGCAGGGTTTGCAGGATCTAAATGCAAAATCTTCCTCTGACTTAATGTAGCTGATTTCTGTTGTCGCTTCCATGGTCTAGGCCTAGCTCCTGAGAATCTTCTGCCTCCAGCACTCATGAGCCTATTGTTTACCACTTTATTTTTCAGTGAAATGTAGTAATTGGGGGAGATTCTGGTTGCAGAGGGAGTAGCAACCTCTCAGGAAGCCAAGGCCGATCCCATGGAGGATTTCAAGAACTGCTTGAACTGAAATCCCTTTCTATGGTGAAGGAGTGCAGAGAGCAGAGCGTAGGGGTGATGTGTTCAGTGACGTGTGTTGCTGAACAGATGGCCTCCTGTGTTTTGTATCAGTGGGAGCTTTTTTTAGGCTCTGTGGCTGCATGTCTAGCTAAAAGTTTTTCAATCAAGCCTGGAGGTTATTGTGGCCAGATGTGTGCCCAGTGTAATGGGATATAAATCTGGTTGGTCACAAATGGAAGTAGGCATGTTCTGCCCCCATGACTCTTGGAGCACCCAGGAGCACTGTGGCGGTGAAATAATTTGAAGGCTGGTGCCCTTGAAAATGGGGGCTGTTAAAGTTCTCCAAAGTGCTTCCCTCTTCCTACCAGCATTGCTTTAGTCTTGCCTGAGTTCAGCTTTGGGCATCTCCTCTTCGTCCTCATGGTGAGAAAGTTGAGGGGTGATGCAGAGCTGGGTGTCTGCAAGTTGTTTGGCACTTCGCCCCAATTCGTCTCACTGATTCTTTCATGACAGGTGTTGAATAGGGACCAATGGAATCTTCGGGATTCTGCAGGTGACTGCTCTGGGGATGAAAAATTCTCGGGGTTCAGTGTGGGAGAATAGAATGGAGGCGTTTCAAGGTGGTTACATTCACCCCTGTCGCGTCTAAGAGGTGGGTAACCTAATTGCATATCCATGCTGCAGAGAGATCCAGCAGGATGATCATGGCTGTACTTTCTTTGGGTATGTCTACACTACGGGATTAATCCGAATTTAGATAATTCGAATTTGGGAAACAGGTTGTATAAATTCGATTGTGCGCGGCCACACTAAGCACATTAATTCGGTTTTTAACCACATTAATTCGGTGGTGTGCGGCCACACTACCCCATTTATTTTAACCACATTAATTCGGTGGTGTGCGGCCACACTAACCCTAATTCGAATTAACAAAATCGATTTTGGCGCTACTCCGCTCGTCGAGGTGGAGTACAGAAATCGATTTAAAGCACCCTTTAATTCGAACTAAATGGCTCTGTAGTGTGGACGGGTGAAGGGTTAATTCGAATTAACGCTGCTAAATCCGAATTAATCCCGTAGTGTAGACCAGGCCTTTGTCTATGAATGGGAGGAGGTCAGTCACCAGATCTACAAGTGTTTCATCCCAGGTCCTGGTCTGAAGCTTTACTGAGGAATCCCAGGGGAGGGTTTTTTTTTGGTTTACTAGTTTCTCTATTTAGCTTGCTTAGAAATGAAAAACTGACTTTTGTGCTCTTGGATTAATGGCAGGTGTTCCAGCTTCTCACCTCAATATATAAACACCATGTTTAGGATGGCAAAAAAAGAACTAGGTAGCAGGTGGTTGAGTAGTCAGGCTTTTGGGGGCAGGTAGAGGGAAAGGGTCAGCAAGCATTGATTTGTCCTGTGTTGGTCAAACTGCCGATTTTGTAAAAGCAGTGTTATTTGTGTTACAGCTGCGAGCTTTTCACAGAGGGCACTGTTCACCATGGTCTTTCTGCCGCTATTCTGGTCTATGCACTGAAAGAACAATGTCATTCATATGCTTTGTCTTATGCAAGCTGCGGGGAAGAAAATGTCAAGGATTTATTTTGTGACTTTGTACCTTTCGTTTGAGTGTCTAGTTCTGTCTATTAAACTTGTGTCAGTATTGTGGGCTTTGGTGTTCCGTTTTTTATAAACTTCAGAGTGATGTGTTTCATTCCAATTGACTTTTATATCGCACACTCTCTTTGGCTCTGCTTTTCCCTACAGGACGTTAGCCTCCCCTGCTTGCTGAGAACTGCTCGAATCGAATTCCTAGCGTAACTCTTTGGCAGGAGCAGTGAAGGCAGGCACACTCTCTAGAGTCTTCATTTGTTGAGTCAAAACTACAAAGACTCATTAAAATGGAGTTTGTTGCAGCCTAGATTGGCATTGGTGGGTCAATAGGTGGTAGTCTTCCTATTGAATTAGCACAGTGCTATGGAGCTATTGTGCTCCTGAAGGGGCTGTGGTATGAATGAGACATAAAACGGGTGGTTCATTAGAGCCCATGGAGGTGGATGTTAACCCTGGTGTCGTGCCTAAATTCCAGTTATTGATTTGTACTGTAGTGCCTAGGAGCGCCAGTCATGGACCAGACCCCATTGTTCTAGGTGTTGTACAGACACGGCAAAGAGCAGTCCTCATCGACTCGTAGACTAAGGTCAGAAGGGACCATCATGATCATCTAGTCTGACCTGCACATTGCAGGCCACAGAACCTCACCCCCCCACTCCTGTCATAGACCCCTAACCTCTGGCTGAGTTACTGAAGTCCTAAAATGATGTAAAGACTTCAAGTTACAGAGAATCCACCATTTACACTAGTTTAAACAGGCAAATTACCCATGCCCCATGCTGCAGAGAGGGGCAAAAAAACCCTCCAGGGTCTCTGCTAATCTGACCTGTGGGGAAATTCCTTCCTGACCCCAAATATGGTGATTAGTTAGCCCCACCTGGGCAAGAATTCTCTGTAGTAACTCAGAGCCCTCCCCATCTAGTGTCCCATCACTGGCCGTTGATGCTTTCCTTTTCAAAAGGGGTGGGCATACTTATCCCGATCTGCATCCCGTCCCCTTTGTTGTCTATGATAACTTCTCTAGTTGTCTGGTCATGTTATGTTTTTGTGAGAAGACTGAAGCAAAGTAGGCACTGAGCCGCTCTGTCTTCGATCATCTTCAATTACTAGCTCGCTGCCTTCATTGAGCAGTGGACCCACACAGTCCTTGATCTTTCCTTTTTTGTCTGACATATTTGAAGAACCCCTTCCTGTTGGTAACATTTCTGGCCAGCTGTAACTCATTCTTTGAACAGATGAACCCTGAACAGATGTTTTCAGAGAACTATCCACAATTACTCCAAGATCTTTGAGTGGTAACAGCCAATTTAGAATCCATCATGGTGTGTGTGTGTATAGTTGGGCTTATTTTTTCCTCTGTGCATTACTTTGCATTAACGGATATTAGTCTTCATTTGCTGTTTTCTTGCCCAGTCACCCTGTTCAGTGAGATCCCTTTGTAATTCTTTGCAGTCAGCTTTGGACTTAATACAAAATTACTCAAGATAGTTGTCTGCAGATTTTGCCACCTCAACGTTCACCCCCTTTTCCAGATCATATATGAATATGTTGAACACCACCGATCCCAATACAGATCCGTGGGGGACACTTTCATTCTGAAAACTGACAATTTATTCCTACCCTTTTTTTCCTGTCTTTCAACGAGTTACTGATCCATGAGAGGACCCTTCCCTCTTATCCTATGACTGCTTACGAGCCTTTGGTGAGGGATCTTGTCAAAGGCTTTCTGAAAGTTCACGTACTAGATCCATGGGGTCAGCCTTGTCCACATGCTTGTTGATACCCTCAAAGAATTCTAACAGATTGGTGAGGCAAGATTTCCCTTTACAAAAGCCATGTTGGCTCCTCCCCAACCTATCATATTCATTTGTGTCTGATAATGCTGTTGTTTGTAATAGTTTTAAGCAGTTTGCCTTTTGCTGAAGTTAGACTTACCAGCCTGTAATTGCCAGGATCACCTTTGGAGCCGATTTTAAAAATCAGCATTATATTAGCTACGCTCCAGACACTTGGTACAGAGGCTGATTTAAGCGATAGGTTGCCATGCCCCAGTTGATAGCTACAATTTCACATGAGTTCCTTCAGAACTCTTGGGTGATACCATCTGGTCCTGGTGACTTATTACCATTTAATTTATCAATTTGTCCCCAAACCACCTTTACTAACACCTCAATTTGGGACCGTTCTTCAGATTTGTCACCTAAATCATCTCCCCCGTATCCTCTTCATTGAAGACTGAGGCAAAGAATTAATTTAGCTTCTCTGCAGCAGCCTTGTCTTCCTTGAACGCTCCTTTAGCCCCTCAATCATCCAGCTGATTATTTGGCAGGTTTCCTACTTCTGATGTATTTCACTTTTTTCCCCCCCTTTGATTGAAAACGGCACATGCACCTGTTTCCAAATCGGCTCTGTAATTCAACGGCACCAATCCACTATGCTGCCATCAATTGTCATGTTAAAAAAGTGGCACAGTAGGCACAGTAAGTGAGTATTTAATCCCAAGCAGATTGCTGGTTGTTCTCTCAGAGCTGCGGTGACTAACTGCCTGCTTCATTCAGAGATATAAAAACAACCATCTGCAGCGTATTGGCAATGGAATTTCAAAGTGTCTTCCCCCCCCCCCCCCTTCATAAATATAACACATGGGAGGGATGTTGGATTTATAGCAAGTCTGAACTCTGTCTAGTGCCAGATCAGGTATATGGGGCATAGGTGGTTATGGGGCAAACTCCCACACACGGGCCTACTAAGGCAACTCACCGTAGAGCTGGGGCTCCATTTAAAACGCTGCCCCAGTGCAGCTGTAGCCTTTTAATGAAGACGCTCGAAGCCAATGGGAGTTAATACCCGCTGGCATAGTTAATCCACCTCTCCGTGAGGCAGTAGCTATGTTGATGGGAGAAACTCCCCCACCAACAGAGCGCTGTCTGCACCCGGAGCTAGGTCAGTATAACTCCGTTATTCAGGGGCGTGTGGATTTTTCACACCCCTGAGCAACATAGTTGTTCTGATGTAGCTCTGTAGCGTAGACCAGACCTAACTCTCTGTGGTTCATTCAGGCATTGGCCTCTTTGCTGAAAGTGCCAGGGTGGGGCCTGACCGGAGTCAGCGGTGAGGGTGTGGACACACACCCACTAGGAACACAGAAGAGAGAGGCTGTTCATCCCATCACCAAACAGCCAGTAGGCCGTCTCCCACAAGTCTGTCTCCATAGAAGTGATCTCTGCGATGCGCTCACCCACCGTAACTAGCAGTAAAGGGACTTGCCCAGAGTCACACAGCACCTCAGTGGCAGAGCGTACAATGCTGGACTTCCCGATGTCCAAACCCTGCTTTCCTTCCTCTAGCCTGGCCCATCTTCTGTAGCCAGGCATATATATTTTAGGCCATCTTACTTCAGCTTTTCCTGGTATGCTTTAAGCTGCTCCAATTTATTTGGGGGAAATTTCCAAAATTGAGATTTTAAAATTGATGCTAGGGAAGCGGCGGCAGGGCTCGGGCGGCGATTTAAAGGGCCCGGGGCACCTGCTGCAGCTACCGCCCGAGCCCCCGGCTGCTGCTGCTACCCAGGGGCGCCAGCAGTGCGGCTCAGCTGGCGATTCAAAGGGCTCGGGGCTCCCACTGCCGCTACCCTCCGGGCCCTTTAAATTGCCACCCGAGCCCTGCTGCTGGAGCCCTGGGGTAGCGG
Source organism: Terrapene triunguis (assembly GCF_002925995.2). Taxonomy (NCBI): domain Eukaryota; kingdom Metazoa; phylum Chordata; order Testudines; family Emydidae; genus Terrapene; species Terrapene triunguis. The sequence goes on along the minus strand of NW_020664446.1, from coordinate 3,536,914 downwards.
CGGCGGGGGTCTGGCAGTGATTTAAAGGGCCTGGAGCTCCCAGCTGCCGCTACTGCAGTGGAGCCCCGGGCCCTTTAAAGCTCCGCCCGAGGCCGGGGCCCCCTCCGATGGTGACTTAAAGGGCCCGGGGCTCCGCTGCGGTAGCAGCAGCTGGAGTCTCAGGCCCTTTAAATCACCCCCAGGGCTCTCAGACGCCTCTGCAGCTGGTAGTTCCAGGGGTGATTTAAAGGGCCCGGGGTGCCAGCTGCTGCTACCACAACCCCAGCCCCAGGCCCTTTAAATCCTGATTAAAGTGCTTGGGGATTTAAAGGCCCCGCCTCTTCTGGTTGAGGCCCCACCCCCTCCTAAGGACTCTGGAGTACCGGTAAGTCCTTTAAATTACTTTCACCCCTGACCACAACCACCCAGTAGCTGGTAACTCTTGCTCTCCAGTGACATGGGCTTTGTTTATCTTTCTCAATTAACACATTGGCATTCGTGTATCTGTCCTGATGTTGCTATTTTTTGGTGGGGGGCGGGTTTCCAGCTTACATATCGCAGCTTCAGGTACCCAACATAAAATATTTTGGGGTACAAATGCTACATTAAATGCTATTCTAGGCAAATAAAGACTGTAGTCAGTGAAGTTTCTCTGGTGGTTTTAGCAAAGGTATCACATCACACTACTCCCTGTTACCCTGGTCAGATTCTAAATTAGTTAATCTATACAACAACGTACTTTAAAAACGAATCCGGTTTTTGAAAGAGGTAAGCAGACAATTTGCAATCAGACTCTGTCCTTAGATTTCCATACTGGACTGCACCTGGATCCTGGTTTTATAGCACTTCTACTATCACTGGAGTTTGTACATGCAGATTTACAAAGAGCCAGCAGAATTTCTTTGACGTCATGTTCTCACACACCCATGCAGCTACCTAAAAACACCATTAGAAAAGGACAGGGTCCAAGCCCGCACACCCACTGCTGGGTGGAGCCATAGGTCCCGATCCTAGGAGGGCCGACTCAGGTCTTTGTCCTTCTGGGTCAGAAAAAATGGAGCTCTTTGCAGATTCCTGTCTCGCTTTAGGATGGGACCTAAAATTCAAGGTCTTCTCTGCTCTGTCGTGGCACTTTCCATAAAAGATTTGTTCCCGTGTACCAGGATTTACCCTGTCCCTACTGTTGTGCAGCCCCGTCTGCGCTTGTTGATTCCTGCCCAGCCCTTAGCGCAGACAGGCCGATGCCTTTCAGTGGGGCTGCATGGGGCTGCTTCAGGGTGAAGTGTGAAATGTTAATACTGATACACTGACCTGCCCGCCACAGCTTACGTGTAGCTCTTTCCACAGTCATCCTCTTCTCCTGTCTTGTAACCAGAAGAGTTGATGGTTTCTTTTGTACGACTCTAGTAATGTTAAACTGCTGGGTCATAGGACACTTGCAAGGTGAGGGAGAATTACGTTGGTCATGATACTGTACATGTACCTCGCAGTGTCCTTTCTGCCCCCCAAAGCAAGCATATCCTAGCACCCCCTAGACCTGGAAGGCCAGTGATCAATGTAGGGTTACCTAGAGAGGAAAGTTCCATTAATAACACCACACGGCATTAATTCAGGGCTTTAGCCATCCATAGATTACAATGCCCTTTTAAAAGGTGGGTACTATCCCCTTTACAGCGAGGGAAGCTGAAGAACGGATAAGTGGAGTGACTCAACAAGGCAGTGAGGCAGAATTGGAGCGGGAAATAACCCTACATCTCTCTCTGACCTATGCGCAATCTATTAGGGCTCAGCTGTAACAGCCTTTTTGCAGCACCCGGCTCTTTTCGGAAGGGGGGACAGGCAGCAGGCGCAGTGGGATAAGGATGTAGGAACTGGGAGGAGACATTCTGAGACCTTGTCTTGTAATTTTTAAAAGCTAGGTAGCATTTCAGCCCAGTTAACCTTGGCCGTGTCCCCTTTTAAGCCTTTCAGCAAATAACATCTATTGCCAAAAATGATCTTGTCTGTTTTGTTCCATTATCAGCTGACTCATTGGGTAAGTGCATATTCAACTCCTTTGTCTTTTGCAATGACAAAAGCTATACTCTCAGCTGCATCTGGGGAAGGTTGCCCTCATCAAGCAAATCCTATACAGCAACTTCAGCTGGAAACCAGTGAACTCAGCTCTTAAAATGTGACCTACAAGGGATTTTAAAAAAAACCAAAGAAACCGGTCATGTGTCCTTAATCTTCAGGAGGGAAAGAGAAGTGGAAAGGAATAGGGGTTTGTTTTGTGTTTAAAAATGTTTTTCCTCTGCTTGTTTCTAGACATCTTAGATTATAACATAGATAATGTCAGACTTAGAATACAACTAGAGATATCAAGAATGCTCTCAAATCTTCCTGGGTGATGCTGACTCATTTGATCCCATGGCAGTTCATCCTAAGCTGGGACCAGCTAGCGGGGCAAGGACTTGCATGAGAAGTCTTTCCGAAATAACCCCACGCTTCAGAAAGAGAAGCTGGAAATGCAGTAGGTCAGTGGTTTCCAACCTGTGGTCCGCAGAACCCCTAGGAGTCTGCAGATAATGAATGTGTAAGGGGTCCATGAAAGGTTGTCATTACCATCAAACAGTGGTTTTCAACCTATAGTCCACAGACCCCTGAGGGGCTGCAGACTGTCTAAGATTTCCAAAGGGATCCGTGCCTCCATTCATAATTTTTCAGAGGTCCACAAATAAAAAAAGGTTGAAAACCACTGCTGTAGGTGTCCCTCCAAGTCACTAGTGACCCAAGGGCTGGTGAGGGAACGACGAGATGAGGCTCTTTTGGATGAGATGTAAAAATTGAGCTTTTGGCCAGTGGAGGGAGGCTGCAGTTTGGTTTATTCACATCCTACCGCCCTAATTGTTTTCCTCCCTAGAGGTGGCTGCACTGGTGGTAGATAAAATAATCTATACACACGGCCAAGATCTTCGGACCAATTTGAATGAATTCAAATCAGCAGGGCCGGATGCTATTCACCTGAGGTGCTGAAGGAATTAGCTGAAGGAATCTCAGAGCCCCTGGCGATAATATTTACAAACTCATGGTCACAGGAGAGGTCCTGGAAGACTGGAGAAGGGCGAACGTAGTGCCTGTCTTTGAAAAGGGGGGAAAGGAGGAGCTGGGGGGCTATAGACCAGTCAGCCTGACTCCGAGACCCGGGAAGCTATTAGAGCAATGGATAAAACATTCGATTTGCAATACCTGGAGGATGAAGGGGTGATCGCGAGCAGCCAGTATGGATTTACCAAGAACAAATCATGCCAAACCAGCTTGATTTCCTTCTTTGACAGGGTAACTGGTTTGGTGGATGGGGGCATGCGGTAGACATAATATACCTGGACTTCAGCAAGGCTTTTGACGCAGTCCCACACACCGGCGCCAACTTTCCTTGGTGCTGGTGGGTGCTCGCGCCCCCTGGCCCTGCCCCGACTCTGCCCCCTCCCTGCCCCTATTGGATCCCTCCCCAAATCCCCACAAGCGCTGGGAGGGAGAGGGGAGAAGCAGGACTCGGCGGAGCACTCAGGGGAGGAGGCGGAGGTGGAGGCGGGGCGGAGGTGAGCTGGGGCAGATCGGGGAACTGCAAAGCACCCACCAATTTTTCCCCATGGGTGCTCCACCCCTGGAGCACCCACAGAGTCGGTGCCTATGGTCCCACATGACATTCTGATAAATAAGCTGCAGAAATGTGGTCTTGGCAGAACTACCATTGAGTGGACACGTCATTGGTTGAACAACGGCTAACAAAGAGTAACTATTAATGGAATGAGGTCAGACTGGGGGGAGGTCTCAAGTGGGATTCCACAGGGATCTGTTCTGTGTCCGGTGTTGTTTAACAGCTCTATTGATTACCTGGATGTAGATAGACAGAATAGTGATCAAGTCTGCAGGTGACACAAAGCTAGGAGGGATTGCCAATACTTTGGAGGATAGAACTAAAATTCCGAGGGATCTTGATATGGAGAACTGGGTTATAGACGACAAAATGAAATTCAACAAAGACAAATGTAAGAAGATGTTACACTTAGGGAAGAAAAACCAAATACACAAATGCAGAATGGGGGATAACTGGCTGGGCAGCAGCACTGCTGGATCACAACCTCGACATGAGTCAGCAATGCGACGCTGTTGCAAAAAAAGCAAATGCAATGTTAGGTTGCATTAACAGAGGCAGAGCATGCAAGTCACGGGAGGTATAGTACCGCTCTACTCGGCGCTGGTTAGGTGTCCCTCCAAGTCACTAGTGAACCAACTGTGTCCAGCCATGGAGCACCCAGGGGAAAAAATGGTGGGTGCTTAGCACCCACCGCCCCCCCATCAGCGCCTCCTGCCCCCCGTGGATGAGCTGTTCTGCGTTGTGCAGAAGGCGCAGGGGGGTAGGGAGGCGTGAGTGCAGGGTATGCTCAGGGGAGGGGGCAGAACGGGGTGAGAAGAGGTGGGGCGAAGCAGGGCAGGGGTGGGACTTGGGGAAAGGGGTGGAGTGGGGGCAGGGCCTGGGGCAGAGCCTGGAGGGAGCCCCCTGCCGGCACATTAGAAAGTCGGCACCTCTGCTAGGTGACCCTTGCGGTCCCTTCTAACCCGATGGCTCTGTGATTCTGTGTGTGTGACCCGTTAGGAAAGGAATAGATAGTAAGACGGTAAATATCATATTGTCACTATATCAATCCAGGGTGCACCCACACCTTGAACACTGCCTGCAGTTCTGGTCACTCCATCTCAGAAAGACAGCTGAGAATTGGAAAAAAGACAGAGAAGGGCAACAAAACCGATTAGGGGTATGGAACAGCTTCCATAGGAGGTAGGGTGACCAGATGTCCCGATTTTATAGGGACAGTCCTGATTTTGGGGGCTTTTTTTTATAGAGGCTCTCATTACCCCCCACCCCCTGTCCTAATTTTTTACACTTGCTCTCTGGGTGTGGAGAAAGTAAATAAGGAAGTGTTATTTACCTCGCCACATAACACAAGAACCAGGAGTCACCTAATGAAATTGATAAGCAGCAGGTTTAAAACAAACACAAACACAAGGAAGTATTTCTTCACACAGCACACAGTCAACCTGTGGCACTCCTTGCTATCAAGGCTGAAAGTATAACAGAGTTCAAAAAAGAATTAGCTAAGTTCCTGGAGGCTAGGCCCATCGATGGCTATTAGCCAAGGTGGGCAGAGATGCAGCCCCATGCTCTGGGTGTCCCTAAACCTCTGAGTGTCAGAAGCTGGGACTGGACGACAGGTAGGGTGACCAGATGTCCCGATTTTATAGGGACAGTCCAGATATTTGAGGCTTTTTCTTACATAGGTGCCTATTACCCCCCACCCTCTATCCCGATTTTTCACACTTGCTACTGTCCTGATTTACCACAGCTTTGTGATTGCAATATCACCCACAGGCCAGCCAGGTCCGGGCTCCTTCGTGTTAGGCGCTGGACAGACGTGGCCACTGGCAGTCTCTGACTTGAAGGACGATAAGGGGTTCTTTGCAAGGTGAATGATGGTGTCCTCGGCCTTTCGCGTGGCCGAGATTGCTGCTTTTCGTCCCGGTGCATCTGAAGGAGAGGGGAGAATTGAGATTTAGGGCCACTTAGGATTTCAGCATGGCAGCTGCACAGGGTAAGTGCAGGAGAGGACCCAGCCCTGTATATCTGTTTATCAAAGCAATCGCAACTCCCATTTCCTGCAGCAATGACACATCCTGAGCCAGGGAAGTGAGTCACATTGTAACGCAGATCTAGGTACTGAAAAAGGTAACGAACCAACCAGGCTCCCGATCCAAACTCTTGTCCTCCGTGAGCCCCGAGCTGAATTTACACGTGGGAACAAATCATACACTGCCATGAATCACCCTCCTGAGAAAATCCAGGCTGGCCTGGCATCGCACTGCACGGCTGAGAGTCACACGGCAGGAGCCTGGGCGAATGATCAGCCTGAGGCAGAAAATCCCAATTTTCACCACCAAATGGGGCCAGCGGAGAAATACAGCATGTGATCAAGAAGCTGGGTGAAAGTACTGCTGCGTTATGTAACTCGGGGAAGAAACTACTGCTGTTACTGAGCATTAGGAGCTAGCAATTCAGCACTTCGCAAGAGGAAATGAAAACCAAGTCCATTGCAGCAGCTACAACTAGGGTGTGCTTTAAGGTTGAGCCCCAGGTTCTAATCTGACCTCCCCTTGGCAGCTGGTTATAAATTTCTCCTACACACATTCCGCTGGAACTCAAATTTTCCCGGCGGGCTCTCGGCCAAGAGCTAGTTATTTTGAAAGTTCGCTTCAGCCTTTCCAATAAACCAAAACCAAAACCAAACTCTTTCACCCAGAAACGGCGCTTGGTTTGCTTTGTAGATCTCACTGAGATCTAAAGAAATAAGCCATGGTTGATGAAAATTGGTTCAGCAGCTTGTAAGTAATTGGGACCTTTTGCACATGTGCTTTATTATCTATCTGCTTGTTAGCATTTTATGAAATGTTCCATTGCTGACAAGCCTGGATCAACTGGCCACTGCACAGGAATAAAAGGTCTAACGCACTTGGAGTGAGCTGGGGTTCGTTACAGCGGATAATGCTGAAATCCCTGTAAAGTATGTTGCCATAAAGCCCTGGAAAAAGATTTGCAAAAACATCTAGGGGTTTTAGGTGCCTTGATTTTTGTGGTAGCCAAGCTGACACCAGGAAGGAGGTCTGATGGTCAGGAAGTGCTAAGCAGACACCTGCTGAAAACCAGGTCCCTTTGAAACTGGGTACCCAACATCACTAGTCACTTTTGAAAATCTTGGTGTGATGAGGGGAAACCCTCATGCCAGCACTGAAGAGGTTAAGAGGCTCTAGAAAGCCCAATAAGTGCATCTAGTTGCACCTGGATGAGGGGTCAGGCGCAATGTGTGATGAGACCCACCTGGCAAGGACTGCGTGGCCACTCCAAGGGTAGAAGAGGAGGAGGCTTCAAGGTAGAAGAGGAGGAGGCAGCCCTGGGAGTGTTTGCTGAGAGGAATCTCTGGGAAAAGGTCAGGAAAGCTGGGCTGAAGGGGAAGCGACCGGGACTGGGACCATCCCTGGGCAGCAGGCAGGACTGGGCCAAGGCTTTGAAAAGGGAGCTGAGCCCTGAGAGAAGGGCCAAGCTTGAGAGAAAGAGTCTGCGGAGGGAAACGGGCTGGGAACAGCGCGTGCCAGTCCCCGAAGGACGGCCTGGCGGCCAGCGGGGGAACGGAGTCGATGGAAGATTTTAAAGATGTTCTAGCCCTGAAAGGAGCCAAGCGCTAGAGAGAGTCTGTCTAGAGGCTCAGGGAAAAGTCTGAAGAGGCGTTCTCCTCCCAAAAGGGGCGGACACAAACCATGAGGTGTGGGGAGGGCGGAGGCATGAGAAGACCCAGACCATGGCAGGACGGCAGCGGCCATTGGCGGGGAGGGCAGAGGAGAGGAGGCCTGCTACCCCCGGCCACACCGGAGTGCCGGCAGCGAGCGAACGCCTCCACGCTCGGCAGGATGGTGACTGGCTGTGAGCACGGCGCTGTTGTGCGGACTCATTGCTCTGGGCTATTTCATGGAGCAGCTGACAAAGAAGCCCACGTGCAAACCCTGCAGAGTGCCCGGCATTCGGGGAAGTGGGGGTGGGTCATGCTGAGTATTCCCACCGTTTGGTTCTGGAGACGTGAACGTACTCGCTGCTCGTTCACCCTGACGAGCGATTCCAGCGGGGGAGGGGAAGGGATTGGAATCGATTTCAACCCATGGGCTGCCCCAGTACGTTTCCCCATTCAGCTATTTAAAAGTCAGTGTCGGAGACCAGGATGTGGGCGGTCGTGCCTCGTGGTTGGCACAGGAGGCACTGGCCACTGTCGGAAGACAGGATACTGGGTTAGATGGACCTTTGGCCGTTCTTATGTCCTTGGGGTGAGAAACCTCGCACCAACTAGGATAACAACACGTGGGGTGCATCTCGCCCATTCACAGTGCCGTTACCCAGCATGACCTTTGCAGTACGGTGAGACGTTTAAGGACCTGGTTTAATGCCTTTCAGGAGATGTGGGCTCTCATCTGGCAGGGCTGCCACAGGTTACAATGAGTCTGGGGGTGGCAGCTGGTTTCCTTCGGGGGCTGATGCACGTCCCAAAGCTACCATTGAAATCTGGCATTCTTCAGCTTGACAGTCTGGGCGGTGGGGTTGCCCAGCCAGTTAGTCTAGCAGCCGTGTGTCCGCCCAAGGTTGAGGGGCCTTGGCAGGGCAGACAATGAGCTGTTTCCAGGGCTGCAATAAGAGGCGGGGCTGCAGATCAAGAGGAGATGCATTGGCATAGAGGCGCGCATGGGGTCCCAGGGGCTGCTGTGGGTGGGATTGAGGGGCATCAGCAGAGGTTCGTGGGGTTGGGGGTCTGCCAGGGAGGGGACCTGAGTTCTGCCGGCCGGAGGTGCTTCCTGGGCAGGAGTAGATCAATGTGGAGGAGGTCTCTTGCCTCGGTGTAGTGGGCAGGAATTAAACACAAGTGAGGGCATGTACTCCAAGCGGCTCGCGTTGTCGGAAGGAAGGGAAGCTGCCCTGGGTCTGCTCTTGGCTGGAGGATGAGGGTGGGGAGCCGGAAGGAAAATTCGAGTCATAGAGGCCAAGACCAGAAGGGACCATTGTGATCATCTCGTGTGGCACAGGCCAGAGGAGGGTCCCAAAGCAATTCCTAGAGCAGATCTCTTCGAAAAACAGCCCATCTCAATTGAAAAACAGTCAGTGATGGAGAATCCAGCATGGCCCTCCTCCCCCAAGGCCCCGCCCTCGCTCTGCCTTTTCCCTCCCCCTCCCCAGGCCCCCACCTGCTCCTTGCTCTCTGCCCTCCCCCAGCCGCCCAATCATCTAATCGGGGGCACCACCAAACACCAGTGGCTGGTGGGTGCTGAGCACCCCCTATTTTTTTTTCCTGTGGGTGCTCCCAGGAGCCTATGCCATGGGCTGTTTGTGGATTTGGGGCCAAGCCCAGAGCTGGTGTAGGGACGTAGGCTCGTTTATACCAACTGAGGCTCTGACTTGCAATGTTTCCCTCCTCGGGAAGTGCAGAGAGATGATGCTGTCTGCCTAGACAAAGCCAGGCCGTCTGCACAATCCCGCTCTGCTGACATGGCAACACCCTTTGGAGAGCCGTTCGCTGAGGGGGAGCTCGGCCCTGGAGCGGGGGAGCCCGGGGCTGGCACACAAGGGTTCGGGGCAGGGCTGAGGCAGCGTGGGTGACTGAGAGCGAAGGCTCCTCTCACCTGGGCATGAAGAGCCCTTGTAAACGCAGGCGGACTAATGACGCAGCATGAGCCTGGCCCTTCCTCCTGCACCGTGCAGCCAAACAAGGGAGTTACTCACGCTGCCTTGATACCAGAGAACCTGCCTTTTGTGCTCGTGTACCGGGCTGTCGTCCCACTTCTCCGGGGCTAAAAGTGCCTGGTTTGTAATTACCGGGGCAATCGCAGAGGTGGAAAGGCTTGTTTGACGTCGTTCATTTGCACTTGTCATCGTCCACGGTGCACTTCCAAATGCCCGCTGATGTCTGAGCTGTGGGGACGCTCCCGAAGGGCTGGACTGCGATGGGGTGGGCGTGGGCACATGTGATTTGCATGTGAGCTTTGCAGAAACCTTTCCCCACTTTTCTTTCCCAGACCTTCGCCCCTGTAGTCACCGGACCACGGCTTTGTTGAGGAGCGAGTGTTATTCGTTTCTCTCTGGTCCGATCCTGTATTGCTTTGCACACCCAAAAATCTACTTAAGTCAATGGGAGTTTTGAGGGTGCAAGGAATGAGGACCTCATGCTTGATAGCCACCCCGTAAAAACTCCAGGGCTGGAAGTACAGAGGCCCAGAGCTTTGGATCTACCAGCCCGCACGCTCAGAGGACAATGCTAGCTCTGCAGGCCAGGGGGACTCATTTCCAAGGGGCTGTTGGCTCTCATGTGTATTAGGGGCAGGAATTCAAGGGCTGCTCAGACATGTGCCTGGTGACTCACTGTCCCAGGTGGAATCTGCTCCCTTCTGCAGTAGGAACCCTGCAGGGTGGCTGCAGCTAGACACATGTCTTGGGCTGCCCCCCTCAGTCGCCAGTTCAAAGAGCGACGCTGAATTTGATGACCTGGTTCCGCACAGTAGCCTCTGCAGCAGCTGGAAATCTGGCCCCAGGGCACTGATGCTTCCACCAGCGTCCAAAAGAAGCAGTGACACTGGCACCGTGGTCGCCTGCAAAGCCAAGGGGAAAAGTCAGATTTCCCCAGGATCAAATTCAGTGGGAGCAGGGAGCAAGGTGCCCCCCCCCCCCAAGGCTGATGGTGTGAGACTTCCCTTCCTCTGCAATCAGCCAGGGATGGGCAACCCCTGTGCGCTTTGGCATAGGGGGCTTTCTTTTAGGGGTGGAATGGTGCAAAACCCAGCGTTGGTTCTGATGGAGCTGAGCTGCTGGGGAGCCCCTGGGGAGGAAAAGGGGACCCTGGTGTCAGTGCAAATTTCAGGGGCTCTGAAGTGGAGCCAACCTGCTGCCACAGAAAAGGTAACAAAATTTTGGGGGAGATTTATATAAAGCAGCGTCCGTGACCTCTCAGGCTGACGTGGGTTTGCTGGCAGTTGACTCCGATGTCAGTGGGTCTGTGGGTGGGTCGGGAGCTCAGATGGGCCGAGGGAGGCAACAATTTCTTGGGGACAATTGACTTCTTGGGACCTCAGCTGTATTTCCCAGAGATGGTTTGGTTTCTCTCTTAGTAGCCACATAGCGTGGCCCTAAATCCATTGATACATAGCGCACAAAGGCCTTCACACACTTGCCTAGCCCTAGGGTTAGGGATAACTTTCCCCATCCACCTCCACAAAGAAGTTTAGGGTCCTTTCTATTTCCCTCAGTAGGATTTAACGTCCAATTTTTAAAGGATGTCTTTTTGTCTCTGACTCTTTGACTCTGTTTAGCCATGGTGGCATTTTTTTTTTTGGCCCTCTTGCTGTTTTTATTTGGGGTATACATTTAGTTTGAACCTCTGTTATGGTGTTTTTAAAACGTTTCCATGCAGTTTGCAGGCATTTCACTCTGGTGACGGCTCCTTTTTTGTTTCCATTTCACTAGCCTCCTCATTTTTGTGTAGTTCCCCGTTTTGCAGTTAAATTATGCGGTGGTGGGTTTCTTTGATATCTTCCCCCATTTGCATTTAAAGTGGATGCAGGGCTATGAAGTTTGCTGGCTTGATGGCCCTGAATTCCCTATCTAACCCCGCAGCATGTGTGGCTTCCCCCACCCCCATTGCCCCCATGTTTCCCACGCCTGACTTAGAGGGGCCAGCTGCCTGTCCGGGCAAGTTCACTCTCCATGGCCCAGGCTCTGCTGAGACGATGACAAAGGGACCAGTTAAAGTCACTTGCAATGATGGATTTTGTGATGTCTCCGGGAAATGGATGGTTTCCCAGCTGCCCATTTCACCCAGACTGCTGCCCAGCCGTTAGGTGGGGTTGGTCCCTGGGACAGGTGCAATCATTTGTCTTCAAGCGCGTAGAATTGTCCTGTGCTGTGCCTTCCAGTGCCAGTCTCGGCCATTGGCGTGGGGGGAGGGGGGGCAGCATCACTTCCTGCAGCTTCCCAGGCTGTGTCCCCCATCCAGGTAGGGATCAGGCCCATACCTGCTGGGGGCGTGAAATCTGAGGCGCTGTCCAGCCCCGACCGTCACTGCTCAGCCCCGGATGCAGCGATTCCAACAGCAGCTCTCCCAGCTGCTCTCCAGAGACACCGCTCCCACTCCAGCCATGGGCACTGGAACGCGGAGCTCCCATTGGCTGCTTTTTGCATAACGGCGCAAGTGACTCTCCAATTACACGGCCAGCTTAGTTTCAATTGAATGCGGCGGGTTATTTGATCCCGCTAAGCCTCTGATTGTTTGTGCTGACACTGGCAATTAAAACGTCCTCCCATCTAAATAAATGTACCAGCTCCCACCTCTGGCAATGGGGCAGCAGGGCTGAGAGCCGTGCTGCTGGAGAGTGCCTGGCACAGAAATCTAGTGGGGCGGGGCATTGCTCTATACAGGAAACAATTCTCTGACCTACTTCTCTGGCTCCTGCCACTGAAGCGCCTGAGCAAAGCACAATCAGTGACGCATTTACCCCATGACACCTCTGTGAGCCAGGGCTGGGCTGTTGCGCCCATTGTACAGATGGGGAACGGAGGCAGAGAGGGTTGAACGCAGAGCCTCAGTGGTATTTAGGCTCCTAATGTCCTCTGGAATCAATGGGAGTTAGGAGCCTACGCTGGGCCCTGGGTCACCCAGAAAGGCTGGGGCAGAGTAGAGCAATAGAGCCGGGTCAGGACCATGGTCTCAAACCCAGGGCTGCTGGCACCGCGGGAAGCAGCCTAGGCCATTGTGCCTCGCTGACTCATCCCATCACCAGGGGATTCACAGACATGGGTAGGCCAGCTTCCAGGGTTCTGCCACCGGCTTCCTGATTGGCCACATGGGCTTGACCCTGATTGGCTGGTGACCATATATATATATATAACGTCCCACCTCCTATCTGGCCTTGTCTGAGCAACAAGCTGTTGCCTGCTAGTCACTGCCTGGACCCTGCCTCAGGCCCTGCTGGCCGGTACTTCCTGCGGCGCCCAGCTTCACAGGCTCCCCCCGTGGAAACCCAGCCTGAACTTCCCGCTGGCAATGCAAAAGCGTTGGCAGCCTAGAACCCCCATGGCCCCAGATTCTTATACCGGCTCACACTGCTTCTGTCTGCTTTGGGATTCCTTTCCCTCTCTCACAGCCGGCTGTGGCCAAATCGTCCTGGGAAGGCGCTGGGGAGGTTGTGATGCCTCCTGAGGGAACCCAGGGTTGCGAGGCACCTGACTACCCCCTGCCCTTCGGGTGAGGAAGCTTTGTCAGTGGCCACGATGCATCAGCTCCACTAGCAACGCAAGCCCGTCCCTTCAGGCCCCAATGACACTCTAAGGTTAGCGATTTGCACACCCCAACCTCCTTGCCCTCCGAGAATCTCCACGGAGTGTTTAGCCCCGGGACGCTGGCACTATCCACCAATCCGTTGGTTCCAAAGACCCCAGCTTACCAATTCCCCCCCGCAGATCACCAGTCTGCTGAACACACAGCACTGAGATAGTGAAATCACGTACAAAGCGTGGAGGTTCAAGTGAGCTGCCAAGTAGACGTATTGGAAGCACATGGTTACATATAGGATCAAATCATAACACGCATCCTAGAGCCTAGAGTTAATTAACAAGATACTCATCTGTCTAACCAAGTATTGCTCACCCCAAATCCTTGCAGTGCTTTACAGCTGGGCTGGCTGGGACCCTTCTTTCATGAGACGTGTTCTGTCAGTTTGCTTCTACGTGAAGGATTCAGTGTGTCCCATTGCACTCCAAGATATTCCAGGGTAATCTGATGTCTTTATTTATAAATCTAGTCCCAGCAGGGGGCTGGACTAGATACCTCCTGAGGTCTCTTCCAACCCTGATATTCTATGATTCTATGAAGAGTCACGTGGCTTTTAGCTCATGCAGTAGAGGCTCATACACTAAGCTTCGGAGATCCCAGGTTCAATCCTGCCTGCCGACACCCAGGGTCTGTCTGTGTTACACATGCGTGTGCTAATGCCAACAAAAGGACCTCTGCTGCATTACAGCTTAACTAACAGACAACTCCCTGCTTTCTACATTTGGCCACGGTAACTCTGGAAAGGGAAAGGAGCCTGAAATGTGTGCACCTTCGGCCGCCTTGTTCCTGTCGAGAATCATACCAGACTGAGGTAGCTTTGCCTGCTGGCTTTTACTTTTAATGAGCATCTGTGTTTCTTTTTTTAAACCCGCCTTGGCATCGTGTGGTCCCCCGGTGCAATGAACCCTGCTCAGGGCAAGCCCTGTCCCTGCTTTTGAAACAACGCCGAAGCGCATCGGTACGCAGGAGAACATAAGGCAAGGGCTGGAGCAATCAGTCAGTGTTCTTATTTATAGAAGAGCTGATCCCATTTTAATCCCATTAATATTTCTCTGGCTGGCATCACTAATTGCCTTGATAGAGCTTAGCTGCCTCTGCAGTTCGGAGTCGCAACAGTCTCGCTGTGCCGCCAAAGTGTGATAATTACACACTTCATCTAGCCCGCCAGCCGGGGAGAAAAAGCAGATCTTGGTGATGGAAATGTTTCAACGGAGCTGGGTTTAACCTAGATTTCTGGGTGTCTGAAAGGCAAACCGGCCTCGTTCCGTGTGTAACTAGACCGGGAGTGCTTCGTACGTCACACGCGGAATGACGTTTTGCACTTGCTGGATGTTGCCGATTTCAGCAGAGGATCTCGGAGCCCCCCCCCACCCCGCAGACAATCAAAGGCCTGATCCTGCGCGGTGCTGAACACCCTCACTGCCCATCGCCTCCATTTGATGTTGGGAGTGTACGAGGGCTGCCCTCTTGGCCGACACACCAGGGCTTGAACCAGGCACCTCCAGCGCTATAAGCAGCAGCAGCTACAGCTTGAACTAAAGCTCTGTAACGAGGGCCTTAGAGCAGGCTCCTCCCCCTGTAGATCAGGCCCAGAGAGGGAGTCCCATGAAACTCACTCCCCAGTGGTCACAAGTGCTCATTGGCTAACAGGGACAGGTGCAAGCCCCCCAGTGAGGCAGCTGGGGCAAGGATTACTTGGGGATTTTCTGTCCAGTGTGTACTGCATGGGACCCCAGCCCCTGTTCTGTCCTATTCGATGTGGGTTCTTACATCATGCCTACCACTGTTGTATCTGTGGTTTGGGGCCCTGGGGGCTCGGCTACACAGGACATTTATACCGGTGGAAGCTACCGGAGGAATGTAAGTCAGTACCTTCCTATGGGGATCACTCCCTGCGTGAACACTCTTATTCTGGTATAAGAATGGCCTTTTGTTAGTGTTGCTTACGTCACTGTGGAAGGGATTTAAGCTAAACTGAAAAAGCCGGCACGTCTTCACTACCCGCCGGATCGGCGGGTAGCAATCGATCTATTGGGGATCGACTTATCGCATCTAGTGAAGACGCGATAAAATCGATCCCCGATGGCTCTGCTGTCGACTCCGGAAATCCACCGTGGCAAGAGGCGGAAGCGGAGTCGACGGCGGCGCGGCAGCGCTCGACTCGTCGCCGTCCTCACAGCCAGGTAAGTCGACCTGAAATACGCAACTTCAGCTACGCTATTCACGTAGCTGAAGTTGCATATCTTAGGTCAACCCCCCCCAACCCCCCCGTAGTGTAGACCTAGCCTAAGAGTGTCCACACGGGGTATAATTATACCGGTATAACTTTCCCATGTAGACACACCCTTAGTATCTGGCACAGGGTATCCTGGCCCACCACTGTTTACCGCTCTCCATTCTGAAAACTGACCATTTATTCCTACCCTTTGTTTCAGGAGCGCCGCCAGCTTTTCTGCCACCCTAGGCGGCGGAAGGTCCCGCCTCTGAAATACTGCCGCGGTCGCCGCCCCCCAAATTGTAGCGCCCTAGGCGACTGCCTAGGTTGCCTAATGGGTTGCGCCGACCCTGCTTTGTTTCCTATCTTTTAACCAGTTACCGATCCATGAGAGGACCTTCCCTCTTATCCCATGACAGCTGACTTTGCTTAAGAGCCTTTGGTGAGGGACCTTGTCAAAGGCTTTCTGAAAATCTAAATACACTGGATCCCCCTTGTCCACATGCTTCTTGACCCCCCTCAAAGATCCCACTAAGTTCTTGGCCTCGTCAGTGGCAAAGAGTATGTTAGATTCTTCAATGAAAATGAAACGGTCATCTTAAAAAAACCGGTACGTTGTAAACTAGTGCAATGTATTTCTCTAGCTCACTGACTCCATCTTAGGCCACATCTACAGTGGAGACTTCTGCTGGCATGCCAGTCAGGAGTGTGAGGGTATGCTCTCTGACTGATACAGCCTGAGTGGCAGAAGCCGCTAGTGTAGACAGAGTTATACTGGCAAAATTGCACTGTTGTTGTTTTGTCCCACGATAATCAGTTTAGGCCATGGGGTTCAAGAATGAATTTGGCAGCTCATCCAGGGTCCTTTGTAAAGGTTTGCTCCAAGGTGTCCAATCTGAAAAGCTTCACTTTCCTTACAATATTACATTCAAAAGCATGGGCAGGTGTCAAAGCCAGCTCCCAACACATCATGCAGAGATGGTCTTGGTCCCATCTCTGTTGGTTTTCAGTCCTGCAGTGTGCCCTGTCCTCAGGCTCACAACAGTGGAAGTTATTTTCCGAGATGCTTTGATATCAGTTGGAGGAGCTTCCATCTTGTGACCATTTATTTCAACTAATATTTCCCTTTTAAGGGTGTCAATATCCTCAACCCTTGTCATTTCAGCTGTGTTTCCAATCTTCCAGTTTTGGCCATCAGCTACTTCATAGACTCACAGACTTTAAGGCCAGAAGGGCCCTATACATTCCCATAGGCATCAAATTATGATGGAATCCATTGAAAAGTCAACATATTGCCTTGCTTTCCGAGTCCTTTGATGAACTGCGTTGTTGTTGGGATTCTGGTTTCTCCAAAAGGAACCAAGGATTGCCACCTGCAAGTTAACAAACATCACGACATCCACCTCTATTTCTGCTCTGTGTATTTCTTGCAGTGCAGAGAAGAAAGCTTTCAGTTTGGCCATATAGTTCAAGCTGCAATGTCCTGAACTTGGTCTCCTTCCAACAGGCCACTGCATGAAGACACCACAGCCACCATTCTTGAAGGATTTATCTGATGTGCCATCAGTGTGCACACGAATCTGTTTGCCTTGTGCCTGATGCTGTTGGATGGGCTTTTCTACAATATTCCTTACTGTGGCCAAGTCTGTGTGTCCCTTGGAGCAAGGTTCCAAAGGAGGAAGACATTTACTAAAGCAAATGGGTTAATGTGGAGGAATTACTGGGCATACAAACTTCTTCACACACTCTACCTTCCTAGTATCAGGGCCATCCTTTAGGCATACACAGTATACGCACCTGCAAAAATTTGGGGCACCACTGGGACCATAGGCACCGACTTCTCATCTTGTCGTGGGGGTGCTCAACACCCCCACTCCACCTCTTTCCCCAAGCCTCCGCCCCACCTCTTTCCGCCCCTGCTCCACCCCTGCCCCGCCTCCTCCCCCGAGCACACCCCGGCCCCACTCCTCCCCCTCCCTCCCAGAGCTTGAATGCTGCGAATCAGCTGTTCGCGGCGCTCTGGAAGCGCTGGGCGGGAGGGAGAGGAGTTGGTAAGCGCGGGGCCACTGATGCGTGAGAGGCAATTTAGTGGGTGCAGAGCACCCACTGGCGCCAAGCTCCCCTCCTCTACCCCCCTCCCTCTCATGCGCGATGCGTGAGAGAGAGGGGGCAAGGGGGTAGAGGAGGGGAGCTTAGCACCAGTGGGTAAATTTTCCCCGTGGGTGCTCCAGCCCCGGAGCACCCTCCCATGGAGTCTGCACCTATGACCAGGACAGCAGGTAAGAGCGGGTCAGCTCTGGCACACACAGCGTGCGCTGCAGACTCCTTACTAGGCAGAAGACAGGGGCCGTATTCACAGAGCCGAATGCGCCGGCGCGGCGCATGCTGCGTGAGGGAGAGAGTACGGGGCTCGGGGCTCTGCGGGGAACTGTGACTCTCCGCATCATTCTGTCAATAAATCAGCATTTTTTTTATAGCACTACTTCTTTAGTGCAAGCAGAGTCCATCAACATTACAGTGGCTTCATTTGTTTCAACTCTTTTTAATCACCTGCATGTGGCAAGTTTTCCAATACTGTCAGCTTATGTCTGTGTTGCTAAGAGCAAGTCAGGCATAGGGGCAGCAGTTTAATAATACTGCGTAGGGCCCCATAAACCCTAAGGACAGCCCTGTCTAGCATCCCCAGGAGCTTTTGTTTCTTCAGTAGCCTTTACCCACCTTTCAGAGCAAGATGAACTTTTTGGCCTTGGTTTGGTTTTTCCAATTTCTGAATAGCGCTGACATTCAGATCGAGAACAAAGACTATTTCCAGACCAAATGAGCTGCGCCTTCCTACGCTCCTCAAGAGGTTGAACATCCGACCCTTGTTCACAAATGTCTGTGTTCACTGGTAGATGTTGTTTCAGGTGGGGAGGGGGCCCTTTACAGAGTGCAGCTTTTATAGCACAGCTCCAGCCACACGAGGCGTGCTTTGCTGGTGTAGTTGACGGGTATTCCTGGGCCGTACAGCACTCCTACTAGAGGCATTGCCTGTGATTAACAGGGAAAACATTCAGAATCCCAGGAGGAAACGTTCCCCATCATTGTCCCGCTCCTGGTACAGGCCTTTGTTGGAAACAAAATATTGGACACAGGAGGGGCAGAAGCTTCCTAAAAGTGGGGGGGCCACCGGCACCCAAACTGTGGCCCCGCCTCCACCCCTGAGGTCCCGCCCCCAAGTTGCCCCTTCTCCCAAGGCCCCGCCCCCACGCCACCTCTTACCCCCCCCCCAAGACCCCGCCCCTGCTCATTCCTCTCCCTCCCCTCCCCCCCCACCCATATAGCCGCTCACCCTTACAGCCACTAAAAAGTTGCAGGACATAGCCCTCCCACTTTATAGCCCCCCCTGGGCCCCCTGTTCTGGCGCCCCTGATTGGACAAGATGGATGGTGAGACTGATCCAGTCTGGCGGTTCCTCTCTCCCGTTGTCCTTGACACTGGAAATGCTCTTTAGTTACTTTTATTTCTCTGGGCTTGGACAATGACAATCATTTCTGTTGCTAAGTCCCTGTCAGGTTCTTGGCCCTGCAATCTCGGAGTTTCAGTCCCTGTGGGGGAGAGTTTGTTGTTATATAAATGGCTGTTTTTACTGGAACGTTTTAAAAACGTGTTGCTTTTGGCTTTTATAAAAGCGTTTCTTTTCCGAAATGATGGGAGCTGAATTTAAGTGGATGGTGTCTCTTTAAATTCTCTCCCTTGGACTAGTCTAAGTGGCTGTTAGTAAAAGAGGCAAGGGCTTTTCAACTACTATATATAATCTCACACCTGACAACGTCTCTTTAATTAAGCCGCTCAAGTTTTGGCTTGTGAATGTGCAGCGTTTAATGCACAAGGTTGTGATCTCTCTTCTCTTATGTGATAATTATTTCATTACAGGGTATGTCGTTAATGAAGCTAAATCCATGAAGAGTCCAGTCTTTAAGCCAGAGAGGTAGCTGGCATGAGGAGTGTGGTACGAAGTAATACCAACTACTAAGTAAGGGCTGAGCCTGCAATTGACTGCACCTGCTTGGGGCCTGCGATTCCAGACCACACGCAGCCCATGTGGTCACACCAGTGAGCAGGTTATGGTGTGTGTGTGGTCCCCCTCTAACTGGCTAAGATCATTTCCATGGTAGCTGTAACATGCACTTTACCCTGACCGGTTTTAGAGAGCAAATTGATTTTTGCAGTGGAGGAAGGTTACCCAGATCGGCATGCGATGAACAGCTGTGATTCCCTGCCCAGACCTCCTCCGGGCTTCATTCACTAGCTCTGTCTGCAGCAAACAGGTGTTCCTTCACAGCCATGGCCAGGTAACGTCTGGGTTCCCATTGCCCAGCATAGTGTTTCTCAGGCCAGAGGCAGCTGCAGGTGAGAGCGGGGGCTGGGTGTATGTGCGCCCCCATGATCCAGGCTGTTTCAGAGTCGGGGGAAAGGGGCTCTCTTGACGCTGCAAGAGAGGGGCCAGTCCTGCCAGGTGGGCTGGATTTGGTGATGTCAGCCCCTGTCCACAGAGAACTGGGCAGAGACCCACCAAACTCATCACACACGAGGCCAGCCATTGCATTGCCAGCTGAGCAGCGCGTGGGTCATTTCCATTTCCTCCCTCCCACCCCCGTTCCTCTGGGGTCTCTCTGAAGCACCCGACACTGCAGCAAACCAAGAATGCTGCTTAATGGCTGCTTGGATGGGAACAGCGATGCGTAAAACGCCCTTCCCACGCAGGCCTTCTCCAGGAACAGCGAGGTGGCAAAGCAATCCGGTGAAAACAAACTTCCCAGGGATGAGAACTAATTAGAGCAGCAGATGGCACAGAGAGAGAGAGAGAGAGAAAGCAACCCCAGCAGGGGGGCGAGAAGGCAGCATCCAGGGGGTTTGTCTCAAAAGAACCAGGCCCGAAAAGGGTGACATTTTAAATGGATTTGTTCAAGGTAACATTAGTAGAACACGAGAGGCGGTGTGACCTAGTGGGTAGAGCACTGGTCTCGGGTGCAGGAGACCGGGCTCTGTTCCTGGCTCTGACACTGGGCTGCTGCGTGATTGTGGACACGTCCCATCACCTTTTGCCTCAGTTTTCCCCTCTGTAAAATGGGGCTAGTGAGCCGGGCCCACCTTTGTAAAGCGCTTTGAGATCGACTGGCGAGAAGCGCCACAGAGAGGTTGCTACGGAACTCGCCCCTGGTACTATTATACCCCAGCACGCGCCCTGCAGGAGGGGTGGGACTGCCGAGCTCCAAGAGCATCCGTAAGTGATCACACACGCCCGCTAATCTCACCCCCGGCCCCATTTCTCCATAGCTCAGAGTCAGCAACTCCTTCTTCACGAGCTTCCTTCCCAGGGTGACTTCCCTCCGGGGCGCTGGCACAGGCACAGGCGCAGCCGGCATCCCGGGGCAATCTTTTACCCTCCATTCTGATGCACTATCTTCATGCTTGGTTTGGGCGCCCTTTTTGTAGTGTCCCATTTTCGATTGGTTAATATTTATGTAATCCTGCCCAGCAACTGAGCAAAGGCGGGAAACTCAGACAAAAAGAGCGGGAAAGGGTCACGTGGTCCTAAGTAATCCGCCTGGTAACAGGACAGGAAATAAGGGACTGGCGTAATGTGACAGGTCGCTGTCCGCCCGGGAGGCAGCCCGTGTTCGGGTCGCGCGGTTCTTCAGGAGAACATCAACCACCTGCCTGGAACCCTCCCGGCGATTGTGACCTGCTCCAGACATCTGCGGGTCCTGATCCCTGGGTGGCGTGGTCCTGGAGTTTCCCCGGACTCTGGTCGTCTAACTGTAACATTAAGACTATTCGTTCGGTAGCCAATTTATTCTTGTTGGGGATCTGGCTTAATGCCCATTTGTTTGGTAAACCACCGAGCTGTTTTATATCGGTGTATACCTGGTTTATATCTGTATATCTTCTTTGTTAATAAATCCTTTTAGTTCACCCTTTAAATATCTTGTTTTACTGCCACTATAGGTGATAGACCCTAATTCAGGGAAATCGAACTTGCTTTGGAAGCAGGGATCCTTAAACTTTTCTCTTAAGTATTCTTCTGGTAACATCAGGATTGTGGAGCACAGTTGCCTATGGGGGTGAAGGAACAAACCCCACCACCAACAAAACAACCCTCTAACCAGGGCCGGCTCTAGGTTTTTTGCTGCCCCAAGCAAAAATAATTTTGGCTTTCCCCCCTACCCCCCGCACCCACTGCACCCTCCTGCCGCCCCAGCCCTGGGTCACTGGTAACTCGCTCCCAGGGTGGGTCATTCAGCAGGAATTTTGGATGTGCACAGAACACAGACAGGATTGGTTCCCATATGGTTACAGAACTGCAGTGAAGTGGAACAATTTTCAGCTTGTGTGATTGAAGGCTATCTGGATGCATATTATAAGACTGTCCTACATAAATGAGGAAAAGTTGAGGTGCCTTTATTATTCTTTTGTTCCATTCTTTGTTTCTATGGGGAATTTACCAATGCAATATCATGGTCTTCCTTTTAAACAAATAAAACTAAAACTCAAAAATAATAATAATAATAATTAATAAAAAAAAGCAATGTCTGTTGAAAATAGCAATTCCAGTCCTAATAACCACTGGGAAGCATTTCTTGCTCAATTTATTCTACTTTTTCCTACAGCAAGTTACAGTGGATCAGTATATTTGATTTGGGAGAAATGAAGTAACAGCTGCCCAAATTGAGCTTGAGCACTCCTGAATTTTGCGGGTGTTCAAATCTGGAAGGCAGATGCTGGATTCCCTTTCTGAATATTAGCTAAATCTGGAAAAGAAAAGTCAATTTCTGCTTCCATGGCTCAGAAGTGTAAATCCTCCTACGTGCCTGGTACTGAATCTAAAGCTGCCCAGTCTAGTAGAGCCTCCCCTCCCTTACTTTTCATTTTAAATTCTAGTGGGATCCACGTACCTGCCTTGGTAGGCTTCAGATAGAGAGGTGCAAAGTCCATTAGTCCACCCAATTCTTTCTTTGGGGGAGAGCCCAGGGCTGGGGCAGCAGGAGGTGCAGGTGGGAGCCAGAGCTGGAGTGGCAGGGGGTGCGGGTGGAGGGAGAGCCCAGGGCTGGGGCGGCAGGAGGTGCGGGTGGAGGGAGAGCCCAGGGGTGGGGCGGCAGGAGATGTGGGTGGAGGGAGAGTCCAGGGCTGGGGCAACACAGGGGTGCGGGGGGAGCCCAGGGCTGGGGTGAGGGGCAGCTAAAAACCTAGAGCTGGCTCTGTCCCTACCATTCACAGCAAGCTGCAGCATGAGGTTTCAGTTCTACACGCCTTCCCCCTCCCTTTCCTGTTAATTGCGGCCGAGGGAATGCTGGGAAATGTAGTTCTTTCCCTGCTCCAGGGCTGGCTCTATAGGCAGGGAGCTAACCAAGGAACTACAGCTCCCAGGGCTCCCTGTTGGTTCTCAGCTCCCAGGCTGGATTCTTGCGCCCCTGCAAATTTGCCGCCCCAAGCACCTGCTTGCTTTGCTGGTGCCTAGAGCCGGCCCTGCCTCTAACGTGTCCTCCTGACTCCATGTGCAGCAGAGATGGTGTGTCTGGGGGCTCAGTCCTTCCTAAGAACGGCCAGGCTGGTCCATCTAGCCCAGTAGCCTGTCTCTGACAGTGACCAGTACCAGAGCTTCAGGGGGAGTGTACAGAACCGGGCAGTTGGAGTCATCCACCCCTGGCTTCCCCTCCTGGCTTCTGGCAGTCAGAGGTTTAGCGTCGCCCCAAGCATGGAGTTGCATTCCTGATCATTTTGGCTAATAGCCAGTCATGGACCTATCCTCCATGAACCTACCTTGTTCTTTTTTTAACCCAGTTATACTTTTGGCCATCACAACATCCCCATGGCAATGAGTTCCAAGGTTCACTGAGTGACGTGTGAAAAAGTACTTCCTCTTGTTTGTATTAACCCGGCTGCCTATTCATTTCATCAGGTGCCCCTTGGCTTTTTGTGTTGTGCGACTGGGTAAATAACACTTCTCTGTTCTTTCTCCACACCAGTCATGATTTTATAGAACTCTATCACATCCTCCTAAATCATCTCTTTTGTAAGCTGAAAAGCCCTAATCTTTCTAGCCTCTCCTTATATCAAAGCCGTTCCGTACCCGTGATCATCTTTGCTGCCCTTCTTTGTACCTTTGCCGGTTCTACTACATCCTTTTTGAGATGGGGTGACCAGAGCTGAACGCAGTAGTCAAGGTGTGGGTGCACCCTGGGTTTATATAGTGGCATTAGGATATTTTCTGTCTTACGTTTTATCCCTTTCCTAATAGTTGTTAACATTCTGTTAGCCTTTCTGACTGCTGCGGTTCATTGAGCAGACGTTCAGAGAATTATTCACGGTGACGCCAAGATCTTTTTCTTGAGTGGTAACAGCTAATTC
Source organism: Terrapene triunguis (assembly GCF_002925995.2). Taxonomy (NCBI): domain Eukaryota; kingdom Metazoa; phylum Chordata; order Testudines; family Emydidae; genus Terrapene; species Terrapene triunguis. The sequence goes on along the minus strand of NW_020664446.1, from coordinate 3,513,379 downwards.
CAAACCCATCATTATATACATGTAGCTGGGGTTATTTTTTCCAACGTGCATCACTTTGCACTTATCGATGTTGAATTTCATCTGCCTTTTTGTTGCCCAGTCACTCAGTTTTATGAGATCCCTTTGTAACTCTTTGACAGTCAGCTTTGGACTTAACTTGCTTGCGTAATTTTGTATCTTCTGCAAACTTGGCCACGTCTCTGTTCATTCCCTTTTCCAGATCATTAACCAATATGTTGAACAGCACAGACACCCTGTCTCTCTCTATATATATCTATTTAGTCAGCAAGCTTTGGAAACTCTGCCATCTAATTTCCAGCTAATAATTTTTTTCTTTAAGGGAGTGCAGTGATTGTGCAGGGGGTGTTTCCAGCCTTATGGACGGACATCTTCTAACTATCTCCCAGAGCAGGTATGCTATACAAAGCTGTAGAACAAGCATTCCCCACCTCACTCCCCCTCACCAGCTACTGGGCCATCGGCCTGGCCAGGAAAGACCAACCCTTGGAGTAAGAGGAGGGTTTATTCTCCATGGACCCCTTGGTCATAGATTTTAAGGCTAGAAGGAACCATTATGACCATGTAATCTGACCTCCTGCATAACACAGGTCCGAGAAGCCCACCCAATAATTCCAGCCTCTGTCTATACTTCCTGGCCTCCATCCCCATGGGACTCTCCCAGACCCAGCTTAGCACAATGACAATTGCTGGTGGAGCTAGATCCTCTCTTGTAGGCAGATATCCAATCCCTGTGGTAGACAATCCATTGCCGCTCTTGGGAATCTGTCAACAAGGGAACCGGCGCACTGTGAAATGGCCTTAAATCCATCCACCAAGAGAACACCGTATTCCCCTCTCCATCCCTATCTCCTTTGATCCCTGCAGAGAAGCTATAATGATTATTTTGAGACAGCCATTTCCAGGGCAAAAACCGGATGCAGTAAATATAGGTGTAGCTACAGGATGGAGGAGGAGGATCACCAGGGGGTGGGAAATTACACAGGAGATGAAGGGGAAAAGCCGTCCCCATGGCGCAGGGTATTCTGAGCACCAGCGAGGTCAGCAGCAGCCGGAGCAGAGTTAGAAGAAGGCTGAGATCGGGGAAATTGCTGGTGAACAATGGGAGACACGACATCTCCTGAAAGCAAATGACTGAGGTTAAAGCACCATTTTCAAATGCATTGGCTGGACTAAACTCTAGCCCTGCTGCATTACTGCAGTGCTGACAGGCTTAAACAGGCCCTGCATTGTTGTCGGTGTCCAAGGAGCGACGGGAACACTGGGGCAACAGGCTAAGGGAAATGGACACGTTGTGGGAATTCAATTTACCGTCTCGTCCCCGAAGTATATTCGTGCTATGTGACGTTGGTGCCTAAACCTGGCATTAGGGGGCGCTGTTCTTCTGGAGGTGCTGTCTTTTGGATGAAATGTACAAGGGAGCTTCTGGCCAGGTGTGGTCATTAAAGAACCTACCATGCATGTTTGCAAGGGTGTTGGGTTGTTAGGCTGGGCATCCTGGCCAAACTGCATGCTGGGTGATCATGTCCCACCTCCCTCCATTCTCCCTGCAGTGGGAGGAGCTGCGGCTATTAAAGGTTGCACAACTGTTTTCATTCCACTCTCCTGCTGTTTTCAGTTGCTCACAGCTTCTACCTTTTGGGCTGATGTTTTTCACGCTCCATCTCTGCCTGAAAATGGCTTGTATTTGGAAAGTTTGGGCAGACAGGGAGGGGTCAGCCATCTGGGAACAGGAGGAATCAAATGGTCTAATAGTGCCTAGCTCAGCGGGGTGAGGATGGCTGGAGTGTGCTCTGCATCCAGAGGCGTGCTAAGCATTAGACGCAGACAAGTCTTAACAGGGCCCTGCATCAGACACTTTGCTCTCTCGCCTGAGTTCAGACGTCAAGTAGCTGGCTCCACATTCCTTTCCCCTCCTAGTGAAAGTGGCTCAGAAAGAACACCACTCACTCATCCTGCTTAAAGCTACCGTCCCGCAATTCAGGAGGCAGGAGTGCATTTCAGTGGTTCTTATGTAACAGGTAGGGTGACCAGACAGCACATGTGAAAAATCGGGACAGGGGGTTGGGGGTAATAGGAGCCTATATTAAAAAAAAAGACCCCCAAATCGGGACTGTCCCTATAAAATTAGGACATCTGGTAACAGGTCACCTATAGGCATACATTCGGCTCAGTCTTTGTAGGCTCCTTCCTGAAGGCTTGCCATAATGTCAATGACTGGTCAATTTAGAACAAAAAAGGGATAATATTTTCTCACACAACCTGTGCAACTCACTGCTGCAGGAGACATTGGCTCGAATGTGGCGGCTGGGTTTTGTCAGGGGATGGATAGTCTCACGACCCATAATAACAAGCAGCTTAAGAGCCAAATCCTTGCTCACGTGAGTTGTGGCACTGACTGAAAGCATTGGAGAAGGGCTTTTCCACTGTGCAGTCGCAATTCCCCACCCCTAGTCCTGCTGCCCCACCTCCCATCTGGAGTGACAGCCTCTAGGACCACTCTAGTCCAATCAGTGTCTCCCCTGAGTCTGTCACTTAGGGATCAAGTTAATGCCGACATTTCCCAAATCCCCCCCAAAACAGCCTTTTGATTGCAGCCACTGTCAGGGGTACAAAAGGTGTTTCAGGTGCCCAACTCCCATGGGAAGTCAGTGGAAGTTGTGCGCCTCCCACTCCTATCTGTGCCTTTGGAAAACTTCCCCTCCGCCATTGTGCCCTGAGTCTGGGCTGGAGCCAGCAGCTTAGAGGTGGAAGGCTCTGTATCTCATTACCAAGGCCCTGGGCCATCCGTGTGAACAGAGTTTCTCCTAATCCCCATTGTGTTTGCTTCCCTGTGAAGCTGGCTGATTGATCTAACCTGTTGTTCCAAACAGCTGAAATCCTGTTTGAAGTTGTTCTGTTTCCCTTAAAACAGACCTTCCCTGCCCTTTGCCCCGCCTCCCCTGGCTCCCAAGAAGAAGGGTTTTGTTAGCCCAGGTGGATTTATGCGCGTGATTTATTTTGGGGGAGCCGCTCCCCTTTGCCAGGCCCACGTCCCAGTCTGCGTTGTGGGATTGTGTGGGCTAGAACAAGTCAAAGGGAAGGGGGAATGGCCTTGGTGGAACATCAGGACCCAGCACGTGGTAATCCTGACCCCTTCAAGTCAAGGAGAGTTTTGACGTTGGCTCCAGTGGGCACCATGAAGTTGGGAGGCTCTGGGGCCAGTTACTGGTCAGGAGTAGAGTGAATGGGAACCTCCAGCCCAACTCTGCCTTGACACCACACGTGATTTGTGGCTGGAGGCCAGGTTTGAACCCATGCTGGTTCCGAGGTGAGCCCAAACACAGAAGGGGCCTGTTTTCCGGATCCAGCTCAAGATGACGGCCGTCTCCCAGGAGCTGATCTCCTGGGATATCTGCTACTCAGGGTGGTGAGAAATCTTTGTGGGACTACAAACCCTGGCCTACACCTTGATCTAAACATCCCTGGCTCCACCATCTGCAGTCAGAAGCTCCAGCAGTGGCACGTAGACTCCTAGTCTGGAAGCCGGCGACAACTGCCCAGCTGACTTGGCTGTCCAGGTAATGGGCTGGTTCGTTGGCCTTGGACTGAGGAGCCCTGAGCCATCAAGAGACCTAACCAGGCCCCTTTCTGCCTTAATGAAGATGTGAAAGGCTCACGGTTGTGTGTATCGGAGAAGCAGCACTATACAGAGTGTTCCACAACGCGCTCTCCCGAGGGCCATGCACTCCAGCCTACAATGGCTCGGCTCCTCTCAGCTCACCAACGGCACGTTGGCTGCTCCCCGGATATCCGTGTTTGGATTCTTCCATTGGTAACGTTGACAACAGGCCGCTGTGGCCAAGGTCTGCGGAGCAGGATGGGTTCTGTTATGGGGCGAGGTTGAGGGGAGGGCATCTCTGGTGTGGAACTCTGCAAACACCTGGGATATTTTGTCTGAGAACTTTGGGGACAGGGAAGCCAGTGTTGGCCCTAAACTGGGGGTTCTCATGCTGGGGGTTATGAACAGGCATCAGGGGGTAACGATGACCCTGCCCTCCCTACATGGCTGAACAGACGGGCAGTCCTAACTCCGTCCTGGCGAAATGTGAGGGAAATCCCAATCTGGAAATGTTGAGAATGAGCCATCTCCTTCCCCACCTGCATCCCAGTGATCCATGAGTCCTGTGAATGCGCCACGCTCTCCCAATAGCAAATCTCCGCTTTGGGTGGCTGCGGGGAAGGGATTGAACGGAGGGAGCAAATCCGGCATCTCCTGCCAAGAGGCTGGTACAGGCAGGCTGCTCCAGATCTCCAGTGATGTAAATAGGGACTAGCTCAGGTGCCGGTAGGTCATGCTCCCGAACACGCAGCATAGTCTGCCGGACCCGTAGGCTGTGTGTTGGCCTCCTCTGGTAGCTCTTTCTATCGGCTCCTACCAGTGGCTGCAGCGCCCAGCCCTGCCGGTGGGGGACTGCGCCGACGCGCTGCTGCCATTTAGCTCTGCGCAAAACGTGACCCTGGACGGTCTGACAGTGTCCATGTTGTCACCGAGGGAGAAAATGGGAGATTTTGTGCCATCCCGACTCCTCGCTCCCTCAACTCCCCATCTGAATTCAGAGCCGCAGTATATAGGAATTGGGTCGTATCCGCCCCTTTACAAGGTTTGGGAGCCTCTAGTGGGCCTGGAGCCACCAGAGCCCTCCCAGAGCGGCTGTGTGCATAGGTAGCTAGGCCTGGTATATTTTATGGTATACCAGGTCTAGCTACCTATAGACTGTAGCAATAGAAGACAAGGAGGGCTCCCAAACTATTTAAAGGGACACGACCCAATTTCTATACACTGAGAGTTGGCCCTAATTGACAAAGTCTTCAGCAGGTTCCCTTATCGCCCACACTCTTATCACCCACGACCACGGTGCTGCCCGGGGCTGATGGGCCTGGGAGCCTCGGCGTTAGGCTCTCTGGAGGCAGAATCTTCTCAGCAGCAGGGCGCCAGCCAGGGAAACCCTTCCTGGGAGAGATCAGATTGGCTGAGCACAGGCGAGGCCTAGAGTGACCAGATGTCCCGATTTTATAGGAACAGTCCCAATTTTGGGGTCTTTTTCTTACATAGGCTCCTATTACCCCCCACCCCCATCCCGATTTTTCACATTTGCTGTCGGGTCACCCTAGCAAGGCCCTGCCTCCTCAGCAAAGCGTTCCCCCAAGTGGCGTGGAGCGCAGCAGGGTGATCTAGTGGCGAGGGAGCTGGAGTGGGTGTCAGGAGCCCTGGATTCTGCTGAGTGACTTTAGGCAGGTCTTTGAGCCTTTCTGTGCCTCTGTTTCCCCTCCCACTCTTTATCTGTCTGAGCTCTCCAGGGCACCGGCTGTCTTGCTATGGGTTTGTACCGCGTTTAGCCCTGCTCTCCATGGGGGCTGCTGAAAGAACGTTCTGGGTTCGGCTAAACCTTGTTGAAAGGGGTGGTTGTAACCGCCACCCTTCATTTGGAATAAATGCAAGATGCAGCTCAACTCCTTTATGGAGCTAGGGAGCTGAAACCACAGCAGCCTCCACCAGGACAAAGGCACGTGTGGGCGGAGGGGTTTCGCCGGCCATTGTTTTGTGAAGGTTTGTGTGTCTGTAAGAGAAAAGACCTGAGAAGTAGAGAGAGGAGGAAGCGCCAGCCACAGAAACACTGGCCGTGTGACCCTGAGGAAAAGCTGAAAGAGAGAACTTTTGGGTTGTGTGCTGGCTAGAAAGGGGCTGGGAATTGTGAGCAAGTAAAGCGTCTCCTGCTGTTTGATTCCTCCTGTGCTCAGAGAAACAGGAATTTGTGCATTCTTGGTAAACAAACAGGAGGGCATCAAAGAATTACCTGACTCCACCATCAATTTCTCCTCCTAACCGAAATAACCTGCAACACCCTGAATTTTGGCTAATTCCTTCTGTCAAAAAAGAGTGTGACAAAGTTCCTCCTCTACCTTGGTGGGTCCTGCGCTTATTGGCGGATTTGCTCGCTTCACAGATTCACCCTGTGGGTCAGGAAACAGGCCAGAGACCTTCCCCTCTGGTAGAAGCTATAGTCCAGGTCAATTCCTCCGGTGTTTAATCAGGAGTTGGGAGGTTTGGGGGGAACCCGGGCCCGCCCTCTACTCCGGGTTCCAGCCCAGGGCCCTGTGGACTGCAGTTGTCTAGAGTGCCTCCTGGTACAGTTGCACAACACCTACAACTCCCTGGGCTACTTCCCCATGGCCTCCTCCAAACACCTTCTTTGTCCTCACTACCGGACCTTCCTCTTCATGTCTGATAACGCTTGTACTTCTCCGTCCTCCAGCAGTACGCCTACTCACTCTCAGCTTCTTGCACACCTCTTGCTCCCAGTTCCTCGCACACACCTCCTTTTCTCTGGCTCCCCCTTGCTTGACTGGAGTGAGCCCTTTTATAGCATCAGAGGGGCCTTAATTAGAGTCAGGTGCTTAACTGCCTCACCTGACTCTTAGCAGGTTAATTGGAGTCAGGTGGTCTATTAGCCTGGAGCAGCCCCTGCTCTGGTCACTCAGGGAACAGAAAACTACTTATCCAGTGGCCAGTATATCTCCCTTCTGCTACTCTGCTGTTCCCAACTGGTCTGGGTCTATCACAAGAGTAATAACACACACTGATCTGCATCCACCGAGAGAAGAAACCCCTTTGTGACTTGTCATGAGCTTTTTCTGTACCAGGGCTCGGGCACTTAGATATCAACATAATATGTGCCTCCTCTCCCCAGTGCCAGTCTGTGTTTGCAGGAGAAATCCCTGATTTTCCATCTGTCCTATTTTACTCTTAAAAAGCAGGGTCTGGTTTCACGTCTAACAAGCAGGAAAGCTGCTTTCAGGCTTGTCTTCATGTCTTGACAGGCCAGGAGGAACTTTTATTGCAGCAAACTCACGTCAGGGAGGATGTGCAGGCCGGTGCAGACTTGCCAGCCAAGCTAGGGAGCACGGTCATGAGCCTTCTGGAATGGACAGAGGAGATGAAGCTGTGGAATGGGCAATGAAATAGCCTTCGCTGGTCAAACCTCCCGGTATTTGAACATAGAATGAATGATGCAAACAGCCTGGCCTTCCAATAGCTCTACCAACTCCCTGGCTCTGCTCTCTGCTGGCTACCAGATGGCTAGCTCCTTGCCTTTCCTTCCAGGGCCCCACCTCCTGGGAGAACTGAACAGAGAGTTAACCCTTTGCCTGCTGGGAAGCATAGATTGGGTCTGCCACTTCCATCTTTCCCCAGTTGAATCAGAACCTGCAGCCAGAGGAGGGTAGGAGTTAAGCAGCTCCGTCCCCGTCCTGCAGGGCCCTCTGTGCATGCGGAAGCCTGTAGCCAAACACTTCAGAGTGGAAAGAGCGCCTGGCTCCCTCTGTTGGTGGAAAGGGAAAAGCATAGCTATAGAGCACTTCATTTACATATGTTACATACCCACAATCCACCAGTAGCACTTGGCTCTCACCCTAACAATACCACTCTTAGGTTATGTCTGCACTTGCAATTGAACAACAAAACTTTTGTCTTTCAGAGGTGTTAAAATCCAACCCCCCACTGAAAGACAAAAGTTTTGCCATGACAAGTGCCAATGTGAACAGCGCATTGTCTGCAGGAGCGTTCTCCTGCTGACAATGCAAATGCCGCTCATTGGGGGTGGAAGTTTTTTGTTGGCAGGAGAAGTAGGACTGGAAGGAACCTTGATGGAGACTGGATGAGGATGAGATCTCCAAGCAAAGGGATTGGCCTTTGAAATATCCAGATAGCTGGCCCAGTTGGGACTGGGTTTTGTTTGTGTGGGTTTTTTTTATTTTAATGTAACAAACTTCCTCAGCAGCCTTTGCAATCCAAATACAGCTCCAGGGGTAGGCAACCTATGGCACGTGTGCTGAAGGCGGCACGCGAGCTGATTTTCAGTGGCACTCACACTGCCCAGGTCCTGGCCACCGGTCCCGGGGGTTCTGCATTTTAATTTAATTTTAAATGAAGCTTCTTAAACATTTTGAAACCTTATTTACTTTACATACAACAATAGTTTAGTTATATATTATAGACTTCTAGAAAGAGACCTTCTAAAATGGTTAAAATGTATTACCGGCACGCAAAACCTTAAATCAGAGTGAATAAATGAAGACTCGGCACACCACTTCTGAAAGGTTGCTGACCCCTGGGTTAGTCTAACGCAGGAGAACCAGAAGGTGAAACTGACCAGAAACTGACCAGTCTAGTATCACTGCTGGAGTGAGTCCAGGAGGGCTTGCACATATCAGTGGCTCTATCTCCATCGCCAGGCGATGATGAACGATGCAGTGGAACAAAGTCACCTCCTACAAGATGGAAGAACAGTTTGGATGATGCGTGAGCCTAAGTGAGGGATAAATCCAGGGCTTTGACAGAGAGCAGGCTCTGCATGTGGACAGGAGTTAACCATGCCCTCTGTTCTCCTGGGGACCCCCTTGGCACAATCAGACTGGGTTGCTGAATTGATCTGCACTGCCCATGCCTGCCACAGCAGAATGCCAGCCTTGGAATATAACCACAAGTTAGTCACGTGATTTATTTTTTCGTTTTGCATGGTCTGACTACTGGCTGCATTGTGGGGGGAAACTCTCTTATCAAATGAATGAAGCTCCTGGCCGTTATGTGTTGACAAATAACAGGCTATAGGAATGATGAAGAGGCAGCACTGGAGTGGGACGCAGGAGGTGTGGGTTTGATTCCTGGCTCTGGCAGGAATGGGCTCTGGGCCATAATGCACTGCAAACAGCTGAAAGTGGGGTTAAAGCCTCACCTTGGGAAATTAACGGGTAAGCCACCATTCCTGGAGATCAAACCTATGATCGGCCCTCAGGCTCAGAGCAGTAAGCCCCCCTTTCCTGCTAAATGTATGTTCATAGATTATCTATATCGAATCCTGCTTCTTGAGGCCTCAGTTCTGCCCTCACTGAAATAAAAGGCAAAACTCTCCTTGACTTGAAAGGAGCAGCGTCAGGTCTAAGTGAGAGTAAAGAAATGCTTGTTTAAATCCATGGTTAAGATCTATGTGGCTTTAAACCCGACCCCCTGGAAGATGCTGCTGTTTCCATGGCGATCAACTGCCCTTTGCCTCTTCTGCAGAGGCTTTAACTAAAGGGGAGATTTGCAGAGGCGCTAAGGTTTGGCTTAGAGAGCAGGAGTCTGTCATTACCTACCCCTGAGTCACAGACAAACAGTGGGCTCCGGAGGAGAGCCGGGAGCCCCCACCTCTGAGAGTCAGAGGATGATGACCACAGGCAGTTGCCTAGAGAGTGGAATCTTGTGGTTAGTGGTTTCTGGAGCAAGTGTTGATTTTCAGCATTATACTGACCTGTAGGGCTGGGGATGGACGGCTGCAGAGCCCCTGACATGACATGTCACTGGGCTGGCTCAGTCGATCAGTTGTTATTGGCACCGGCATCTAGGAACCTCAGCTGAGACGGGGGACCTAGAGTGCTAGGCACCGGCCAGACTCCTGGTAAGAGTTAGTTCCTACCCTTAAGAGCTTACAGTCTAAGTAAACCAGACAGAGGAATCATGTCTTGGGGGGAGAGCTCTTCCTAGTACTCAGAAATGCTGTCCACACAAAACTGTGCAGTGAAAGGGTCTGAGCTGGCTACTGAATCAGTTTGGTAATGGACATTGAGTAGGCTCACCACTGCCCTCTACTGGCTAGATTCAGAACTGCTCATCTGTGTGTCACAAGCCCCAGACTGCCTTTGGCTTCAGAGGGCCTTTTGGAGAAGAGGAAAATGGCTCCGAAGGCTGGGGAACTTACAAAGCTGTTGATTAAACTCATGTGAACGGTTTATTTCAGTGTAATGGCATTGTTACAGCATAGCTAGTCTCCTGCCCTGCCTTTCCTACCTGGTCAGACGTGGCCTGTGTTTCCTTTGCTGCACCACTCAGCACTCTGGTTACAAGCCCAACTACATCTTCGTCTCTTCTACAATGTGCCAGTTGGAAAAGTGATCAGGGGACCAACCCAACAAGGGGCTGAGTGCAATTGGCCCCCCACTGATGTCGCTGTGTGCTCAGCGCCTTGTGGGACCTGGGGTTTGCTCACCTGGCTCTATCTGCGTGGCAGAGTGTCTTATGAGAATGCCGTTTCCTTTGGAGTCTGTGTCAGAGAGAAGCCGTGGTTTTGTGAACAAGGCTCAAGCATCCCGTGTAACAAACCAGGACGCCTTTTATGCAATGCCGGCTGGGCCCCTGCACTGATTGCAACACGCTTTCCTTGAACTCTGCTCACCCAATAAGGTGATTCAATGGGGGAGCTGAATGCCACCTGTCTGACATAGGAGGCTGCAATCTCTCGTGTGTTTACCTTTGCCTTAAACTAGTCACGTGGCTGGGTCACTGTGTAATCTGCGGATGAGGGGGAGAGGTCAGCCACGTGGTAAGAGGGGGGAGGAATTGCACAAAACTTCTTCCTCATTAAACTGAATAACCTTGGTGGAAAAGGCATAGCAGCTCCCCCACCTTGTTGGGGATGGGCTGTGCTACCAGCTGAATCAGCACAACTGGTGCAAAAGCAAAGGAAATCTGCACACTCCAGGGAAAGGACCCGAGTCAGGTTGGACTCCCGCCCCAGCCCTGGAGCCTTCACCAGGGCTGTTCCCAATTGCCAGGCGGAGGTTCTAATGAGGCCCTGTGAATCTGGGCCAAGTGCTAAGCTGCTGCAGTGCAGAGGATGCCTGGCACGGATACCCGTCCAGCTGGCATGAGCCAAGCTGCATCAGGCTATGTGGCGCAATGGGGTTCGAGCCATGGACTGGGAGCTGATCTAAAGAGAACAGATGTGGATCCAGAGGCAGAAGCTTTGCAGATCAAGGAGAGTCCCTGGTGGCTCGGTGGCTGCTTCACACTGAGATCCCCTTCCAGATCCATACTGCCTGAGGCGCCCTCCAAGAGCGTCCGTTATCCCAAAGCACTGTACGCCTTCGATAGGAATGGATTCTCCCATTACTAAAATGCAGCCACCGCTGGGGTAGAAAATTGCACTCTGCCTTAAACAGCTGCCTAGAACAAATGACGATTGAGGTGAAGTCCAAATTTCTGTGCTAACTTCCCCACTAGCCAGACACAGGCGTTCTTAGCCCAGAAAAGTGTCTCATGTCGTCAAGATTAAAAAAAAAAAGAAGTATTTCTTATTTCACTGAAGGTGTCCTAGCCTGCGTCGCCCGGTGACATTGCAAATGCAGTGAAATGCAACACCGCTTCTGGTGACTGGCGTCCCATTCCAGGATATTGACAGTGAGCTAGGAAATGCCAAGGGAGGATTTCACAGAGGGGGGAGAGGACTTTTATTTTATTATTTTTACTTCTCCCTCACCGTGGCCTGGCTAATGGGGATATTCAGCCCAGCAATCTATACATTTGCCAGCTCCTCTTTCCACCTGGATGGGTCAGACATGGAGCAAGTTATACCAGCCAGATGGAGAGAAGATTTTTCAGGCCAGAAGGGATCATTATCATAATCTATCCTGACCCGTTGCACAGCACAGGCCAGAGACTATTGCCCGGTGATTCCTGTATTGAGACTAACAGCCGGGACTTGGTCATTCCAGTTTGACCCTGTTCATGTTTGATTCTTTAGCTGAATCTCTAAGCCCTTGCATCAGCCTGTAGTGTGTAGGTGTCGTACTTCCTGGCTTCCAGTGGAGTGGGAGGGAAGGCAGGTACACTCAGTCTAGCTCAACAGGAAATGCTAATCTGCCCTTGAAATGGAGAGGAATTTCGGGAGCCAGAATGCAGCCACCCAGGAGAATAGGACTAACATCCTCTGTGGCTGACATCCTTACTCTCCTGAAAAATGCTGCGGGCTCTCCAATGATCACGTGGCTGGAGATCTCAGATCTATGGCACCTCCAGCAGCAGGGGGCACCCTGGCACTGAGCTTGGCACTGGCTCAGGAATCCATCCGGGGGACGCTAACCAGTTGCAAGAACCAGTGAAAGAGCAAATCTCGTTTGCGTGAGGCCAAAGGTGCCCGGTGCCAGGATCTGAGAACTTGGCGTGATGGAGACAATGCCGCTGGTTAGGCCGGGGGGAATGGACCAGCCTTGCCACGAGGTGGCTGGCAAAGAACAGTTGCTTTGCCGGGTCTGGAGGGCAGCAGGATGGGTGACGCCTTCCTGCAGTTGAACAGCCCCATAACAATTGAGCGTTGGTCGGTCTCCCTCACTCGTGGTGATGGCTGGATTCTTGGGTCTTAAATACCACAGGTGGTTCCAGTGAAGAGCGGTCAGGACTCCATGTCTAGAACCGAACCAGAGAAATAACCGATCTGTCTAGAGTCCAGAAGATGTTTGCTGATTCTAATTGAAACTGCACCAGCCGGCCGGAGAGGCAGAACTGCAATTCTCCTGCGTCCACCGCAGCTCCGCCTGCAGAATTTTTACATTTGGGCTTTGGCCAAGCGTGCCATCCCAAATGCCAACTCTGCCCATCCTCTGAGAGCAGGGCACTGCTGGTAGCTGCCTGGTGCTTGCAGGAGATGCAGAAAACTCCTGCTAAGGAACAGCTGCGGTTGGATTGTTTAGAGTTAGGAAGAGCCCCATGCTGAAGGGCCATCCCAGTGCTCCCGTAATGCATGCGTAGTAAATACACCACAGCAGGGCTGCTCCCAGAGATCTAACTCCCATCACCTGTAAACCAATGGGGGAAATATCCATAAGGGGCCAGAAAGGAACAGCAGGGTTTGACAAAGGAGAGGAGCCTTTATAGCAGTCGTCAGTTGCCAGCCAAACCTGGCCGTTCCCTCCGATAGGATTCACAAGACTGCAGGCGATCTGAGGCTAGTTAAGCATTGGAACAGGGCGGGTATGGAATCCCCATCCTTGGAGAACAGGTTCAACAAATGCCTGCAAGGATGGTCTAGGTCTAGGACAGGCAGTAAGGGATGGATTAGATGGCCTCTTGAGGTCCCTACATTTCTATGATCCCATGGCATTCTGTACCTGATCTTAGTAAAGCACTTGATACAGTATCTCAGTCTTACCCGTGAAATTAATTCAACTGAACTTGGCTATGAACATGGTAATCAAACAGAGCCTTTGTTTATGATCTGTGAGTTGACTTCCAGTGCCTGGAACGAAGGGCGGGATCTAGGTGCAGCAGGGATCTGGGCTGGGTTGGATTTGATTAAATAATTGGGACGAGGAAGTAAACCTAGGAATGAAACTAGCAACTGATATTAAACTGGGAGGAGCTGCAAATGCCACTGAGGACAAAGATAGGCTACTAAGAGCTCCAGAGAGACTGGAAACATGGCCAGGTAATGAAAGAAACAAGATTCTCTCTAGAACCACAGAGAAGTAGGACTGGAAGGTACCTCTCCAGGTCATCTAGTCCGACCCCTTTAGGGTAAATGCAAAATAATCTGACATTCAGCTATTTAGTAGGCAGGTAAAGTGGGAAGCAGAGATGCTGAACGAGACCTAGGGGTGGTAGCAGACAGCACGTTGAACCCAAGTTTGCAGTGTGATATGGCAGCAAGAAGGGACCGATACAACTGGGCCTTGGGGGGAGTCTATGCAGAGGCATTGCAGGATGGGGAATGAATAGACCCATCTCTATGGGTACGGCTACAAGCCCGCAGCACCGAGGCGATGTTGACACTAGCATGGAGCGTCTACACGGGAGGTCTTACAGCTGCCGCGGTACAGCTGTGCCGCTGTTAAGAGCTCTAGTGTAGACGTGGCCCGAGTCTCCGAGCCCAGCTCAATTGACTCGAGTGTGCAGGGCCAAACATAGCAGTGCAGAGGAATGTCTCCACTGCTGTTTTATAGCCCTGCAACCCGAGCCCCGCAAGCCCGAGTCAGGTGACCCGAGCTAGTCATGGCCACGCTGCAGGGCTTTTAGCGCAGTGTAGTGCATAGCCTATATGGCTCTGGTGCAACTGCACCTGGCTAGGCCGGTCACGGCAGGCCCTCAGTTACCAGAACTGCATGGACAGACCGGAGGGAATTCAGAGCAGATGAACAAAAATGGCTAAGAGGGCTGTGGGACTGGTCTACAGGGGATGATTGAGAGGGAACAGGAGGTGGATCAATTCAACACCTGGCTTTCTAGCTGCAAACTTCCTCTTGCTGTATAGTTGCAAGTGAGGATGGCCACTAAACTCGCAAAAAGAGGCACAAATGTATCAGCCTTGTTCGCCAAGAGCTGGATGGGCCATCTAGTCTGAACCCCCCTTTCACCCCTCTACCCAGACACGTGCTGGCTGGGGCTTGCGCTGCCGGCATTGGGGGCATTCTCAGGAGGCCAGACTAAATGATCAGGATGGTTCCTTCTGGCCTTAGATCTCTGGACTGTACCTGCTCCAGGGATGAATGGAGGGTAGGACGCTGTAGCGGGTTCCTTCTCCCCAAATAGTAGAGCAGGGTGAAATGTTTCGCCTGAAACGCCTTTTGGTGAAAAATGCAGATTCGGTAACACCAAAACATTCGCCAAGTCGGTCAATGGGAAGGGAAAATCAAAGTTTTGCTTTGCCAGCTTGAAGTGACATTTTATCTTGAAATTCCCTTTACTTTTATTTTTTAAAAAATCCCCAAATGGTCATAAAAAAACGCTCTTCATTTGGGCTGAAAGGGTGAGGGGGGAATTCCTGCCACTGCAATAAACCCATGTGCCCAGTCTGGAGAGGAGGGGGGACCTTGGCATGGATGCATTGCATGCCCATGGCCTCATGGTCCTGCTCCATCATCAGCCTCCAGGCAGGGGGACAAGCCCCATCCTCATCCCCCCGGCCAGTCCCCATGGGGACCCCAGCTACTCCAGCGTCTGTGGGAATCCCAGCCCCCCTTCAGTGAGAGCTCTGACTCCCCTCCTTGCCCACTCCAGCCCCATCAGGGAGCCCCATAGCCAGAAGAACCTCAGCCTCCCAGCATCAGGGGGCCCCCTCCTCCGTTCCCCAGGGCCAGATCCACATGTGGGGGTCCCCCAGCCCCCACAGCCAGGGGCCCAAGGACCCCCAACCTCAATAGCCAGGAATGCTTGGGCTCCCAAGCTCCCTATATGTCACCCACTCCTCCACTGCCAGGAGCACCTGGGCCCCCACCAAATCAGCCCCTCCAAACCCCATAACCAGCCCCTCCATGAAGCCCCCCACCCCCCACTGCCAGGAGCCCATCAGCCCCCCCAACCCCACAGCCAGCCCCCCATGGGGCCTCCACCCCCCATTCCCAGGAACCCCTTAGCCCCCCCCGAACCCCACAGCCAGCCCCCCATGGGGCCTCCACCCCCCCATTCCCAGGAGCCCCTCAGCCCCCCCCCGAGCCCCACAGCCAGCCCCCCATGACCGGGGGGCCCCGGATCCCCGCCCGCAGCCCGTGCCCGGCAGCGGCCGCTAGGTGGCGGCGCGGTGCCCCGCCGGTGCCCGGCTCCGCGGCGCTCGGCAGCGGCTGCGGCTCACTCGGCTCCGGCAGAAGGAACCTGCGCCGGCCCCGCCGCCCGGCCCCGGTGCGCAGCGACCCCCGCCAGCCTCGAGCCGGGACCGCCGGCAGAGCCACAGGCAAGTGCGGCAGAGACGGGGCCGGGGGGCAGCATCGGGGACTCTGGCGGGTTGGGGGGCAGGGTTGTGGGGGTGGGGTATGGGGGAGGCTCTGGGGGTCATGGGGGTTGGGGGACAGTTTCGGGGGGTGGGGTATGGCCCGGGATCCGGGGAGCTATGGGGCCTGGGGGGCAGGATTAGGGGGTGTGGGTATGGGCAAGGATCTGGGAGGCAGGAGTGGGGGGCAGGGTATAGGGAAGATCTGCGGGGCTTCGGGCCATGGGGCCTGGGGGGCAGCTCAGTGGCCAGGGGAAGGATCTGGGGAGCTATGGAGGTCTGGGGGGCAGGATTAGCGGATGGGGTATAGGGGGAGGATCTGGAGGGCCACGGTGCCATGGGGGTTGGGGAGCAGGATCGGGGGTGGGACTATAGGGGGAGGATCTGGGGAGCAGGATTGGAGAGTGGGGGTGCGTGTGAGGATCTGAGAGGCTACAGGACCATGGGGGCTGGGGGGCGGGATATAGGGAGAATCTGGGGGACTATGGGGCCATGGGGGTTGGGGGGGCAGGATCGGTGGCCAGGGGAATAGGGGAAGGATCTGGGGAGCTATGGGAGTCTGTGGGGCAGGATTGGAGTGTGAGGGTATTCAGGGCAGATCTGTGGGGTTATGGGACAGAGGTAACATCCATAGGGATTTGGGGGGCAGGATCCAGGGGGCAGGGATATAGGGGGAGGATGGAGGGTATGGGGCAGGAGTGACATCCATGGCGAGCGGGGAGACAGGTTGGGGGCTGGTATAGCCGGAAGATCCAGGGGTGTACAGGGCAGAGGTAATATCCTGGGGGTGAGAAGTATAAGGGGGTGTCTGGGGGGAATTTGGTGGGCAGAGGTCTGGAAGAGTGACATGTTGGGGGCTGTGGGTGGGGCTGGATTTAGGAGAACAGGGGTAACGTGCTGGAGGCCAGGATCTTGGGGGTGCATGATGTGGGAGTGGGTTTAGAGGTGCAGGGGGAGTAGGAGACATACTGTAAAGTGTGAGACGCCGGTGTCTGGTCCTGGGGGCATGGTGGGGTGAGGGGTGCCTCGGGGGGGGGGGGGGGGGGGGGGGGGGGGGGGGGGGGGGGCGTTTGTGTATGTTGGGAGCTATGGGTCAGGGAGTGTGGTGGATGGGGATGGGCTGGGAGGCAGGGGTTATGTATGGGGATGGCCAGGTTTTGGTGTCGGTAGCTCAGGGAACGTTCAGTGCGTGGGTGAAATCCAATGGAATATTGATGCCTTCTTCGCCTCCGCACCCACACGAGTGCCCTCATGGACGGGGGGGGGGGTATGGGGAGTCACCTGGATTGAAGACTGGAGCCCCTTAGGGGGGCTGGCTGTGAGGCTTGGGGGTTTCAGGTTCATAACGAATTGCAGGCCAGTGACACTTGGGCTGGGGGCTGGAGGGGGATGCAGCTGATTGGGATTGTGATGCTGGAATGCAGTTGTTTTTCTCTGCCAGCTGGGCACTTTCCCTTCTCCCCCTTCCCTGAGTGCTGGGCTGTGTGTGATGCAGGGATCTTTTACATGTGCAGGACAATCTTCCTTCGCTGGCCCCCTCCTCGTCCCCACTGAGCCCTGCGCCTTGGCATGGCCTTTCAGAACGCGAGCTTGAAAGTGGGGTAACGAGGAGACGCCTCTTCTGCTGCTGACAAAAATAGTCTTGCAAGACAAAGAAACTGTCCAACAAGGCTGAGGAGCGCAGGTTCCCCCAGAGGCAGGGAAATTATTATTAACAACGATGCCATTTTTCTGTGCTCGTTGGAAAGTGGCTACCCTCCCAGACAGGCTCCTTTACGTCCCCCCTTCACCCTCCCTTAACCAGGAGCTTAAGGGTTGCCCTGAATAAAGGCCCAACTCTTAGTGACTTCGGTAGGACTTAAACTTGAGCGTGGGCCTAAGTGCTTTGCTGAATCAGGGCTGTGGGGTTCTGGTGTGGCCACATTTCCCTCTGGTTTGTTACGGAGCCATGTTTAACACAGTGGATCTCTGCTCATCTTGGCCTGGTTGCTCTGGGGAGGGCAGAAAACTAGTGTTTGTTGTGGTCCTGAATTTCGGTTTAGCGACTTAGGGGCTTCTCGTGTCTGGAAAACGTGTTTCTAGGCCGTTGGAAATGAGGGATTTGTGAGCACGGAGGTTTTTTTTGAAGTCCATTCGAATCGTTTCTTCCCTTCCCTTTAGGAATGTAATGGGTTCTTGTAGCTGTGAGATTTATTCAGCGATTGTGGCAGATTGAATGGAGGGAAAAACAACCAGGAGCACTTGGAATAATTGATGTCTCGTCTGTGCTCTGGAGGGGAATAGCTGCTTATAGGTGCATTACCTTACCTCATAACTATGCATGGAGCATCTGTATTAGCAGCTCAGGTAAGGATCTGAGCACGGGAGCTGGTGTTAAGATAATTACAAAGCTGAATGGGATGGGGTGTGTGAGGGGTGGGGAGGGAGAAACTCTCCCCTGGGTTTCTGGAGTTTACCAGGGAGGCTGAAATTGACAGTTTGATGCAACTTGTTGTGTAGCTGCTGTAGCTTAAGGTACAGGGAAGAACAGTTTATATCACTAATGCTTTGTAAAGCTGTTTGAGCTGATGGCGTGAAAGCTGCTGTAGAATTCAAATAGCAGAGATCTGCTGAGAGTCCCCCAAAAGACTTGGGATCTGCTTAAACTATCCGAGAGTGTGTGTATCTATCCAGCCACCGTGGATAAAATAGTCAGGGGAGAAGGCTGAGTTTGGCTTCCAATCTGCTTTGCTGCCCTTCCTCTTGTGTTGAAAACCCTGTGTCAAATATTAGGGGGGTGTGTGTATTTGGCTTGAAGGTAGGGTGATGCTTGCTGGCTCCTCTTTGCCCTGTTACTTGCTTTGGAAATCGGTGTGATTAGAATTTCTATTTTTGTTACTCTTGCTGCTTTGCGACCCCTCGTCATATTTTACCAGTGCTGGGACTCGGCTGTAACAAGGTCATGGCGAAATCATCTGCATGTGAATTTTCTGAATACACTCTCTTTCCCCCCCCCCAGGGCCCTCCCGGTCCCAACCCTGCAGCTAACATGAAAATAAAACCTTCAAGCTGAGCATTCAGGCAGCCTTGTAATAAGATGAAATCAGAACAGAAATCAGCGATTAGACTTAGGCTTTGCTCTAGTTCGTCTCTTAAAAAAGAAAGAGAGAGAGAGAGAGAGAAAGGACTTTAGCAGAATTAAAATACCTGATGTGCCTACTGGGACTTCTGGGGGCAAGCAGGACTGTGCTTTTAATGTAGGTCCTATACAAAGCTGTGTATGTGCAAATAACTTTGGATGGGACAAAGTGCTGTGCAGCGCTAGTATTCTTTTATCCAAGGTAGAAGTAATTTTCTTCTAATATTCATCTTGAAAGCTGAGTTAAAGGGGACATCAGCTTAAAGTTAAGCTATGGGGAAAAAATAAACAAGGTTTTATTCAACTTGAAGCCAATAAAAATGCTTCTAACAACTGTTTTAATTGGATTTTTTAAAGAAAATGTATCCTTGAATAAATAAAGGGGAGATGATTCAGTCTTGGGGTTAAAGCACTGGAGTGAGAGAGTTTGGTTCAATTCCTGGCACTGCCACACACTTCTTGTGGGACCTTTAACGAGTCACTTAGCCTTTCTGAGCCTCAGTTTCCCATTTGTAAAATGGGGCAAGTACAGCCTACCTCACAGTGCTGTTGCGAGGATAAATCCACTCCTGTTTGTGAGGCGCTCTGGTACTGTGGTGATGGGGGGCCCACGTAAGCAGGTTGCCAGTAAGGGTTTTTGAAACCCAAACCTTGTGGCACAAAGAAACCAGAAGTAAAACTGGCACGAAACGCACACGAAACTGACTTAAATGGTCTTTCATTGTTCGAGCCCAGTGAAATGCAAACTGTCACAAAGAGCACTAGGGACAAGCAGATTGGATCTATAAATAGTGGAAAACTCTTGAAGTCTGAGGTATTGCTAACAACAGCAGGGGAACGTGTCAATGTAAATAACGTGCAAAGAGTCTCTTTACATTTGGGGCCCCTTTTTCTTCTCAGGGTAACTCTAAAATTACACTTCTGCTTCTAACCTGAAAATAAAGCCCTTGCACGGCAAAGCCTGTTAAGGTTTAACTGCAGGTCACATGCAGCACGTTATGTTGAACCGCATGGCTTTGTTTGAAAGAGAAGACAAATGCGCGCTGCCGGGAAACTTTGACTTAGCACTGTCAGCCTGGAGTTAGCTCCTGCGTAGATCGGCTGTGGCAATGTTCAGTTCCCAGCCCCACGCATGGGCTTTCCAAATGGACTTAACGTTTGAGGGGTTGGTTGTTTCCTTTCCTTGTGAATTTTATCTGGTGCTGGCTCTAAAGGGAAAGCATGCCCCTCTGAGCAGGGTTTGGAGGGGCTGGAATCTGACTCAGTGTAGGGGGATTGTTGGTACTGTATATTTATGCCCTGTTCTTGATCTCTAAGGTAATGGGGCAGAGACATAGAGCTGCTTGGGGAAATGGACCTACACCGATGGGTCTGTCTTCACTGCAGAGTTCACTCTGGCTCTTTTTGGTTGTTGCCCCTCAGCCCATGCAAAACTCTCACCTGAGCTTGGCGATTTAAACCCTGGCTAGCTGCGGGAGCGGGGTTAGAGCCCGGGTCCCACTTTCACTGGGGCTGGTTATCTGCCCACTTTGCAGCGAGCACACAGGCTACCATCCCTGGGCTGCTAGTCCTCCAGTGCCTGCCCACAGTTCCCGCCGTGTGCCCAGGAGGTCAGACAAGTTCTCCCACGATTTGGTGGGAAGGAATCAGAGCGGCTCATCTCACCGCAGCTCAGAGCACCCTGGGATGTGCCCCCAGAAGTCCTAGCGATACACACAGGGGAGCGCAGCGCAGCACAAGTGTGGACACGGTCACATGTGCTGGCTTTGCCACGTGGCTTCTTGCAGGCTCAACTTGGCTGGTCGGCACCTGTGTCTAACTCTGTGCAGCGAAGACATCCCTGGTGTGTACATTGCAACATAAGGAAAATAACCAGCCAAAGCATTTGAGGGGAAAACTGGGGAGCAGTATGGGGAGAACACCCCTCCTGTGAAGGAAAACTCTCATGATAAAAATTGCATTTCTCCGGGTTACCCAGAACCCTGGATTATGAAAACTGAGCTCTGAATCGCCTCTCACATAAGCTCTTGAAGTTGGACGATTTCCCCGGGGGTGAGATCCGAATCAAGCCCTCCACTTCGCCAGTTTCACTTTCAGGTTCTCATATGCCCTAGCATGCCTCTCCTTTTGTCCTTTCTGGTAAAAGGTCCTCCTCCCACCCCCGGCCGTCTGGCGTGTCACTGTGCGGACCTAGGGTAGGAAGGCTCCGCAGATCACTGGTGGTCCTCAGACCACAGAACTAGCACCGGGCTGCTTTGTTTGGGTTTCTGATTAATAAATAAAAGAAGATTCGTGGAAATTGCTTCCACATGTCCTTTCATGGGAGCGTCTTGCAAAGCTAAACGGCTTCCAGCAAACCCTCCGTTGTGCGGCTAACTGATGCGAATTGTCCTGGTGAGGTATAGGGGTGTTTTACCCCGGAGTTGAGGGACAGGAGCCAGTTGAGGGACAGGAGCCAGGTAAACTTGGCTTCTGGCTTCCCCTGCTGAATGAATGGGAGCCTGCCTGTCTCTCCCCACAAGTTCTGAAAGAGGGATCACTCCCCACCCACATCCCTGAGTCCTTCAGGATGGCGCTGCTTTCCGGTTGCGTGGCAGGAAATCCCACATGCTCACCGCCGCCGTTCTGAGCTAGCTACCTGCTGCTGCCTCCCAGGGAGAGGCAGGGGCCAGTTACCCCGTGCAGGCTGGTGGAGAGACTCCTGGTGTATCAATACTGACTTCTTCCACAGCACCCAGCCCTCCTGCCTCTCCTTGTGCCCCTTCTGTCAAGCCCAGAGCCCCCTTGAGGTTTGCCCTGAAGGAGTCAAAATCAAATCCCTACCACCAGAGGAGTGAGGGGGCAGAAGTCGGGGGCGGGGGGGATTTGTGTCCCGTACCTGTGTTCTGGGAGCACCAACTGTGTCTCAGGTGTCCCCAGGCTTGTCATCACTTGTTGTGCATCTGCGTTCAAGCCCTGAGCTGAACATGTTCCTCTTCCTAGCATGTCCCATCAGCTGTTGCTCTGTAGTCCTCTGAGGTGTGACTGGCTCTGGAGGGGGGCTACGTTTGCTGGCAGGAAGGAGTCCGTGGGCCCCGTTGTCTGGGCCGGGGGATGTCGCAAGTTGGTTGTTAGTTATTGGAGTGATGGAGCGAGAGCTGCTGGAACCTGAAGACAGCTGAACAAACAGAACCAGCGGACCCATGCGGCTCTTCTTCCGCTCCGTAGCAGTCGGAGAGGAGCTCCAGCCAGAGGGGTTTGAGCATGTCAAATCCTGAAGTGGGTGGGGGGGAAACAGGGATACAGTAGAAGCCAGTTTATAGCCCGGAGTGCACAATCTGCTGTCCCCAGCTCCCATGAATGTCCCTGGACAATTCTCAACCATGGGACTAGGAATACTCTTGGAGCTGCTGAAGGCAGATAACGAGAAACTCTGGAGATTGGCCTCTGAGTATGACTCTGTACATTTCACGTCCTGAGCCTGATGCATTGGCATGAGCTGTTCTTCCTGAGTCTAGCAATTCACGAATTTATTCCCTCTCCAGATCAGGGAGGTAACGAGCTAGATCAGCTTTTGGCCCTAAATCTAGCAGATACTTCAGCCCCCTTTTGCCAGACAAATAGCATCTGTTTGACTAATGACCAGTGCGGAAGAGTACCAGTTTTCCATAGAGGAGTGGAGATGCTGGTCTTTGGGTCTGTGTCCCAGTGAACTGGGTGCCCTTTCCGAGTGTGTGTAGGTGTAGGGGAAATCTACCAACTGTCTGGGAGGGCTGAAAATCAGCTGGTGTGAACTACCAAGACTATGGAGGGAACTGATCTAATGTGATCCCTTCTGACCTTAAACACTGTGAAACTGTAACGAGTGTGTAAGGCACAGGTGTAATCAGTTATGAGAACCTCATGTAGAGTAACCCTCCCCTTTTAACTTCTGGGACCCATACCTAAAACCCAGGAAATTCACTTGAGAGCCAAGCTGTCTCCACTACTGACTGATGGCCAGTGGCTAATGTAGTTACTGTCCATAAGCCAAAGACTGGTGCTCTGGGGAGAAAGTCCCAGTAGACCAAGTGTCTCTAAATGGATGAAGAATGCTCGTCTGAAGTTCACCACTAGTCAGCACCCCATGCTGGAGAAGCCTTGAGACACTAAGGCATTGCCAGTACACAGCCGATGGAGAATGTTTCTACACTCCAAGAGCTTGTTATTAAAACTGTCTAAAAGTGGAATGGAATTTCATCTAGTTCTACTGTCCAAACTGAGTGAGATGCAAAAAGCAAGCAGGACGAAGGGTGGAGAGAGACCGTTACGCAAAACATGGTTTTATCAGTCATCAGTTTTGCCAAGTGCACGTGTTTGAAAAGCATGAATCAGGGCCCCAAAATCAGGAGATTGTCTTGTAAATCAGGAGATTTTCAAAGAGCAATCTGGGCTTTATTTGCTTTTGGGTTTTGAACCATTAACGTTTCACACGTTCATGCTTTTCTCTGCAACTGTGAGGGCTAGAAAAAATATGTTTTAAAAATGAAAGCAGCGATTCTAATGGAATAACGCGACTCCAGCAGCTGGGGATTCAAAAAACATATTGTGAGATTGGTAATAAAACCACAAGAGTTGACAGTGCTGAGTAACAAAGGGAAGGAAGAGTTTTATTGGTCGACAGTGTCCCTTTGTTGTTACCATTTCTGAGTGTGATCCTTCAGCTAGAAATCATACGGATTTACTTCTCCCTTTTTTGGACGCAATACATATTAATCCATCCCTTGGTTCTTGTTGGCTTTTTTAAATGGGAATGCTGCGAGATCTGTTTTGAAGTACTGAGTGCCTGTGCTGTCATCCATCACTTTGTTTTTCTGCTTCCCAGTAAGTTCACCTCCCTCCCACTTCTTCTCTCCTGACGTGTGCAGGATCGGAACATGAGACGCTGTTTGCACTCCAGACGTGCCTGTTCTGAGGGGGCAGGTTAAAGGGACACTATGCAAATACACAACCCAGATTAGAATTTGAATTTGTTCCCCATTCTTAACAATCAAAGAGGGTGTTACATGGGCAACTCCTGGTTTTAAAGCTTTCAAGCTCCCCGCAGCAGCCAGGTCTCGGCTTGGGTGCTGATTTTGATGCAGTAGACCGCTCTGGCCTGTTCCTGTTATACCATCTCCCTGATTAACTGAAGGGCTGATGTGTTCCTGTCTCTCTCAGGTCACTTCTTCCAGGTTTTGTGCAGGGACGTGGAGAGCAAGGGAGCTGTTTGGAAGGAGTGGGGCTCTGATTTATTGGAAGACGTTCTGTATGGCTCTGTATCTTCTCCTATTTGGCCATCCCTTCCTGAGGTTTTTTTGCATGGCACATTCCAAGCCATCTTCCAGTTAAGAATGGGGGGAAAGTGTTTCCCCCTCAACCCCAGATGGCTCCTATTGGTGCTTTAATATATGATCTGCCCGCTCCTCCCAGTCATCCGCTGACCAGCAACGGTCGGTTGTGGGAGGGTGGGAGTGCGCTCGCCTTTCCCTGTCTATCTGACTGCTGCAAATTTAACACGAGGCTCTGATGGCTTCCAAAGAAAACCAGCACCGCAAAGCTCCCACTGGCTCTGCACGAGGGAGGTGTCCTGGGCTCATTTAGTAGAGTTACTCCCTAGGCGCCGTAGAGCTCCTGGCGTTAGAACTGGGCAGAAAACCATTTCCTTGTCCTGGGAAATTTTTCACTATTTTGAACACTTTTCCTGGCCCGAATTAGTCAAAATCTTGCACCTTTTCACAAACTGCAACACTCCCCGCCCCCGAATATTTTGCATTGGGTCAATGAAAACGTTTTGATTTCAACCTTTTTTTTAACGTCTTTTTTTCTATAAATTATCGTACATTTCCAAACGAAAAGCCGCTCGGAGCCGAAAAGAACGTTTCGTTTGGAGAAATCCCCAAACAGGATGCGCTGGCAATTTTGAAGCTCTCCCCCCCCACTCCCCAAACAGGGAAGTCACCAGACCAGGCCCTTTGTTTTTGACAATTCAGCATTTTCCAGTGAAAAAACGTTTCATTGACGAATTCCCAGTGAGCTCACCTGACAGTGCTGGCTCCATCTGTGCCCATCCCCCAGAGGCTGAGCAAGATCATTGTACGCTCGCTGCTCTAGGACGCTTCATAGTAAGCAGCAGGTTTCCTTCTCCCTCCTCCACCCCTCTTCCTTAATATAGTTCTCCCAGCTCTTCCCTTAGGCTGGGATGTGCCATTGGATCCTGAAGCCACCATATTCCCCCTCTTTCCTTCCTTCCTGCTGCTCTCTCCCAAAAACCAGCCTTTGGGTACCTGCTACGTGTTCACCTTGAGATGAATGAATTGTGGGCCACACACTCTATAGGAAGGCTGCAGTTGTAAAGGGTTAATTATATGGTCCATGACGGGCTTCTAGGCACTAAGATAATACAGATGACAATATAAGCATGTTACAGGCGTTAGTTTCTCTTATATGCATCCGAAGAAGTGGGCTGTAGCCCACGAAAGCTTATGCGCTAATAAATTTGTTAGTCTCTAAGGTGCCACAAGTACTCCTGTTCTTTTTGCGGATACAGACTAACACGGCTGCTACTCTGAAACCAGAGATTTATAAGTCACCTGGAGCAGGTGATTAATAGACGGCCTATAAATGGGTTAATTTTGTATAAACTATTCAGAAGAACGTTCAGGCTGCAAGGGCAGGATGTGGCAGGTTTCAGATGGCCCCCATGCAACCCTAATTCAGCCCCCTCTTGGGCATATGCATTATGGCATTAAAGATGGCTGAATACTATTCCCTCTACCCCTTTAGTGCAGATCTGCTCTAGGGACGAATCAGGGTTGGGTAGCGAAGGAGGCTACCTGTGCAGGACCTGGGCCTCTTTTGCATAAGGCCCCGCGGGTCTAGAACCTGGGCCTGACAGACAGCAGCCTTGTGGCTTCTGATTGGCTCCCTGCCCTATGTAAACCCACGGGGCGTTCCAGGAAGTGTCCCACCACCGGTGTGGCTATCCTGTTGGTGCCATGATTATTCCTGCTCCCGAACGCCTGGCTTCATTTGGACTTTGCCTCCTGACCTGGACCCTGAAACCTAACTCGGAGTCTGTCCCTTGGTATCTACCCTGGCCTGGAACCTGACTACGAACTCCTCGGCTACTCCTAGGCCCAGGTTTGCCCCTGCTCTGACCCCTGGTCCTGACCGCCCATGTTAGGATCCCGACGGTTTGTTGCAGAAGTTGGAAGGTGTGTAATGAATGAAGATGGTCTCTTGGGTAAGGCAGCTGAATGCTGCCCTGGCGAATTGGATTCTTTTCCTGCCTCTGCCACCGAGTTCTTATGTGGTGCCGGGCAAGTCACAGAAACTCAGCTTTTCCCAGGTGGCCACTAACTGTGTGTTCCTCATTTTCTGGGTGCTCAGCACGAAACACATGGGGCTGGATTTGCAGAAGTGTTGAGCACGCACAGCCGCAGCGGAGGTAGAAGGAGCTGTCCTTTGAACTCGTGCTATGACGACGCGAAGGACTCTGGAAAACCGTGGCCTTGATGTCCCAGAGTGGGCACCCAAACGTAGTGGGTGCTTGGCCTTAATCTCTGTGCTTCAGTTCCCCGTCTTTAACAGAGGGTAATAATCCCACCTACTCTCGGGTGTGGGATGCAAATGAATGCCTGTTTGTAAAGCACTCGGATGCCGTGGTGAGAGAGCAGCATAGAAATGCCCCAGGAGGAAGTTAATGATCTTGTACTCAATGCAGGGTTTAGAAGAGCTGTGCTTAAAACAGGCCTCGGGCCACACGCTGAACGAGGAAGATGGAGAAAAAATAGTGAATAACTCTTCAGTTACTGAACGAGGCAGGGTCCTGTCGGGGGGTAATAGTCTGGGATCGTGTAATTAAAGACTGTGTCGTGACGCATGTGCCCAAGGGGGCTGGATCAACCTCAGACTGGCGGTTTTTAACGTTGGAATGCTGGAACGTTAAGACAGTGTAAATCTGTTAATTCAGGTTTCTTTGTGATTTCCTAAGTTTTATTTTTAAAAGCCCCAAATTCATCTGGAACGTATTGATCCCCAACTTGGTCAAGAGCAGGCTGTGGACCTTTTGATCCACAGCACCCAGACGTCTGCCACTTGAGCTAATGGAATAATAACAGCAGTAGTAGGCTGTCATCCTCTACGCAGGCTACGTCTACACCACCCGCCTGAATCGGCGGGTAGAAATTGATCTCTCGGGGATCGAATTATCGCGTCTCGTCGGGACGCGACAATCGATCCCCGAATCGACGCTTGTACTCCACCAGCACAGGTAGGAGTAAGCGCCGTCGACAGGGGAGCCGCGGAGGTCGATTTGCCGCCATCCTCACAGCGGGGTAAGTCGGCTCCGATACGTCGAATTCAGCTATGCTATTCGCGTAGCTGAATTTGCGTATCTTAAATCGACCCCCCTCTTCCCCCCTGTAGTGAGGACGTAGTCGCAGAGTCACCACTAGAGGGGAATGAGACACACACTTTCCGGTGGGCTTTGCAGATGTTTGCTGACAGCAGAGGGATGGAGAGATTCAGGACTCTGGGGACAATTATAGGTTTTGGAGGGGGAATGTGCTCTAGTGGTTACGCTTCCACCCCAAACCCTGTCTGTGTCCCCCAGCTCTCTCTCCTCCTTCCCACTCCCACCCATCCTGGCTCCGGCTCCCCGACTTCTAGCTCCTTCCTCCCACTTCTTCGTCCTCTGCGTTTGAATCAGGTGCTTCCTCTGTCTCATCCTTGTTGCCTGGATGCCAGAAGGGGAAGCATGAGAGTAGACAGTCTCCCTTGTCTCAGTTCTGGTGCCCGATGCCACAGTGGCCACCAGCGAGAGGAGCAATTGCAGGGAAAGTCCTACTCAGCCCCTGCGGCCCTGGGACGGAGCATGCTCAGTTGCTCTGTGGGGATGGCGTAGGTGCAGTCCAGTTGCATGGAGGAGCCGTGAGGGGCTAGAGCATGCTCAGTGCAGATGGCATCTTGGGAGAATTTAGCTGCCAAACTTTAACAAGTCTGTCCTAGTGTGTGTGAATTGAGAGTCCACCTGTGGCTCCCCCCCCCCTCCCCGGGCTTATAATTTGGCCAGATTTGGGTGAATTTTCACAGGGATGGCAAAAGACACGTCCCTGGCGCCAGGGTGACACCTCCCCCACATCCCCCCGCCAAGTTTCAAGTCCTTGCTCCAAAGCAGAGGCACCAGAGCTTCTCAAGAAAACACGGGGAAGAATTTTTTTTTTTTTTGCATGGGCAAAATGTATTTAGCTGCAACTTTCAAACAATAATTCCTCCTGAGGTGCGGCTGTAGGACACAGCCTGGAAGCGACCTCTGGGGTCATCAAGACCCGTCCCGTCGCAGGGGCACGGGGCATATCAGCCCGAAGGGTTTAAGTTTAGGAAAGTTACAAGCAACTGAAAACTGGGTCTTCTAGTGCAAAGTGTTGGGCAGCTTTAACTAGAGGTGGCACTACCAGCTCTGCGTATGATACCCGGAGTATAAAGTGTGACCAAACTTACGTGAGTGATGCAATGAAAGAAGACGGGACTTGGCTGGCGTACTTTTAGTTTTAGTCATGTTAGCGTGCAAGTGTTTTTGAGCACTTGTATGTTGCCGTCTTTGAATGTACTATCTTGTAGTGTCCTGCTATTCTGGTTTGTATTTTGTTAGCGCTTTCACGACTCTTAATACAGAAGAGATGTGCGCATAATTCCAATTTATTTGCTCGCATGTACTGGAGGATAAAGAGCATTCATCTGTTGACACAGGGAGAAGGCCCGGCAGCGGTTCAAGGGAGTATAATTGCATTTGATTAGTGCAGAGAGCTTGGCAGAGCGGATCTTCTGAGACTTCACCCTGGCGCTGATCTTTCAGAGTCAGAGATCAGGGACACGAGGGAACATCAGAGGCCCGACTCTGCAAATCTTCACACAGTTCTACAATGTAAGTATAATTCCCTGAAATGCTGGGGCGACTCATTACCTTGCAGCTCTCACTCCAGCTGCTGAGTCTAGCATTTGTTGGGTTTGTTAAGGAGGAGCTGAAGGCGCAGAGTGGCACCTCACTGTCCTTCCACATCTTATGTACTTTAAAAAAAGCGTTTAGCCTGTTTTTCTTAACTTAGAAGATGTTGCTCATAGAAAGTCCCGGAAGAATGGATTGAGCCGCTATGTAACACAGAGAATAGAAGATGGGACCTGACGTTTTCCTCTGGACTATCCTCCTTTTTTTTTTTTTTTTAATTAATGCTAAAAAAAGGGGAGCTGGCTCTGGTTTCAAATAAGCCTCCAAGCTGGGTTTGAGAAGCCCTTAAGCTAATTCTCGGGTGCACGTTGGCTGAGTTGATATCAGTGGGGATTGGTTGGGGTTGGTCCTGCTTTGAGCAGAGGGTGGGACTAGATGACCTCCTGAGTTCCCTTCCAACCCTGAGATTCTGTGATTCTATGATTGATTGATTCAGTGCTTCTGGCCTCTGAACGTGGGCAGGTTTGGGTGTTGGAGTTCCAGTTTGGCTGCCCTCCAAGTAAAAAACCACTTTTACTGGAAAAATGAAGTGAGCTACGCAAGATGGGTCCCGGTGACATCACAGGTACATGCGAGGTGATTGGTCATCCCTGAACTAGAGCCACATGTGGTGATGTGCTAGGCTCTGGAGCCAATCTGCAAGCCAGGAGCGGGTCTGGTGACTCTCAGGAGAGGTATATAAGCCTTGCAGGAGACGTAGCAGCTCAGTCTGCCCAGTGTCACATTCTGGGTTGGACCTGTCCCCTGTCTGATAGTGGTGACAGACTCTGCATGCCTTTGCCTGCTCCAGCCCTACCCGTGCCTTGTTCCGACTCTGCTCTTGACTCCTGGCTCCGGCTCCAACCTCTGGTTCCTGGCCTGGCTGCCACCACACTGACCGCTGAGCCGGACTGCCGCGGCTCCAACCGCTCGGCCTGACCCTCCATGTCTCAGGTTCTGGCAGTAGGGTCGTCTCGAGTTAAGCAATACCACGCATAGAATTACCCATGGTTCCAAGTAACTAGGGGTGTGAGGAAGGCAAATGAGGAGCGCTAGCTCTACTGGGAATCACCGCAGGTCCAAGGGTAGCCTGGTGATTAAGGCGCTGGAGTGGGATTTAGGAGATTGGGATTCACTTCCACGTGTCACGTAATCCTACACCTCCATTTCCCATCTTTGAATGGGATCGTATTCCCTCTGGCTGTTTGGACTGTAAGCAAGGACCATCTCCCACTCTGTCTCTACACAGCGCCTAGCCCAATCTCTGAGGCATCTGGGTGCTACTAGAATATTAATTCTGGTCCCAGCGATATGATGTAGGTCCTCAAGTGTGCATCTAACCTAAACAGCAACTCCAGGGGAGGGAAGTAACTCACGGACTCTACCATTAGACTGGCTTGCTAACGTAGAGGAATGTTCTACCGCCCGCTGATCACTGCGTTATAGACCTGCCATTTTAAAGTGATCTGTGACCATTAGCATTTTAGTCCACAGTGATGGAGTTCTGAGGAATGGAAAAGCCGCTTGGGGCAAGTCTTGCCTGCTTTAGAGTTAATGGAAAAATAAGCTGGTTAGCCTTCAGAATGTAATTCACAGCCCCTTATAGGACAGCTGTCTTCAGGTATGTATTTTTGCAGTGACTGTCGGAAAGAACAACACAAAGAGTTCCCATTGTGGGCGGACGCTGTGCATGGGCGGATTGTGTTTGATCTGAGTCAATGTCACATATGCTAATAACAGTGGTGTGGGAGACGGTTTCCAATGGGAAGCATTCACTCTGATTGTAAGAGTTGCGGATATACTTATGAATGAAGCTGCGTAGCTGGCTGGCCTTGCAAGGTTTTACACTTGGCTTGATGGCATTTCTCTGCTTGTAATGCAATAACTTTTGAATGCCACATCCAATTAATTCCAAAATTTAAGGGAATGTTCCAGGCATCAATGGCCAGAACGCTAATGACATTTTTGGGGAGGGGAACTGAAAGTGGAAAATGGGGGACATCCGGAGGAGCCCCTGGCATTTAGCTATTGGCTTCTGCCACCTCTGTAATTATTGGTTGATGGCAATCATTAGCACATTCCCACATAACAACCTCTCCTTTTAGCCTTGCCGATACTCCCAATAGAACCTAAAAGTGTTGACACTTCGTTGAAGAGAACGAAAGAAGAATAATGTATAACAAATGGAAGAAAGGGGAATTTGATAGTAAGGAATATAAATCAGAAGTTAGGAATTGTAGAAAATTGATAAGGGAAGCAAAGGCACACAAGGAGAAATCTATGGCCAGCACAGTTAAGGACAATAAGGAGTTTTTTTGAATATATCAGGAACAATAAGAATCCTGACAATGGTATTTGTCCATTACTAGAGGGAAATGGTAGAATTAACAATAATAATGCAGAAAAGGCAGAAGTGTTCAATAAATGTTTCTGTTCTGTATTTGGGGGAAAAACAGATGATATGGTCTCATCCTATGGCGATGAGAACACTCTTTCCATTCCAGTAGTATCGGTGGAGGATGTTAAACAGAACCTACTAAAGTCAGACATTTTTAAAGCAATAGGTCCAGATAACTGGCATCCAAGAGTTTTTAAAGAGCTGTCAGAGGAGCTTGTTGGACCATTAATGTTGATTTTCAATAAGTCTCAGAGTACCGAGGAAGTTCCAGAAGACTGGGAGAAAGCCAATGTTGCGCCAGTTTTTAGAAAGGGTAAACTGCATGACCCCAGGTAGTTCATGACGTGATAAAAAACCTAGAATGCTGTCAAATTAACATCATACACATTAAATGGATTTAAAACTGACTGATTGATAGATCTCAAAATGTAATTGTAAATGGGGAATTGTTCGCAAGCAGTGGGGTCTTGCAGGGATTGGTTCTTGGTCCTACGCTATTTAACATTTTTATCAATGACCTAGAAGAAAACATGACATCACTGATAAAGTTTGCAAATGACTCACAAATTGGGGGAGTGGTAAATAATGAAGAGGACAGGTCATTGATTCAGAGCGATCTGGATCGCTTGATAAACTGGGCGCAAGCAAACTGTGTATTTTAATATGACTAAATGTATACATCTAGGAACAAAGAATGTCGGCCATACTTACAGTATGGGGGACTCTAACCTGGGAAGCAGTGACTCTGAAAAAGATTTAGGGGTCATGGTGGAGAATCAGCTGAACACGGGCTCTCAGTGCGACGCTGTGGCCAAAAGAACTAACGTGACCCTCGAATGCATAAACGGGGATCTTGAATAGGAGTAAAAAGGTCATTTCACCTTTATATTTGACACTGGCGCTACTGCTCCTGGAAGACTGTGTCCGCTTCTGGTGCCCATAGTTCAAGAAGGATGTTGAGCAATTGGAGAGGGGTCAGAGAAGAGTCATGAGAATGATTAAAGGATTGGAAAACCTGCCTTATAGTGAGAGCTTCAAAGAGCTGAATCTATTTAGCTTAACAAAGAGAAGGTTAAGGGTTGACTTGATTAGTATCTACATGGGGAACTAATATTTAATAATGGGTTCTTCAGTCCAGCAGAGAAAAGTGTAGCACAATCCATTGGCTGGAAGTTGAAGCTAAACAAATTCAGACTGGAAATAAAAGGTACGTTGTTAACGGTGAGAGTGACTAACAGTTTACCAAGGGTCATGGTGGGTTCTCCATCACTGGCTTTTGAAATCAAGACTGGATGTTTTCCTAAAAGCTCTGCTCTAGGGATTATTCTGGGGCAGGTCTCTGGCCTGTGCCATACCGGGAGTCAGACTAGATGCTCACGCTGGTCTCTTCTGGCCTTGGCATCTATGAGAATAAGAATGGTGGTGGGAAGGGGGCACACAGATCCCCTGGCATGGGGCAGAGCGGGAGGGCTGCAGGGAGTCCCTAAAATAGATGGGGATGGGAGGATGACAACAGGGAACCTGTGTGGGGTGGGAGGGGGGAATTGAGGGATGTAAGGAGCCCAGATGGGCTTCTAATGGAACAGGTGACAAATGTGGGTTCTCTTAAAAGCTTATTCCATTCCATAGCTCTTAGTGTTCTGAATAAGAAAGCTGGGTCTAGCGGTTTCTGGGCTATTCTTGCCTGTCCCGAGGCAATACTCTTGTGAGAGTGCCTCGAATCCTCAACCGGATTGGTCTCTGTTCAAGCCAAGGTACAAACATGGCAAATGGCCTTCCCTGTCCTAAAGCGCTTACAACCCTAGAGTAACACAGAAAGCTACGGTCGGTTAAAAACATTCCCATCCAGCTGGTGGTTCCAGCTAAAGGTGTGGTGTGAACCAGTCCCAAAACTGAATGCAGGTTTGCTGGGCGAGGTGTAACAAAATACAGGAGAAAAATTAAGGGCCCCCTCCCCTTTTGTTTATAATCACGGAGCAAGTTTTAGTTTGATTTCTGACGTCTAAGAACAAAGGAATAGGATTTGATATAAATTTGGACTCTAAAAAAGCTGCAACATTTGCAATGTATTGTGTCTCTGGCTTGATACCTTTAACTGCTGATATGGTGGCCTATAATGTGGGGAGAGAAATCTATTGATTATGATTTGAATGTGTTTTTCTTAACCAGGGCTTGCAGGTTAGCCAGGCAGAATATTTTCCGTAGAAGGCAGAATATGTATTCCTAAGTATCTGAGAGTTTATGAATGAGAGAGCAGGATTGTAGGAATGTTCACAGTGAATTTCAGCCTACTGGATTTAAGGAAATAAATGTATACCCCAAAACCGGTGGCGTGGGGGATTTCTGTTGTCCTCCATGGCAGGAAGAGATCTCAGCTTTTGACACAAGTGCTTTGTTTGACATGCTCAGTCGAAAACTCTTGGGAGCGCTGAGTATATTGCTGGCACAAAGGCTTGTTTGGGAAAGTTTTTGATCTGTGTAAATGCCTTGGAACTCTTTCAAGCCACACAATTTAACAGCCAACAGCGAGCACAAGGGCAAAAACTGGGAGTGGGAGGAGGTGGGGCAGCCTAAGTGATAACTACAACGCAGTGGAAACGGGGGCTGTTTCTACCCCAAGCTGGAGTCTAGCTTTCAGAGAGCTAGGTAGTAGTTTCATTTAAGATGTTCCTACACCAGTGCAAGAACAGCCTTCCGCATGCAGGCCCACTCGACGGGATCATAGGCTTTTCCCACAGGCAGTCCGGTGGTCGTGAGGACAGAAGGAACGCAAATGAGGCTTCCTGGCCCATTAAAATAGATTCTTTTAAGTGTAATAAGGCTTTGGACAGTTGGCAGGTGGGACTGTGGCTTCTTGAATAGAATACTGCTCTTTAAATGTAAAAGGCTGTGCGTTGGGCATTGACGTTCCGGTTTGATGCCCACTGATTTGAACGGAGAGTAAAACCGTAAAGCTCCAACACAACTTAGGGTACGTCTACACTACGAGATTAATTCGAATTTAGATAATTCGAATTTGGGAAACAGATTGTATAAATTCGATTGTGCACGACCACACTAAGCACATTAATTCGGTTTTTAACCACATTAATTCGGTGGTGTGCGGCCACACTACCCCATTAATTTTAACCACATTAATTCGGTGGTGTGCGGCCACACTACCCCTAATTCGAATTTACAAAATCGATTTTGGTGCTACTCCGCTCGTCGGGGTGGAGTACAGAAATCGATTTTAAGCGCCCTTTAATTCGAAGTAACTGGCTCCGTTGTGTGGACGGGTTAAGGATTAATTCGGATTAACGCAGCTAAATCCGAATTAAAGTCGTAGTGTAGACCAGGCCTTATTCTGATGTTGAGTGATGCAGGAGTGTCTTGGCTGGCGGAATAGCATGCAGCCCATGTGGACTTAGGGCTATGTTATGGCTGAGCCACCCTCTGCATTCCCTTCGTGTGCAAAGCGCATCACTTTACGAGAAGTATTTAGATGAGCTCAGTGTTACGAAACTGTGGTCTCCTGGGGTAAAATCTGTTTATGAAAATCAGACACAGCAAGGGCCAAAGTGCAGAACGACGACTGTTAATTTTTAAATGAAGTGAACTGAGATGAATGCGAACTGTGTCCTCAAGCTGCAGCTAATCTTCCTGATTCTCCCTTCTAACTGAGTTCACACCACTCAGCTTCATGTTTTGCATGGC
Source organism: Terrapene triunguis (assembly GCF_002925995.2). Taxonomy (NCBI): domain Eukaryota; kingdom Metazoa; phylum Chordata; order Testudines; family Emydidae; genus Terrapene; species Terrapene triunguis. Next base: position 3,478,613 of record NW_020664446.1, on the reverse strand, counting down.
CCGTGGGGACTGATTTTACTGTTTCCCCCCTAGGAACAGAGACATTGTCATGGCTGGAACAGACCAATGGCCAGCTCTAGCCTTGTGTCTTTTCTATCCCTGTGATCCCCCCAAAAATATAGCCAGGCCGGAAAGGAGAGGGTGGTATGAACAATGGTGGCAGGAGAACACAGTCGGACACATGCTTGGGGGCTGAGTGCACAGCCCTGTATCACACAATACGGGAAACCTGAGCCGCTATCACTCGTTAATATCACTAGTAACTGCTTGGATGATAGGGATCAGGGAACCAGATTTCAAAGTTAACAGACGCTTCGTTTTCCAGCAGAACAGTGAAGCGAGGGTTACATCAGTGTAAGCATCAAGAACAACTCCACCGAAGTGAACAGACGCCTGCGTAAGCAAGATGAGAATCAGGCCCCCAGGAGCAGTCAAGGCACATTTCCTGCCTGCTACCCAGGGGGCTCTTTCACGCTGCGATTGGGAAACACCTCAAGTGAGCACTGAGAGGACAGCAGTGGAAAGGGGGGGACCACAGCAGCCAACAGCCCAGGCTCTAAGACCTCGTGAGGTGGGACAGTCCCAGACCTCAGGCAGCAGCCCCAGACGCAATGTCTACACCACAATTAAACAGCCCCTCAGCCGGAGTCCCTCGAGCCCTGGTCAGTTGGCATGGGCCAGCCACGGGTCTGCAGTTAAAGTACTCAGTCACAGCTGCATGCCGCAGCTGGGTTCTTGGGAACACTCCTTTTCCTTCTCAACTCCCAGAAGTCTGACACAAGGTTAAGAGCCCTCTGCGAAGACATCAAGAGACGCCACTGTGTAAGTGCAGGATCAGAAGACAGATAGGATTTCAGCTCCTGTGTATTGTAAGTCTCCCCATTTTTTTTTCAAGGAAGCTTTTAAGTTAGAAGCAGAAAAATGTAATTAAGATCAGAAACTAAGCAAGGAGCTTGCCCCAGGAAAAAACAGGCTGACAGGAGGAATACGCTTTGCTTTAGCCAGGAGTCCTATGCTGCCAGCTTAAAAATGTCAGGTTTTAAAAAGAAAAAAATTGCCAAAACACATGCTGCTGCTGAGTGTGTTTTCAGACACTGAGCTATTGGTTATGGTGTGAAGGTCCGTGTAACGGCAGCACATGGAAATGTAATGCCTCTGCACAGGCCCTGGCCAGGAGATTTTCAAAAGTCTGTTCCACGCTAACTTAGTTCTCTGCACTATTTTATCTGGAGAGGCCATAATAAGTAGAAAAGTGCATTATTAACATAGCAATGCAATTACACCAGCTAGAGTAAAAGTTAAAGGGGTATCTATTGTCATGCTTCAGGGCACAACCTAGACTTGCGGAGTAAGGTCAGGAAGAAAGTCACCACATATACAGCCACATAATGGTATAGTCCAGTTCAGCATTGACTTTTGAAGTGGAACCTTCCCACTTGATGATCCTGCTCTCTGTTGGCAGCGAACTTGATGTGGCTTTGGCAAAGCCCATTTCACAGCAAAGCATTGCCCTGTTTCTCCAGGAATGCTGCAAAACTCCCCCTAAAAAGGGCCCTGTCAAGATAAAAAATCAAATAGGGTCATGCCGTTTGTGTATGGGACTTTCTTAACACCCGTGCATGTTGGAATGAGAGTTATAATGCCCTTGTTTATCTTGTGCTGGCCGTTGACATCTGGGCTCCATGTGATTAGCATGATGGTTCTAGAGACTGGTTAGTTTTGCTCTCCAGTTCTCACGTGTTAGAACAAGACTCTCTGGGTTCCCAGCTTGGCAGGGGAATGCTGGAATGTAAATAAATTGTGTAGAATCTTTTTTTCCCCATGCATTATTTTTTTTAGTTGAGTAATTTAAATGCCAGGGGCTTAGTCTCCTGAGAGCTATTATACTTTGGTCTAATCGTGAACTCTGTGAAGAAAGTGAATCAGGAAGTGTTATTTACCCCTTCCCATAACACAAGAACCAGGAGTCACCCCATGAAATGAATAGGCAGCAGGTTTAAAACAAACAGAAGGAAATACTCCACACAACACACAGCCTGTGGAACTCCTTGCCAGGGGATGCTGTGAAGGCCAAAACTAAAATGGGGTTCAAAAAAGAACTAGATCAGTTCCTGGAGGATAGGTCCATCAATGGCTATTAGCCAGGATGGGCAGGGATGTAACCCCAGGTTCTGGGTGTCCCTAAATCTCTGACGGCTAGAAGCTGGGACTGGACAACAGGGGATCAGACACTCCCCTGTCCATTCCCTCTGAAGCATCTGGTACCAGCTGCTGTTGGAAGACAGGAACCTGGGCTAGATGGACCATTGGTCTGACCCACTCTGGCCATTCTTATGTTTTAATTCTGGTCGTTCGCTTGGTGGCCTGTGATATGCAGGAGGGCAGATGAGATGTTCTGGCGAATCTTTCTGGCCTTGAACTCCGTGGCTCTGGAGAACCTGGGGCAGACCAGGGAGTGCCCAGGTGGCTTTGGGCCTCCCTAATTTTGGCCTTCTCCAGGAACCAGCGCAGCCCCCGAAGTGAATTGGATCCAGCTGCCAGTCGGCTGCTCTCCCTCCCGTCCCGACCCCTACGTCAGCTGGGCTGTTTTGGGCTGCTTACGTTGGCCTAGGCTGGGGGAAACCTCCAAGGGGCTGTTCCCCCCACCGGGACCCTCTTGCTGAACAGAATTGGATCGATGTTTGGGGTGGCAAGGACTGGTTTATCCAGCTTAGACCGTCTGCTTGGGGCTGCCCAGTGCACAGTAGCTCGCATTGTTGTGGCCATTGATAACCGGTTTCTTTCATCCTGTAGCTTGTCCCCTCCCAAGCTGCGGCATGCGTGGACATCGGCGTTAGAATGTAGGCTGGCACGTTCTGTGGCAGACGCGTCCTGGCTGAGGCCTGAGAGTGACCTGCAGAACTGAGATGCATCTGCCTGGTCAGATCTTGTAGTTCTGTTTGTTTCTCTCTCCCATCATCCCTTTCTGGGATGAAGGGGGATCAGTACAGGTAGGAGCAGAGGTGGGGGCGTCATGTACAGGCTCAGGGAGGACGTGCCAGGGGCCTTCCAGGGTATCAAACTTCCAAAACCAGGTGAGTTCTGAGGCTGGGACCGAATCTTGCCTTCCCTCCCTGTTGCTGATTTCCCCGGGGAAAGCCATGCACCTGTAGAACCTGCAGAACAAACCCAGCTTCCTCGGGTGTGAAATGCCAGCCAGCCAGTCCCCCCAGTCCGTGTGGGCACTTCCTCCTCACTGCACTGCGAGACTTGTATTGCCCCGGCTTGAACTCTGCCATGTGACTCTCTGATCCTTTGCTGAGGAACAGGGTCAAGTTTCTCTCTGCCTTACCCAAGCCGAGGGAAGGCCTCTGAGCACCCGGGTTTGCCAGGGACGAGTTAATGTCCCCTGCTTGCAAAAAAAAAAAAGAAAAGAAAAGAAATTAAAACCCCAGCAGTTCCTCCTTCTGTATCCACTGGGTAAAAAATTAACCAGCTTTTACAGCTAATTGGATGATTGTCCTACAAGACAAAAAGCTACCCATTGATCGCAGGCAAAGGAGCGCTGGGAAGGAGGTGTAATTACTGCTCTGCAAACCCCCCGAAAAGCCCTACGTTGGGAAGACGCGCACGCACTGCCAGTAGCTTTTGCTTTGCCCTAGCTGGTTACATTTGAGACTGCGTTTGAGCAGAGTTTGCTTTGTGATAAAGAAAGGCCCAGCAATCTTTCCTGAGGCCGGGCTTGGCCGGCGGTCTGCCAGCTTGCTAGAGGAGGACATGGCAAGGAAACAAAGTTCAGGGCTTATTTATTTTTGGAAGACAAACTGTGCACGCCTGTCTGTAGCCAGGCAAATGGCATGATTTTTATTGATCTGTTTTTCATCTGGTGCACGGAAGAGAAGTAGCCTTAATATTTACCAGCCCAGATATACAATTTACTTGCATGCCTTTTTTGGGGCGGGGAGCGATCCGCTGGCTCTGGACAAATGATTGTTCTCGCTTCCGCTCGATGCAGCATGGTCCAAGCGGTGCGCAGGGCTCGTACATAGGAGTCCCAGGGATCTGTTGCTTGGGTGCCCGAAGCCGGCTTGCATGAAAGCCCTTTGGTGTCGCGGCCCCTGGCAGCCTGTGACACACCGTGCGCCCGCATATGCCAGTGCTTGCAACGGTACTCAGATAAATGCCACCCTGGTGCTTGCCCTTGGCCTGTGCGGAACTGGGTGCTGTGTCCTCCATTGCTGGCGCAGCGACTGCTCAGATACGGGCTGTGCCTGTCCAGTTGGTCCCCCCCAGTGAAATTCCCCGCATCCTGCCCACCCTTCAGGGACGGCTCGGAGCATGGGCCCCGCCTCCTGCCAAGCCCCTCGCTGGCTAGCTGTATGCAGGCCAGAGAACGGTGCTGCCCCACACTTGGGTTGTCCATCGTCTAAAGCAACGAAGAGACACCAGTACAATGATATTTCCACTGCATGAGCAGAAACTCTGTGCATCCCCCTAGGGTTCCTTGCAGCGTTGTTCTGGGAAGCCTCCATTTGGATCCATCCGAGCTTTAGCCCCCCCAGAAAAACCCGAGAGAAGGAAACTTAGCGAAGCTTCAAACCCAAATCCTAGAAACATAGATTCCAAGGCCCGCAGGGAGCATTGTGAGCGTGTAGTCTGACAGCCTGTACAGCACAGGTCAGAGACCTGCCCCTAACAATTCCGGGAGCAGAGCTTTCAGAGAAACATCCCATCTTGGTTTAAAAAGGCTCAGTGACGGAGACTCCACCATGACCCTGGGTAAATTGTTCCAAGGATGAATTATTCTCACCATTAAAAATGTACGCTCAATTGCCAGTCTCTGTGTGCCAACTGCCTGCAGATCTGGTCGCCCCATCTCAAAAATGTCATATTAGATTTGGAAAAGGAACAGAGAAGGGCAACCAAAATGATCAGAGGGATGGAACAGCTTCCATAGGAGAGATTAAGAAGACGAACTGTTCAGCTTAGAAAAAAGATGACAGGTGGCATATGATAGAGGTCTGTAAAATCATGACTGGTGTGGAGAAAGTGAATAAGGAAGTGTTATTTACTCCTTTCCCATAACATAGGAACCAGGGATTAACCAATGACATTAATAGGCAGCAGGTTTAAAACCAACACAAGGAAGTACCTCTTCATACAACCAACAGTCAACCTGTGGAACTCTTTGCCAGGAGATGTTGTGAGGCCAAAACTATAACAGGGTTCAAAAAAGAACTAGATAAATTCATGGTGGATAGGTCCATCAATGGCTACTAGCCAGGATGGGCAGGGATGGTGTCCCTAGCCTCTGATTACCAGAAGCTGGGAATGGGTGACGGGGGATGTATCACTTGATGATTCCCTCTGGGGCACCTGGCATTGGCCATTGTTGGAAAACAGGATATGGGCTAGATGGACCTTTCGTCTGACCCTGGATGGCCGTTCTTATGCAACAGTCCTGCAGGGGGCGCTGACTTACGTACTGATTGATCACCATGTATGCTGTTGGCTTTGGCTCAGTAGCCAAGTTCAGAGCTGTGGGTCTCTGGATCACCTGAATCCTGCGGTGATGTGTTTCCAAATCTAGACTTTGGAGGGTCTCTTACACCCAGGCCCACCTGTTGGTGGTCTATATAGAGCAGAGGGAAATAAGACTTAAATGGGCGGGAGCCGTTCTGAGAATCTGCACTGGAGTTGTGCTGCATAGGCCGCCATACAGCAGTTGGCTGGCCTGGGCCACTAATCAGTGGGGCTGATTTAAAATCAGTGACTTGGAGGGTGGAGGCTCTGTATACTCTTTGATCAGTCTCCCACGCCAGCCGGTTCTCCCTTTCCTGTGCTGCACCCAGAACTGGCACCGCTCTGGTGAGCTTTAACAGAATGAACAAACTTACTGTTGTAAAAACGAAAGGCGGCCGTGTCTGGGGGGGGACGCGTGTTTCAGGCAGGCTGGGAAGCGAACTGGCTTCTCTAAATAGATGTGAGAAAGTTACAAGCCATTAATAAGCGGAGCCGAGATGGGAATGGATCCCACGGGGGCATCTAAGCAAGGCCACTTTCTGTGCATGCCTCGCAAATGAAAAACAAGTTCATTCGTTTCTCGGTGGGCTGCGGCGGTTTTAGAAGTGCTTTGTGGGAAAAGGAATCCAGAGGGGAATATTCGGGCGACTTGTTGTTGCAGGAGGGGAACAGTGACAGCTGCATTCGCTATCCACATGCAGAGCTAATGAGGAGCTTTTTAACGGCCGCTGGCGTACGAAGGAATGGGAGGAAGTGGCAGGCCCGAATGCTCTGTCAGCAGCTACTGCCATTTGGGAATGGATTGCTACGGGAGAGGAGGGCCAGCGTGTTACAGCTCCCCCTTGATCCTTTCGAAGCCCTGAATGCAGCATCAGACCCTAGTGGGAGTAGCAAGAACTCAGCATCTCTCGCAATCTTAGGCCAGAGACTTTTGACCCCTGGTCCAGCAAAGCACTTTTAAGCACGTGAGTACTCCCGTTGGCTGCTCATAGAGCCACGGGACTTGAAACAAAGCACGTGCTCTGCTGGGCTGGGTCTGCAGAGCCGATGAAAATAGCTCCGCGGATGTAATCGCCGTCTCGGAGCAACGGGCAGCGACACGGGATGGTGATTTAGTTTTTCCTATATGGCCATGGAAATTAAAACGGCTCCCACTGTTAGCTCCGCAAAGGAGGCCAGCGCTGGGGACGGACGGGTGGCGAGCGGCCGTCTGGCTGGTGGGGGCTTCCTCCTGGGAAGCAGGTTGGCCCGTGTAGCAGGGAAGAGAACATCCCATCAGGATGCATGGGGAACCTGAGCTTGTCAGATCTGTCAGCGCTAAACTCTGCTTTTTTGACTAGGCTCGTGGACCGGAGCGGAACCCAGACCCCGTGCTGGGGGGAGGGAAGGAATGCCCGGCCAATTTTTGCTCTGATTACTGTTAAATAAACACTTGAGTCAACCAGTAATTAAAAAATGTCTTGCCACTCTAGAGTAAACAGAGAGCTTAGATTCTTCAGTGTCTTTCCTTGCCCTGTCGGGCTGTCAGCTACAATAGGGGCTTCTGGTTCAGTCCTTCATCTGGTCTTGTATTGGAGAACAGGTTTGTTTCCAGTGACCAACTCTCCTCCTAACGCAGCTGCTATAACACCTTCCTGCTTTACGTGCGCGGTAAAGCGCACCACCAGTCGCCCGATCCTGAGGATTTGTACCCATCACTCTTGGAGGCTTCGCTTGGGTGTCTCAAGGTAGTCCGATAAGTGCTAGTCCCGGTAGGGTGTTTGCAGAATCGGGCCCTTTACTCTCCGTACCCAGCTCTCCTGAAGGGCTGCGTGCATTGAGCCTGGTTCTCCATTGCCATCCAAGGAATTTCAAACAAAACAAAACCACCTTAGTTTCTTGCAAAATATTTTGTGAAATATACCCCCCCCCTTACCCTTCCTCCCTAGCTCTGGTGTGCTTCCTCAGAAGCATATTGCATTGGTCCCAGAAAGACACCGGACTAGAGACGCTGCTGGTCTGAAATAGCTAAATAGCAGTGATCATGAGGTGGAGGAGCGCTGCCAGTGATGGAGAGCAGAGATCTCTCTTCTTTGTGTAAGTTTAAAACAAAAAATCCACACAAAGATTTTGCTCAACACGCTTAAAATCCAAACTGCCCCTTTTTGCTCCCAATTGCAGGGGGCAGTCGGTGGCCCAGCGACTCTGATCTCAGAGGTTCCAGTTACTGGAGTTAGAGATGAGTTCCCCCTTTGCACTCTGCGCAGTCATTTCCCTCCGTGACCCGCGTCTGAGTCAGCCAGGCCCCTGCGCGCCCCTCTGGAACGTGGGAGGGTGCTTGGGGGGAAGACTGCACTCTCGTCTGTGCTTGCGGCAGGGGACAGAACAGGCTTCATTAGCAAAATGATGGTGCCACCCCCAAGAGGTGGCTTAATGTGACCCTTTTTGGGGGGGTGGGGGAGTAGCAAAACTGTATAGAAATGTTATACCGAGAGAGAGAGAATAATAGAGAGAATCCACTTAGTGCTATCAGGGATTTAAATCATAGGTATGCACAGAACAGGTCCAGCAGAGGCAGGAGCGGGGCTAGATCCTTCCTTCCTCTCCTATATCCCTCTACCCCCATTCACACCTGCCGTGGTAGTGTGCCCCAGCTCGCGTCTGGATAAACTGCACCTCTTGGGATAATTCAACAGCCTCCATGGCTCTCACGGGACTGCCAAGGAAAGGAGAGACAACCGTGGCAGCTCTAATGGCAGGTGTCACCAGGTGGCGCTGTCCTAGTCATCCACGTTCTTAGCATGTGAGCAAGTTTTGACTCTTGGGGAGACATGCTGCCATGTTATGTTTTGGGAGGTTTCTGTGTAGAGGCAGCCTGGGGAGAGAGGTTGCTATGCAAGCAGGAGAGTTTGCTCTCTGCCTTGTCTCCGATGCCTCAAGGAGGAACAGGGCGCTGCAGTTGGGCCGAGATTCCTGGAAGAAGGGACGGCTTTGCATGCTCCTTTGACCGCCTCTGTTCCAGGACTGGTGTGTGTGTAAAATCAAGGAGTTACCCTTGGAGTGTACCCGGATTCTTTTACTTTAATTTCTCCTCCGCTGGGAAGCTGACCAGCAAGACTCCAGACATTAGTGACTGCTCAGCAGAGATGTTGTAATGGGACGCTGGGCAACACAGCCGTCCTATGGGACTGGCTTTTGATCATGCCTGTAAAATTCACCCCTCCAGCTTCTCTCTCCAGGCCCAGAATCCCATTTAGCCTTTTAGAATTTGTTTGTTCTCTGTTTCAGATCTGATGAAATATTTGCTCTTGGGAAACAGCAAGCAAGCAGCAAGCATGTTTGAACAGTGTTCTAGAGGGCTAGGTAGTTGGTGTGTGTGTATATATATACACACCATATAAACAATATATGTATAAACAAAATCTTAAGCAAACAAATCCACATTAGTTGCTTTATCAAAAGGTCGTCTATTCAGCGTTCTTGGCCCATCTCTCCTGTTCTCATTAGTTCCTTTTAAAATTAGCAGGCAGCTTCTGCTGGAATGGCTATTCCTGTGACGGGATTGGAACTGAACAGCTTAGAGGAGATGAGGATTTTGTTCATTAGAGCCCAAATCAGAGGCAGAAACGCGAAAGCGGGCAATAAAGAGACGTCGGCTTTAAGGTTTGGTTAATGGCCTTTAAAACCCACCTCCCCAGAGTCTGGCCTGTGCTGCTTTAAAACAGGAACAAGCAGGCCCCAGGGCGACGTCAAGGATTTTTTGGTAAATTACAAAGCTCTCGCGACGGATCAGCTTTCTCCACTCGATATTCTGACTTCCCCTGCTTGGGACTGGCAAGCGCTTTGCGAAGTAGCTCGAAAGCGTATCCCAGGGCTGCTGTGAACGCCTCTCTGTCCTCTCCTGAAACCGAAGAGCGGAACGAAGGGCGGGGGTGGGGGCAGTGGGAGAGGCTCCGGGAGGGTGTTTAAAGCTGCTCGGTGCAAGCGCAGAAGCAAGGGAATGAAACTGCACAAAGAATGACTGACTCGTGACCCAGGTGGGCATAGGGAGGCCTTTCCATTGTTCGCTGCTGATCAAACCCTGCTGCTGGAAATAGCTTCTTTGCTCATGACTCCTCATCAGGCGCCGCTCTGATGTTTTGGGTTTTGTGCGGGGGGGGAGAGGGCTTGGTTTCCATTGCTGGGCCCTCCTGGTTTGGAAATGCGCTGGTGTTCGCTAGCCCAGATGTGTCTGTAAAGGTGACGGCGTGGAGTTGGAGGCAGAGCTGTAGCTGTCTGACGTTCGCCCTCTCTGATGCTTTTCCGCTTGTGTTTACTTGAGCCTGTCGCCTCCCGACTGGAAATGAGAGGCCCGTACTGCTGTCGGTTACGTGCGTGCACCGCGGTGGGCAGGACTTGGCTGAGTCTCATTCCCACCCCCACGGCCAAAGCACCATTGCAAATAGTTAATCCTAAAGCTGTGCTCCTAATGAGCTGGCCCACATAAGTGGATCTAAATCGGGGGGAGTTCACTAGGGTCGGGTATTTCCTCCCTCGCTGGCTGTTGGGGGAGATGCTGCATAAGGGGCACCTGACTGCGGGGACAGTCCTAGCCAGGGGCCCCCCTTCTCCAGTGCCCGTGAGGCCTGGTCCTCTGAAGCGAACATGCATGAGCCTGGGTGTTATCGGTACGCGCGGCTCTGTCTCGCTGAGCGGCTGCTTCTCCAGCTCTGCCGCTCACACCTGCACCCACACACTCAGTCCAAGGCCTTGCCCACCCTCTGCTTTTTGTATCGGCCAGCCTAGGGGGAGACAAGCTGGTGGGTCCCCGTCAGGTTTCTAATGCAGCAGCTCGACTAGCACTCGGGACAGAGGGACCAGGACTGGATGGGCACGCAGGGCAAGTCCGTGCAGCTGCTCTCGTAACAAGGTTGAGGTTGTTGGTGGGGTGGGGAGGGATAGGCCGGCCCTGGTGCTGGATCTGCCTTGGGATGGCTGGTCTCTGAACGTGGCCCCGTGTGCATGGAGTCCAGGGCCAGGCGTCCAACCCCCTGGAGAATAGGAGCCTTGCATGAATCGTTCGGCACCGGCTAGTGCTGCCAGGGGTCTTACCCTGGGTGTTTCCACGAATGCATCCTCCACTGGCTTATGATCGAGGACCCGTGTGAGCAGGGAGCATTGTGCTGGCAGAGAACAGAGAAGGGCCTGGGAAACCCATTCACTCAGTCTTGCTCCCCCCCCCCCCGCGTCAAGTTTCCAAAGCCCAGCGGCAGTGGGAAGCCAAGCCAGCTGGCAACATGCCGCTGGGAAATGCTCTTTGCTGGAAATGTCTCTGCTGCCTTCCCGAGAGCCGACGGCTCCAGCCCAGTGCTGGGCTTGCGCGAATGAGGCCGGGGCTGCAGGTAACTCGTCAGAGGAGACTGTCCGGGTCGTACCAGGTGCCAGCCCAGGCTGGTGAAAGACGTTCCTGAGAAAGCCGGGGCGACATAGGGGCTGGGGAGCGCAGGGGACTCTCCCAACCATCTCTCCCTTTCTGGGCAGGTGGGGGCGCTCTGCGACGCCTGACACCGTGCAGAGCCTGTGAGCCTGAGGAGCAAAGCATAGGACAGTATCCAGTCAAAGCTACGGGGCTATGGGGGGGGACGGGGACGTCAGGATGCTCCACAGCCCCTCGTCATGCAAAACGTGCCCTGCAGTCTTCCAGGACCACGAGTGTTTGGAGTCTGGTTTGCACCCCCGGCAGGATGGCCCAGCCCGGCGCGTTGATTCGTGGCTCCCTCTCAGAGGGGAGGAAAGCCACCAACTGACCCACCGTCCCCGCTGCCTGCCGCGTTCTGGCTTCTCCTGGGAGGTCTCTCTCAAACGCTGCCCGGACCTGACCCTGCGTAGCTCACGCCGCCTCAGCCAGGCGTGGGGTTAGACTCACCCTCATTTATCAGCAGCGTGGTGCTTGCAGTGTCTCTGAAGCCCTCGGTGTGGGGTTCTGGGGCCCTTTTGTTCTCCCTCCCCAGTGCCCTGCTGGGAAGAGCTGGCCCCCAGGCCCTGCAGAAGCCGTCGGCACAGCTTCCAGTTCACCCAGTATAGAGCAGGATGTGGGGGGACAGCTCTGAGCCCAAACTCAAGCTCAGGGGTTGAGTGGAACAAACATGTTCCCGTATCTCGGCACGTGACGAGCCCACATGTCTTTTCCGTAGCGCTGACGGGCGGGGCAGGGCTCATGGGCGTCCAGGCTTCCAAAGCTAACAGCGGCTACTGGGACGGTAACGGGAGCTGGTCCTCCAGGCAGTCGCCTGCCCTGGGGATGGCGGCGTTGGGCATGTTAGCAAGAGTCTGATTTTCAATCTCTCTCTAAACGGTGGGCGCATCGCAGGGAGGGAAACCCTGGGGAAAAGCAGAGGCTGCAGAGATGTCCCGAGAACGCAGGCAGGTGGCTTCCTTGGGTGTGCTGCAACCCGCCTCGCCCCCTTTCCTTGCATGCCATGCTGTGCTCCCCGCCCCGGTGGCCGGCCGTGTAAGCTCTGCGAGGCAAGCACCGGTGTTTGTAACATATCTCATGCCCTGAGCACGCCGGGCACCTAATCACGTCACCCTAGTTACCACTAAACCGGCTGGAGTTCGCCGCTGCTGCAGGTCAGCAAGTTCAATCTTGTGTGGCTGGATTGTTTTAATCCTCCCGCCTTCTTTGTGGACAGCAGTTCAGGTTTCCCCTTCTCGTGGTGTGTTGAACTCCATACTTCGGGGGTGTAAACTGATCTACTGTGGGAGGCCAGGAAGTGGGCTTTTCCCTACACACCGCAAGGCTTAATTGGCTCCCTCCATTATGGTTTTACACCTTCCTCTGAAACACAGGGTATCAGGCACGGCCGGATTAGACGGGTTTGCTGGACCGGATCAGGTCACTGGCATGTTACGTGGGGGTTTGGCCGGAATTTCCTCCCTGCTGGAACGGAATCCAAGACAGATGCTGAATTTCCAGGCAATGTATGCTGAAATCTAGTGGAATAATGTTGGGAAACCCGCTCACCCTAGAAACAACTCAGCTAAGGTGCCAAATTGCTCCTGTATTCTCCCGCCGCTCCTTTCTGTATCTGGTTCTCTCGTTGTGGTCACTGCCTGAAATGTCTTCACCTGAAGGCCCCGTCCGCTCAAGTCTCCC
>NW_020664446.1:3446728-3465987 GCF_002925995.2 Terrapene triunguis | reverse complement strand
AGGATATTGCCTCCCCTTACCTTGTCTCTCTCAATTGCAGAAAGAGGCATGAATCCGGCTGTACAGGAAAGGGCTGCCTTTGTGAACAGATGCTGCCTCATGAAAGGGGGCGTCCAACTCCCTCGGGCTGCAGGAGGAGGTAGGGAAATGGAAAACATCTGGATCGTTTCAATCTCTTCCCCACCTGGTCAGGTTTCTTCCTGGCTAGCGTTTCTCGTCCGAAGAGGCTGGCCCAGGCTTTGGTTTTTAAACGTACAATGCCGGGAGCTACACGCCTGTTGACTTGGTTGTCCACTTGCATCACATCCAATAAATCTTTCAGCTGAAGGGGAACGTGCCCTTCTGGTTTTGGGAACCCTTGCTGGGTTCTTGGTCCCTGTCTGGAGAGGAGTCCTAGGGCAGGTCTACACCACAGAATTACTTCGGTGTAACTACGCTGCCCCAGGGTGTGAAAAATCCACCCCCACTGAGTGACGTAGTTACACCGATCTAAGCGCCCATGTGGACAGCGCTGACATAGCTACCGCCTCTCGGTAGGATTAATTACACCGATAGGAGAGCAGCTTCAGGAAAGCGCTACAGCTGCGCCGATGCAGCATTTTAAGTGTAGACCTGCCCTTCGAGTCTGTCTACACTGCAGTCGGGAGGTGCGATTGCGGCACATGTAGACGTAACCGAGCTACCTTTGAGCCCCGTAAGCTGGCGACTTGGAGCACCTTCTTGGGTTTCAGAGAGATGCTATGACAGCAGAGCCCTAACTCTGACTAGACAGAAGGGAAAATTGCAGACTGAGCCGTGTGGGACGAGCGGCGGCCCCCTCTGTCTCTCTCCACCGTACCCAGCTTCCTTTGCCATAGCCTGAGGGGTCTCTCTACTTCTCCCTCACGCCATCTTCCATTCAGCAGGGAGATTGGGCCTCTCAGTGGAAAGGGCTGAAGCGTTGTCCTGGGGAGGAGCGGGGGCAGCACTGGCTGTCCCTTCTGAGCCGGGCAGTAAGGGAGCTTGGGTCATGCAGCCCTGGAGCTAATGGTGCCCGCAGGAGCTGCGGAGCAGGTGGAGGCGTCTCAGCTTTGCACCTGGCTGTGGTCTGGTTCCTCCTGCCCCCGCCCACCTCCAAAACCGCTATTAGCTGGCCAAACTGGCCGAAAAGCTCTCCCGACGCGGGTCCCCTTAGCCCCAATGGCCTGAGCTTCCTCTGCCACCGGCCAAATGGGCCCTGGATGCATTTCGTGGGGCGTCGCTAGAGTTATTTGGGTAAAATGAAAAGTCTCCTCCTCCCCCGTTCTGTTACTGTGGCCCTCCGCCCTGCTCTGCTGCCGACGCCGAGCGTGCCACACACTGCCGGGAAGCGCCTGGGCTGGGGTTGTGGAGGTGACCTGGTGCGTGTGAAGCACGTGTGCTGTGTTAAACCCGGCCTGCTTGTGTTCCTAATGCTGCTGGAAATTTATCCTCCATGCCGTAAGGGACATGGACGGTGGCTCTTCTCCTGTTCCGGGGCAGACAGGGAGCAGGGGAGGCTTCCTGTCTAAACGCTCCTTCCATCAGGCTGAACAACCTTAACGCGGCTCTTCCCAGGAAAACCCTCCCCTCCGATCCCATTCAGCCACCTGCCTTCCCAGGCCCCGGCAGGATGTGAGAGCGGAGTGGAAAGTGACTAACCGAGCAGGCAGAGATGCACCCAGATTAAAGCTCACATCTGTGTCCTAGATTAGTTCTGTGTGTGTGTGTCTGTCTGTCTGTCTGCAGCCCTCTCGCCTCTGGAAGTGCCGATCTCTGCGTGCAGAGCTGGCGAGCAAATCAGCAGAAATCCCTTCACGTGAGCCGACACCGTTGGCAGTTCAGACACCGCATCAGCTCTAGGCCAGCCAACCACGGCGGACCCGTTCTCCGACTTGCTTCTTTCTTAGGCCAAATGCAGCAGGGAGCGATCTTTGCTGAGGTTCTCCGGGAACGGCCTGTTTGGTTTTTTTTATCTTTTCATTGGTTTCATTTTCAGAGCCAGCAATTCCCTCCTTTCCCCCTCCAGCTCTGCCGCGTGACTACGATCAATTGTTTCTCCTACACAGTACTCTTCACGCAGATCAGCTGTGCAAAAAATGGCCTGAAGGCAAAGGAAGGAAAAGTTTAGGCCAGACCTTAAAGAAGATAATTCTCAGCCCCCAGAGCCATCAGGCCACAATGCCTAGGGAAGCTGGCAGAGGTACCGTTGCTGCAGATCAAAGCAACGGGGAATGATGTTGCAAAAGGCGGCTGATCCGAGGGCTGGCAAGCCCCTTCTGCCCTTGCGCACAGCCCGTCACCCCCTCAACTCCCACGGTGCTCTTGGGGTGCGCAAGGAATGTCGGACCAGATGCTACGCTCCCTTGAGTCAGGAAGCAAGGAGAGCAGCCAAAGTTCCTCCAGCCACCCGGCCATGAAATAAGCTCTGCTTTCCTGAAACGTTGCCAGGTGCAACCTTGGGTCATGGCTGATAACGAATTTGGTGGCTTCTCCTCACTTCTGTGCACATGCGCCACCTGTGTGATGCAGTGTTGCTGGGTGGCCTGGATCTGGACTAGCGGGGGGAGGGGGAGCCTGTGGCTCAGCGTGGAAGTGAATTGTCCTCACCCTGCGTGAGCCCCGGAATGGGAATAACACCAGGAATGCTCTGGACCAGGGCTGGGTGGGAAGGTCGTCCAGGACCTCCCTACCTGGCATGTAACTCAGGCTCCCGTTATGTCTGGTACAACGTACTTAACTCCGCCCACTGAAAACACAGCTCACTGCTGGTTTAACTTCCAGCTGAGCCAAGTGCGTGCTGCTCCGGCTGGTCTCCAGTTAGATCCCTCGACGGAGACCAGCCTCCCCGTTACCCCAGGCACGGAGACGTTCTTGCTGTGAAAGTCAGGCCCCTGCGGCGCGGCCCGGAGCGTGTTGTTGCATAAACACGGACGTTTGTGTTGGTACAGCCTGGCTGTAACGAGCGACAGTCTGCAAATATCCGCCCTCGAACGCCGATGGCTGGGTGGTCTCCAGCATGCACTGGCAACACGGGGGGCCCGCCAGCGAGACCAGTGCCAAGTGGTGAGTAAGCGGTGGCAGCTGGTCTCCTCCAAAGGAAAGCCGCTGTGTGCGTATGGGGGAGAGAGAGCCGAGCAGTTCCTGTTCCGCGCTTTCCCCTCTCCGTGAATCCCTTCCAGCAGCCCCGGCTCGAGTGTCACAGCACCATCCTCCATAGAGCCGTAGGGTTAGAAGGGCCCGCGAGGGTCGGCTAGGCTAACCCCCTGCCAAGGCGACTCGGTACTTTCCTGCGGTAGCTCTCGAAGCTGTGGGCATGTAGCCCGGCTTCGGGAAGCAGGGAAAAGGCTCCCGTGGGGAGTCAGCGGTGGAACGGGGAGTAGACCCCAGCCTTGTGCTCCGAGCGTGAGAGCCCAGCAGCCTCCACGAAGCAGTTGGGTAGCCGCTTACAGGCTGAGGGGGCAAAGCCTCAGGGTTGGTGCCTGCCATAGGGCTAAAGTCAGAATTCCCGTGCATGACGCAGCGGGTACATCTGGCCCCTTGGAACAGGATTGTTACCGTAAGCCCCCGTGCAAAGGCCAAGTGCCTGTGCCCACAACCGCTGCCTGTACCAATCGGTTGTTTCCCTGTGCTTCCCCTGGCTGTCACTTGTCTCTTACTCAGGTTGTAATCTGTTTGCAGCAGGGTCAGTCGTTTCAGGGTGTGGGGGATGTACAGTGCCTAGCGCAGCAGGGCCTCGATCCAGGAATGGGTCCCTAGATGCTAGCGTAATAGAGATTATCACGTCACCTTCCCACAGCAAAGGGGTTCCCAAACTTTTTGCCGGCACAACCCCATTGTAATGAATTATTTCCTGGCCCCGGCAGCATGGAGGGCACCATCGTGAAGAGCACCAGAGCGTGTGAGGTCACGCTGGGTGGAGCAAAATGGCATCCCCCGTGCACTAGGGATTGCGGTGATCCCAACAGCTGAGGGCGTGATGTCATTTGGGTGCACGGCCCACGGTTCGGGAACCGCTGCCGTAGCACCAGTCATCGGCGGGCTCTTGCAAAGCAGTAAGTCTCCCAGTGCCCTGGGCCGTGGGCATTGTCCCGGCTTTACCTCGGCTTTTTGATGTGCCCAAGGGCAGTTAGTGGCCAAGCTGAGGGTAGGGCCCAGGAGTCCGACTCCAAATACCTCCCCTGCTCTGACCACTGAGCTGCCCTTCCCAGGCTGGAGTGCCACCGGTACAGTGACTCTCGGCCTGCCACGAAAGGAACCTTGTTGGTGTGGTTTCCAGGGAGCCTGCTGCAGGCAGGGCCACCCAGAGGATTCAGGGGGCCTGGGGTCTTCGGCGGCGGGGACCCCCCGCCGCCGAAGACCTGGCACTTCGGCGGCGGGTCCCGGGGCGGAAGGACCCCCCGCCGCGGGTCTTCGGGGCACTTCGGCGGTGGGTCCCGGGGCAGAAGGACCCCCCACCGCTGAATTGTCACCGAAGACCTGGAGCGGAAGAAGCTCCGGGGGCCCAGGCCCCGCGAGAGTTTTTCGGGTCCCCCAGAGCGAGTGAAGGACCCCGCTCCAGGGGCCCCAAAAAACTCTCGTGGGGGCCCCTGCGGCAAATTGCCCCACTTGCCCCACTCCCCCCCCCCGGGCGGCCCTGGCTTCAGGGGCAGCTCGGAGCAAGGCGCTGCGCTGAGGCACAGAGTTTACGGCCAGAAGGGACCACAGACCCAAGAGGAAAGCGATACCTTGTGGGGATCAGTCACGGGGAGGAACCTGAAAGCCAAGCCTCTCCTGCTTCCCATTCTGAAGCAGATGGATTCCCAGCCGGTAATGGGAACAAACCCCTCCTGTCCCACGGGCCTCCCCTCTGCTCCAGAGGCTGGTGGCAGGCTGAGAAATCTTTCTCCATAACACTTCTTGCAGGGGGTGAAGGTCTCTAACCTACCCGTAAAATCTCTAGAGACTGTAGGGTCTGGCCGTGCCGCTCTGGTTTGCAAGCAAAAGCAGGGTCCGACCGAGCGAGCCCCAGCCTGCTGCCAGCGGGGGGCTGTAGACGGGGACAGAAGACTGGACGGCTGAGCGTTGTACTGGGAGCCAGGAGCACCCGCCCCGTGGCTTTGGGAGATTGCTGAATCTCTCTGCCACAGCGTCTCTGTCTGCGAAACAGGGACAGAACCTCCCAGAGGCATGGAGGATTCAGGGCTGAACTGCTCTGAAAGGGGGAAAGCCCTGTGCCTGGGCCAGCGGTGTCCTGATGCTGCCACGGGGCGCTGGGTTGCCGGTGCCATCTGCTGGGCAAAACTTAAACCCAAGCTTCTAACCACGTGCAGCCATGATATATCCCAGTGGGTCTCAACCAGGGATCCGGGGCCCCGTGGGGGGGCCGCGAGCAGGTTTCAGTGGGTCCACCAAGCAGAGCCGACATTAGACTCACCGGGGCCTAGGGCAGAAAGCTGAGGCCCACGTCCCTGACCCCTGCCACCTGGGGCTGAAGCCGAAGCCTGAGCTTTGTGGGGGTTCCCGTAGTGTGGGGCGCTGCTTGCTGCCCCCTAACGCCGGCCCTGGCTTTTATATGCAGAAAACCAGTTACTGTGACACAGGTGGGCCGTGGAATTTTTATAGCATGTTGGGGGGGGCCTCCGAAAGAAAAAGGTTGAGAACCCCTGTTATATCCCACATGGCTACGCAGGAGGCAGGAGTGGTCTGTCCGTGTGTCCTGCCCAGATTCCACCCAGCCAGTCACTTTGTCTCCTTCAAATTCCTTACCAGTGTCAGCTGGAGGTGGCACTTCTCACTTCCTGTCCTAAAGTCCTGTGCAGTTGACACAGCTGCTGCATTGTCAGTAGTGGAGGTGTGAATCTCTCTCTCGCTCTCTCTCTCTCACACACACACACACTCTCTCTCTCACACACACTCTCTCTCTCTCGCATTTTGAAAGGTGCTGGTGAGCGATTAACCTATATATGGCCAGTGCTTTCGAACCACATAAGCGGAGAGAAAAATGGCCTGGCTACAAGCCAGCCTCGCAGGCCCGTGATGTTCCAGGGGTATGTCTAACGTGCGCTTCCCTCGCTTTGATTCATTAAGTGACCGAGTCCCTGCTGTGACCGGTGGCTCGCTAAATGCTAGCTCTGTCTCTTTGTGATCCTTGGGGACGCGTCGGCGTTGCTCAGAACTCCCACGGAAAAGCTGCCACAATAAAAGCGTGGAGAGTCTCGCTGACTTCCTCGCAGTGCTGGAGAGCACTGAAAAGCTGGCAGGGATCAGAGGCGACGGCTTTTATTGGAGTCTGAACAGCTCGGAAGCTGTGAAATAAAGAGAACCGAGTCTGGCTGCCCGACTTGGCTACCGCTCCTCTCTGTGCCCTGGTGTGAAAGAGAACCTGAAATGTATGCAGTCGCTCTCTGCCTCCTGCAGTATCTCGGCCTCCCTCTGAGCTCTGCAGCTTCCCGTAAGCGGGTTCAGGGCTGGTCAGTGAGACCTGTAGGGGGAACACGGGGGGCAGCTGCAGGAGGTGCCAGTCAGGCCGCAGCCTTCCCTCTGGGCTGGTACTGGACGTATTCCTGCAGTGTGGCAGTAGGGGGTGCCGTCTTTCAGATGAGACTTAACCCCCAGCCCTCGTATCACAGGATTGTCTTCCATGTGGGGCTCACAGCTGCCACGTCCCCTGCTGCCCCCTGCTCACGATTTAGCTAGCTAGAAGCTTAAAGCTGGAGCAAACGGCCGGCCCTGCCAAGTCTCCCCTCCCTCCTGCGTGTCTAAGTGGCTTTGCTCTCCCTTGGGACGGCCGGGTAAGTTTCTGGATGATAAGGAAACCGCAGTGCTATATCCTTCCTTTCACGCAGCCGGGGCAATGTGACTGTTCAAGCCGGAGGCATTGGGCAGAGCTGTCTCCCTTTGGTGTCGCTAGCTGTCTGCTGGTCCTTGCTCCCCACATGCTTTCAGCCTGGGCAGGTGCACCGGAGGGCCCTGTTTCTTGCCACAATATTCTGAATTGGAAGAAGACCAGCTGCAGCAAAACTCCAAGGGATCGGGAAGCCGGCGCGCCATGCACGCCCTCTGCGTTGGTGTTAGCAGGAATTCACACCTTTCCGTAGACTTGCTAGAAAACGACACGGCACTTGGGGAGGGCGGGAAGATTTTTGCTGATGGTTTCCACCTCTGGCTTACGGTTTAGCAAGTTGCTGCAACTGGTTTGGCTTAACGAATGCAGCATGTTCAGTTAACGACGGTTGCTGTCTGGAAACGGCGTCACATGTCATGAATCAGAGGCATTGCACCTTTAGCTCCATGGTGTGGCTGTGATCACAACTTGCTGTCTTGGAAATGAGCTACAATTGTCAAAGGGGTTTTGCCCTGGTAACCTTGCCTCACCTTGCACAGACGCAGTTGGGGGCTCCTGCAGGAGCCTGGGACCACCTGGGTTCTCTTCCAGTGACCTCCCCAGAACCTTAGGCAAGTAGCTCTGCCTCTAATGAGATATATACTGTAGATAGATAATAAGACAGAAAATATCATATTGCCTCCATAAAAATCCATGGTATGCCCAGATCTTGGGTACTGCCTGCAGATCTGGTCGCCCCATCTCAAAAAGGATATATTGGAATTGGAAAAGTTACAGAGAAAGGCAACACATATGATTAGGGGAATGGAACAGCTTCTGTGTGAGGGGAGATTAAAAAGACTGGGACTGTTCAGATTGGAAAAGAGAGGACTAAGGGGGGATATGATCGAGGTCTATAAAATTATGACTGATGTGGAGAAAGTGAATAAGGAAATGTTATTTACTCCGTCACATAACACACAAACCAGGCTCGCCCAATAAAACTAATAGGCAGCAGGTTTAAAACAAATAAAAGGAAGTATTTCTTCACACAAGGCACAGTCAACCTGTGGAACTCCTTGCCAGAGGATGGTGTGAAGGCCAAAAATATAACAGGGTTAAAAAAAAAATTAAATAAGTTCCTGGAGGGTAGGTCCATCAATGGCTATTAGCCAGGATGGACAGGGATGGTGTCCCTAGCCTCTGTTTGCCAGAAGCTGGGAATGGGAAATGGGATGGATCACTTGAAATTGCCCTGTTCTGTTCATTCCCTCTGGGGCACCTGTCATTGGCCACTGTCGGAGGACAGGATACTGGGCTAGATGGACCTTTCGTCTGACCCAGTCTGGCCGTTGTTATGGTCTTCTGTAATTCTCTTTTGCCCCCGTTTGAAATCGGTTATCAGTGTTATCCGTGACCCATCTCCATAGTGTCTGTGTGCCTCCCGAGCAGTTAAAAATAGACCTCACCCTAACTCTGTCTCTTCCTTCCCTGCCTGTAGAAGCAGTTTGGTTGGTTCCAGGGTCTCCTGTCTGGGGTGCGCGGGTGGGTGGCGTATGGAAAACACTTGCAGGGACAGTTAACTCTAAGAAGCGGGTGAGGTTTTTAGTCAGGGAGGTCTCTTGCAAGAGCGAATGAAAGCACTGAAATTGTCCAGTCCCTGGGACCATTCTTTCTGCTGCCTTTCTCCCCGCCCCCCCGCTGGCGTTGTCATTGTTCCTGTAGTTCAGAGCTGTCCTAGGAGATTGTAGTGGTAGAGGGTGTGCCGATCTCTCTGGGAACCGGCCCAAATGCATGGGAGGATAGCAAGACCTTGAACTGGAATCTATGGTGGGTGAACCTGGCAAAGCGGTAAATGCAGTTCACTGGAGGAGTGACTCCCGCTAGGTTGCTGTCTGAAGCATGAAAGCTCTAACTCTCCTCAGCTTAGATAGGTCCAAAGGTTAGTAATAAATGCATTGCATCTTCTAAAAACCCAGACCTGGGATCAGGCTTCATGACATCATGGAGCAGGGAGTTCCGCAGGCTGCCCGCTCCCTCAAGTGTTTCCTCTTGGATTTTTTTGGCTTTAATTTGGTCCTAGGTGGGGCAGATTAGTACAGTAGGAAAACAAGAACTAGCCAAAACAAGACTGAAATATTGGCCCTAAATGTCCAATGCATTCCATAGGACTCTGTGCTGGATGCAGAATGCAAATAGAGGCTCTGGTACCACAAGGACGGCTGGAAGTCCCACTTCTTCTTTTTAATTACGTTTATTACCTCGGTTATCTAAACTGAAGTGCTCGGATTGCAAGGTGTAATAAAACACAAAGGATCCCCTCATTCTAGAATTCATTGCATTGTTAAACGTGAAGTGTTTGTGCGTCTTGCATAAAAAAATCTGGGGGAGCAGGGATACATCGGTTTATTCCTATGCCGCCTCTTCCGGAAATGGCTGCACCAAGCCTTTCAGACGCTGTATTTATGATGCAGATAGAATGAGTAACTGATCTGTTACCCAGCTGCGCGGCATCTTCCGATTTCTGAACTACGTGGGCCACCGTTTGCCTATGGGAGAACGTAGCGATGTAGATCTTTGTGCGTTTGGATTTAATGAGGATAGCAGGCTTCTGGGGTTTGGTAAGGTGTGATTTCTATTTGAATGTTTTTCCCATAGGCTGTGCATGTTTATTAAATTTAGCAGATTAATACCGTTGAAAGAGGAGAACCTATCAGAACAGAATCCCTAGCCAGAGGGAGTGATGTGTAGTGGCTAGTGCAGGGGACGCTCAGAGCTATACTTACTTCTATACTTACCCCTGCCACTGACTCATTCTGTGTCTTGGAGTAAATTGTGTCCCCTCTCTTTGCCTCAGTTTCCTCATCTATCAGTAGGGGATAATACTTCTCAGAAACAAACTAGGGAAATGCAACCTAGATGGAGCTACTACAAGGTGGGTGCAGAATTGGTTGGAAAACTGTTCCCAGAGAGTAGTTATCAGTGGTTCAGTGTCATGCTGGAAGGGCATAACGAGTGGGGGCCCGTAGGGATCGGTTCTGGGTCTAGTTCTGTTCAATATTTTTATCAATGATTTAGATAATGGCATACAGAGTACATTTATAAAGTTTGCCGCCGATACCAAGCTGGGGAGGGATTGCAAGCACTTTGGAGGATAGGAATAAAATTCAAAACGATCTGGAGAAATGGTCTGAAGTAAATAGGATGAAATTCAATCAGGACAAATGCAAAGTACTCCACTTAGGAAGGAACAATCCGTTGTACACATACAAAATGGGCAATGACTGCCTAGGAAGGAGAACTGCGGAAAGGGATCTGGGGGTCAGAGTGGATCACAAGCTAAATATGAGTCAACAGTGTAACACTGTTGCAAAAAAAAAAAAGAACATTCTGGGATGTATTAGCAGGAGTGTTGTAAGCAAGACACAAATAATTCTTCCGCTCTACTCCACGCTGATTAGGCCTCAACTGGAGTATTGTGTCCAGTTCTGGGCGCCACATGTCAGGAAAGATGTGGGCAAATTGGAGAAAGCCCAGAGAAGAGAAACACAAATGATGAAAGCAGCAAAGACGTGGAGCATGACTAACAGACGTACAGGAGACTCCTATACGTCTGTTAGTCTATAAGGTGCCACAGGACTCTTTGCTGCTTTTACAGATCCAGACTAACACGGCTACCCCTCTGATACAAATGATGAAAGGTCTAGAAAACATGACCTATGAGGGAAGATTGAAAAAATTGGGTTTGTTTAGACTGGAGAAGAGAAGACTGAGAGGGGACATGAGAACTGTTTTCAAGTACATAAAAGGTTGTTACAAGGATGCGGGAGAAAAATTGTTCTCCTTAACCTCTTAGGACAGGACAAGAAGCAATGGGCTTAAATTGCATCAAGGGCAGTTTAGGTTGGACATTAGGAAAAACTTCCCAACTGTCAGGGTGGTTAAGCACTGGAATAAATTGCCTAGGGAGGTTGCGGAATCTCCATCATTAGGGTTTTTTAAGAGCAGGTCGGACAAACACCTGTCAGGGATGGTCTAGATAATACTTAGTCCTGCCTTGAGTGCAGGGGACTGGACTAGATGACCTCTCGAGGTCCCTTCCAGTCCTGTGATTCTATGAGTCCCTGTCTCATGGGGCTGTTGTGGAGCTTAATGTTTGGGGAAGTGCTTTGAGATCCTCAGATGAAAGGATTGGCATGTTCCGCTCCTCAGCTTCCACTCTGTATTTCAGGAGCACGATCGTGGTTTGCCGTGAGACACACAGGAGCCGGTGGGGCTATCTCCAGTGAGCTTGGCTCCCGTCCACTGGCAAAGAGTTTGTTGGCAGACCAACGACCTTGGTCACCCGGGAAGATGAGAAGACGTATGGCCTGGTACCTGTTGGTCCTGTTGGCGGCCGTGACAACGGGCTACCCCTCTCGACGATCCGCCGTGGACTTGGACGCAACCCCAAGGACGACAATTGCCTATAAGGGTAAGGAAGCTTGGTTTTACCCCTGCCCCAGAGGGAGCAGCCGGACACTGTGCGTCATTGGTGCATGTTGCCTGCATGGCCGGGCGGATGTGAAGGCCGCCTGGCTACGGGGAGTGGAAGGTCCTGGGCAGAGGTCCTTAGATCTGTGCTTAGCTCCTGCAGTGAGCACTGTGCAAAGCCCCAGGATGCACAAGAAATGGGGTCTGGTGTGTAACAGCCAGTGCTCTGAGCTCGCGGTGTGCCCCCTCCTCCTCTCTCCGATGGCTCCCTGGGGATGAGGCCGATGATTTCCCCCTCGCCTCTGGTCCCCTTGTGTTTCGGCTGTGAGAGACGGATGGGGCGTGGGGGAAGGAGGGAACCTGCTCGGAGAGCCATCAGCCTGCCCTGCATGCTGTCTGGGAGCTGCTGCCGATTGCTACGTGCCAGATCGGAGCCGTCAGCACGACAGCATCTGCATGTCCGATGACATCAGCGTCTCCGCTTTCCCAGGCTCCTGCGGCACAAGGACATATGGCCGCAGCTCCTCGAGCACGGTGAGGCCTCCTGTTCCTGGCTGCCTGTGCTCAGCCCCCGGATGCTAGAGCTTCCCAGAGCAATTGCATTAGACTGACCTTCCCTGTGACATCCCTACCTGCTTCCTTCCCGGGGGCTTGAAGGGAGGATTTTGTCCCCTCTGCAGAGGGGGGCCAGCCTGGGGTCCACACACCACCCCACATAAACCCCAATTCAGCTCATAAGGTGGTGCCTAAGCCTTGTCCTGGCCCCTCTGCCTAGGGGTGAATTCCGCCTGTGGTGGGCTGGAGGGTGGTCAGATAGGTTGTTCCAGGCCTGCCATGCCATGGCTTTCTTGGCGGGACTGGTTTATCCAGCCTCCTGCGTCATCTTCCCCGGCCCATGGACTGACTCCTGGTTGCACTGTCGGAAAGGAGTGGGAGTCTTGCAATTGTCTTTGATGGACAGAAGGAAGCTTGGCCTTTGCCCTGCGGGCTGGCTTGGTGACATCTCACCTGAGATGCCGCTAAATACTTCAAGACAGTTTGGAAGTGAAGCCGAGGCAAGAGCCTCTACCTGACAGGGATGATGAGAGGGCCGATTAATTAACTAACGGTTGCACAGTGTTCGCTTAAAGGCTGATGGAGCAAGGAGAATTCAGTTCTCATGGAAAAATGAAACCTTCATGTAACTGCAGCAATTTCTTTGCAACGGCAAAAGTGTTGGCTGAAATATCCCAGCAGAATGCTCAGGAGAAGCCGAGAACTTGGTTAAAAGTTCACATTTGAGATGAGTAGATGACCCATGAGCGCTGTGAGGGCTAGCAGGTTTAGCTTGGGGCTCGGAGCCAGGAGGTTGGTCCCAGCTTCTTCACACATCTACCGCTGAGGGCATGACTGCTTTGAAAACCAGAGAGCTCTTTATAAACCCTTAGCCACGAAGCAGTTCGGTGTCATTGTTCCATTTTACATAAGAACGGCCATACTGGGTCAGACCAAAGGTCCATCTAGCCCAGTATCCTGTCTACCGACAGTGGCCAGTGCCAGGTGCCCCAGAGGGAATGAACAGAACAGGTCATCATCCAGTGATCCATCCCTGGATGGCTAATAGCCATTGATGGACCCATCCTCCATGAACTTAGCTCGTTCTTTTTTTAACCCAGTTATAGTTTTGGCCTCACAACATCCCTTGGCAATGAGTTCCACAGGTTGACTGGACATTGTGTGAAGAAATACTTTGTTTGTTTGTTTTAAACTTGTTGCCTGTTAGTTTTATTGGGTGATACCTCGTTTGTGTGTGTTATGTGAAGGGGTAAATAACACTTCCTTATTTACTTTCTCCACACCAGTCATGATTTTATAGACCTCTATCATATCCCCCCTGAATCGTCTCTTTTCCAATCTGAACAGTCCCAGTCTTTTTAATCTTCCCTCACACAGAAGCTGTTCCATTCCCCTAATCATATGTGTTGCCTTTCTCTGTAACTTTTCCAATTCCAATATATCCTTTTTGAGATGGGGCGCACAGGAGCCACGCAGGGGTCGGGGAGGAAAGTGGTGGTTCGTTCCCACACCATGAGACTGCACCTAGATCTTCCTGCCCCGGCCATTCGCCTCCTCCCCTGCATGCTCTACCCAGCAGCAAAACAGAGACAAACAACAGTAACACTGACACTTCGGCGCTGTGTGCTGACACCTCGTCTCACTGTACCAGCCGGTGCTGCATGCTCCAGCTGGCGTCCCTGCTTCCGTTCCCATTTTTGAAGGCTTTTTTGTGTGTGTGACCTGAGCGCTGGAGACAAGACGTTAACTTCCAAAATAAAAGACTGGTGAACCGCTGAGGACGGAGCCAGTCCAGTCCCTAGATGTGTGTGTGTGATTCCTCCCACACACACCCTGTGTGCGCCTTTGCATGCACACACACGGGTGGGGGAAGAGACTAAGGGAGGTGCTAAAATATTCTTCACACTTCTTCAGAACATTCAGCGTCTTAAGATGCAAATCTGCAAACCACGGGTGTGTGTCCCTGTGTCAATCGACGGCCTGAGAATAGCGGTGCTTGTACAGAACATGTATCTGCAGAATATAAACAGCTGGAGATCACACACTCCCCAGAGACTGCTTGTGTTGGGGTGTTTTGATCTCCCTGTCTCTGCCCTCTCTTTCTGACAGCTGCAGGGGCCACACGGAGAGGGGAACAGTGCGGGGCAGGGCTGAAGCCACCTCATCTTACATGATTTGGTTCCATCCCTGGTGATCTTTGGAATCCCAGAACCACTCCCCGAATCGGAGCACCATGGCTCCACACTGGCTTGGTGGCGTTTCATGGCGGGATCCTGGTGGGCAGCTTTGTACCGGGACGGCTCCTTACCCCCATACAGGGACCTGGCTAGATGTTGGAATAGCCCATTACTGTGGATTTGTGCATTCATGGCCTCTTGGCCACCCAGGCATCTTCACACCGTCTGGAATCTGCATAATCTCTCTTGAAACAGAAGTCCTGGGGATCGGGGACGTGGTCACTGGGGAGGAGAGAAATCCAGACCCGTATTGGTCCGTCTGGGGTTTTTCTCCGTAGTGCGTGTGGAGTGAGTACTTCCTTCCGTGCCCTCTGGGTGCGGGGAACCCGAGATCAGGGCAGAGGCGTGGCTCCTGAAGGAGCTGGGTCGTCAGGCAGGAGCACGGGGACCATTCCAGGAGCACTGTGGGTGCGGCCCACAGCACAGCGAGATGCACCGTGCGTCACGAGGGAGCTGAGCCTGCTCTCTAGGCTCGGGAACGGTGTAACGAGGGCCTTGAAACAATAACGGGGCCCCGACTCACCTTGGCGTGGTTCCTCTCGTCTCACGACTCTTTCTTTTGGTGCTAGGGCTTCTCTCCTCCGTCTTGTTTGTTCTTCTAAGGTTCCCGGGAATCCACCTTCTCCACCAGGAGGGATCCCCGGGGGCTAGTCAGACCTCTGCTCTCCCTGGTTTTCAGTTTCCTTCTCCTTGCAGCTTCTGGATGCTCGTGCGACAGCCGTGCGCGCCCGTTGGGAATCGTCCGCCGCAGGCCCAGGCCCCAGCGCGGTGTCGCTGCTGGACGGGGCCAGCTCTCCCCAGGCACCGCCAGCGTTCCTGCTGCTTGACTGTTGAAGTGAATTCTGTAACCGCACACAGAGCATAGCGTCTCACACGCGCTGAGTTGAGCAGCGGTATCCCATCGGGGAGACGGGCCAAGGGAGGCACAGAGGCGGGGCGTGACTCGAAGTTCACCCAGCGCGGCTGTAAGAGCCGGGACTAGCGCTCCGCTCTGATTCCTAGCCCTGCCTCCCAAGGAGCTGTGTGATGAGCGCATGGTGCCCACACCTGCCCTCCAGGATCTCCCCGCCGAGGCGGCTTTCCCCCCGCGCTCCCGGCTGGGAGCAGGAAGGCACGAAGCCCCGGGGCGGCAGCTGGTCTCCCAGCAAGGAGCCGAGCAGAGACCTCCGGCTCTCAGCCCCCCGCACTGCCCCTCTTCAGTGGGTGGAAGCGCTGCTGGTGTGGACAGAAGGAGGGTAGTGTGGCCATCAGCCACCGAAATAATTACTGCGGCGGCTGTTAATCGACCTAACATCGCTTGTAGTGTAGACGTGCCCTGTGACACATAAGGAGTTGCAAGAGACCATTCAGAGGGAAGTGGGCGGATAACCCTTCTGCCGCCACGGGACAAAGGAGAGTTAGTGAGTTACGGGTTGTTGTGATGAGCCAGGAAACCAGTGTCTCCACTGAGTCCATGGCTTCTGGGGCCTGGCAGAGTTATAAAATTCCATCGACCCAGCCATGGCGCTCAGGGGGGTGAAAATCCACCCCCCTGAGCGAAGCAGTTAAGCCGACCTAAGTCCCCGTCCGGACAGCACTAGGTTGACAGAAGAGTTCTTCTGTTGCCCTGGCTCCCTCCTCTCGGGGAGGTGGATGACCTAGGCTGCTGGGAGACCCCCCGTTCCCCTCACAACCCCGTTGGCGTAGGGAGCGTCTCCACTCAGCACCGCAGCTGGGCCGCTGTCGCGTTTGAAGTGTGGACGAGGCCTGAGCTCCCCAGCTGGTCTTTAGAAGGTGCTGCGCGGGTTTCCTTTGAGGAGGAGGATGGAGAGGTTGGAGAGAGGGTGTGAAAAGTTAGTCGCCCTCCTTCAGGTAAAACCAGTGTACGTGTTTCTTGAGGGTCAGGGGCTTCTGCACCCCACCCCCTTCCTGCCTCCCTGAAGGTTTTGCCCCACTTCCTCCCTCCGGGGACGGCTC
The DNA here is from genome assembly GCF_002925995.2 of Terrapene triunguis. Classification (NCBI taxonomy): domain Eukaryota; kingdom Metazoa; phylum Chordata; order Testudines; family Emydidae; genus Terrapene; species Terrapene triunguis. The sequence goes on along the minus strand of NW_020664446.1, from coordinate 3,449,964 downwards.
CATCTCGTAGCCCCAGCTTTCTCGACCCAGCTCTTTGGCGCTGGCCCTTGATGCTCACCAGCATCATCTGAAGCCCCTGTGCTGAGGGTCGAACGTGGCAGTCTCTAAAAACAGCCCCACAGCTCCCCCCTGGGCTGGCCCCCGTCACCTCTGCACTCTAGAGCAGCTGGACGGGCTTGTTTCAGGCGGGAAGCCCAAGGGGAGGTTGGCAGCTGCAGTCGGAGGGGAAGTGGCTTTCCAGCCCTGTGTTCGGCCAGGAGTCCCCCTGTGACGCAGCTAAGTGCGTTAATAAGCCATGACCCCATCAGGCAGCCTCCCCCGGGGACCAGGAAATACTGGTCTAGACGAAACATCTGGACGCCGCGGCTGGTGGTGCAGATGTGACCAACTTTATGTAAAGTATCCTGTGTTAAACGCAGAGGGGGTCGAGTCATCAATTCTGGTCCGGGAGACGCTGGGATCAATCCAGAGTAAATGAATTGAAGTCAGAATTGAGCATTGCTGCGGTAAATTTGTAACAGATCAGAATCTGGGTTATGGGCGGGGGGGAGGGGCTACGTGCGCCTCAGGCACTGGAAATATAGCTGCCCTAGCACGGATTCAGGGAAGAGTGAGCAAGAGAATCAACACATCAGGAATAATATTCCTGGACTTCCCTGTAGGGTAGGTCTGGCACAGGCCTCACGGCTGCTTCTGACTTTTCCCATGGCGTTCAGCTGTGTTGGGCAGAAGGATGGATGGAAAGCAGGGCCCTTTGTTCCATCTGTCCCAAAATGGGCCTCTGTTTGCACCTGCAGTCAAATGCATCTCAAGTCAGCACGGCAGGACGCTAACGCTTCAGCACACGGAGTCAAGAATCAACGAGAAAGGAGGCTGAGGGAACGAGAAAGGAGGCTGAGGGTCACATACTCTACCTGACCCTGCTGGGTAGGTCACCCATTCCGCACCAACCTACTTGGTACCCATTCAATGGCTATTAGCCAGGATGGGCAGGGATGGTGTCCCTAGCCTCTGTTTGCCAGAAGCTGGGAATGGGGGACAGGGGATGGATCACTTGATGATTCCCTGTTCTGTTCATTCCCTCTGGGGCACCTGGCACTGGCCGCTGTCAGAAGACAGGATACTGGGCTAGATGGTCCTTTGGTCTGACCCAGTGTGGCCATCCTTATGTTCTTATTCCACACTGGCCCACCTGGTACTTGGACCGGTACCCATTCTATACCAGCCCAGCTGGTACTTTATGGGGCATGGAAGTTCATCTGACATCTCACACACTTCACCATCACTAGTCAATAAGACCCATCTTTGTCCCGCCCCCTACCTTGCTGGCCATCTAGCCATCCCTTGCAGGTCCAATGCCTCTTGTTTACAGACCCTCTGACTGCGCTAGTCCCTCGTTCATAGAAAGGGGTGGAACGCAATTCTGGATTTTTTTCCCAGCTGGTTTCTCGTTGTCTTAGCTCCCAGCTCAGTCTGACCCACTGCTGTGTTTGGAGGGGGCCTTTCTGAACCTCTGCAGAGAAATACATGTTAAAACCGCCCTGACGGAAGATCATTTTCCGATTATTCTGCGATCTTCCTGCGCCCAGGTGGAAGCTGTGAGACAGCAAGAGGAGCGCAGGGCGGGTTTGCTTTTACGCCTACAATCATAGAATCTCAGGGTTGGAAGGGATCTCAGGAGGTCATCTAGTCCAACCCTGCTCAAAGCAGGCCCAATCCCCAGACCGATTTTTACCCCAGTTCCCTAAACGGCCCCCTCAAGGATTGAACTCACAGCCTTGGGTTTAGCAGGCCAATGCTCAAACCACTGAGCTATCCCTCCCCCAGTATTTTGGAGCCGTTCCATCTAACTTTCCCAGCCTGGCTCCAGGCCTGGTCCATTGCCTCTCGCGCTGTAAGGTGAGCAGAGGGAGGGAAGTGTAAAGCTAATCTCTGACCCTTGGGGCTCCAATAGACATGTGCCACAATTGGGGCAAACAGGAAAGCTTTAGGCTCTTGCAGTGAGCTTGGCTGCCTGAAATACGGCAGCTCAGCTGTGCCCTGGGTTATCAGCGTTAGAGGTGGCTCAACGGACTGCCTAAACTTTCGGAGATTTCCTTCGGCCTCAAACAGCTGCCAGAACTAGCCGCTCTCTGAAGCAGCTGGGTGCCGTTCCGGTCGCCCCATCTCCACAAAGATATATTACAATAGGAAAAGGCACAGAGAAGGGCAACAGAAATTATCAGGGGGACGGAACAGCTTCGGTATGAGGAAAGGTTAAAAAGACTGGGACTGTTCAGCTTGACAAAGAGACGACTAAGGGGGGGGATATGATCGAGGGCTATACAATCATGACTGGTGTGGAGGAAGTGAATAGGGAAGTGTTATTTACCCCTTCACATAACACAAGAACCAGGGGTCACCCAATGAATAGGCAGCAGGTTTAAAACAAACAGAAGTACTTTTTCACACAACGCACAGTCAACCTGTGGAACTCATTGCCAGGGGATGTTGTGAAGGCCTAAAATGTAACTGGGTTCAAAAAAGAATTAGGAAGTTCATGGAGGCTAGGTCGGTCAATGGCTATTAGCCAAGATTGTGCTCTGGGTGTTCCTAAACCTCTGACCTCCAGATGCTGGGATGGGATGACAGGAGCTAGATCACTCAATAATTTCCGTGTTCTGGTCATTCCCTCTGAAGCGTCTGGCACGGGCCACCATTGGAAGGCAGGATACTGGGCTAGACGGACGATTGGTCTGACCCAGGATGGCCGTTCTTATGAAGATCATAGAAACCAGGGGCCAGATCCTCCGCTGGTGGACATGGTCCCAGCTCCATTGCAGCTGGGCTCTCTTCACCAGCTGTGGTGTCCGAGCCCCCTGGGCAATGACTTGGCGCAGGATCACCACGTAGCCCCGCTGTGGCGTCTGTCCTGCATCTCTGGCTTGCGGGACCAGCGAAGCCGCCTGCGATGTATGTTTTGGGCCTCCTGCGCCGTCATGGCAGTGCGTCGCCCAGCACTGCAGCCCAGCTGCCACGTCACCCCCAAGTGCATTGCAGCCGTTGTCTGCCTCTCCTCGACCCCCGTGCTGCCCCTCCTACCCCCAAAGCATCCGTTCACCCGATGCTTCTCCACTCTCTAAGAACCGGCGTCCTCCCATTGTGTCTCCTGCCTCTAAGGACCGGCGTCTTCCCGATGCTTCTCCACTCTCTAAGGACCGGCGTCTTCCCGACACTTCTCCCCTCTCTAAGGACCG
>NW_020664446.1:3416525-3446718 GCF_002925995.2 Terrapene triunguis | reverse complement strand
CGTCTTCCCGACGCTTCTCCCCCTCTAAAGACCAGCATCTTCCTGTCGCTTCTCCCGTCTCTAAGGACCGGCATCTTCCCGATGCTTCTCCACTCTCTAAGGACTGGCATCTTCCCGACGCTTCTCCCCCTCTAAAGACCGGCATCTTCCTGTTGCTTCTCCTGTCTCTAAGGCCCAGGGTCCTCCCGACACTTCTCCCCTCTCTAAGGACCGGGGTCCTACCGTCATGTCTCCCGTCGCTAAGGACCGGCATCTTCCTGACACGTTTCCAGTGTCTAAGGACCGGCATTTTCCCAACACATCTCCCCTTGCTAAGGACCAGGGTCTTCCTGGCGCGTCTCCCGTCGCTAAGGACTGGGGTCTTCCCGACGCTTCTCCCCTCTCTAAGGACCCGGGTCTTCCCGATGTGTCTCCTATCTCTAAGGACCGGGGTCTTACCGACACGCCTCCTCTCTCTAAAGACTGGGGTCTTCTGTACGCGTCTCCCGTCGCTAAGGCCTGACTCTGGCAGAGCCCCCTAGTGTAGATGAACTGTAAGGCAACTGCTGGCACAGCTGCCCCCCGTCCCCGAACCCAATGTCAGGCCGCTGCTAGAAGTGCTTTTCTGCTGGTATAGTTACGTCTCCACTGGGGATTTTGCCAGCACAGTTATGGTGGTTCAGGGTGTCATTTTCCACACTCCTGGCCAGCAGAGCTTTGGCAGCCGAACTCTGTAGCATACACCCGGCCTCAGGTGTGTGACCAGCTCCGCGCTGTCCTGGGCAGGGAGGGGCACTGCTCGGCCGCTTTCCAGGACAATAACACTCAAAGGCCCCAGTAACGCTTTGGAGGACGGCTCAGCAAACCTGTCGGCTGGGCGAGCTCCTGCGCATGGGATCTGTGCTTCTCCGCTCACTCGGGGCGGCACCATCGTTTGACTCCATCGGCAACTGCGTAAGAATCCTTATCAAGGCCACATGCAGAATCAGTGTGTGCCTGGTCCTGCCGGAGCTGCTGCCCCACTGCGCCAGCTCTCTGCGCTGGCACGCAGCCATTACCGAGACCTCGTTTCACTGCAGAAGGCAAAACTGGGTTAGGCTGGAAGCTGCTGGGAAAAGGGTCCTTGCAGATTCCTCCCTCTTCTCCACTGCTGGAGTGAAAACCTGCTCCGCTTCCCTCCCCTGGGACAGGCACAGCACAGACACACACACACACACACCCGGGGCAAGCTTTCCTCATTCCCCCATGTCCTAGCACTGTGCTTTACCCAGCCCCAGGGGCCAGTCTGTTGCAGGTAAGAGGGGACGGTAGGCTCCAGGCCTTCTTAGCCATGGTCTCTCTGGGGATCCGTCATGATGGAGCCTTTTGTGCTATGGTCACCCATCCCCCTGGACCCATCATCAACCTGTTTTATCCCCGGCCACAGAGCATGGCCAACCTGGGGCGGATCCAAGCCAAAGGCTCCATTGTCCAGCTGTGATCTCTGGACCCACTGGGCGTCTTATCAGCAGGCAGGCAGCTCCTTCCCCGTGCGACCGCCTTGGTACCAGGCCAATGGGGTTGTTAAAAGGCTCGCTCAGATCCGCCAGCAGAGACCGTCATCCCAAGTGGAAAGAAGGTGTCAGTGTTTAATAGTCAGAGTAATTAACCATTGGAGCCATTTACCAAGAGCCGAGGCGGATTCTCCAGGGCTGGCGATTCTCAAATCAGGCCTGGCTGGTTTTAGAACAGAAGCTAGTTTCTAAGAGCTCGGCCCTAGGGATTGTTCTGGGGCAGGTCTCTGGCCTGTGCTAGACAGGAGGTCAGACGAGAGGCTCACACTGGTCCCTTCTGGCCTTGATAGCTGTGACTCTGTGGCAGGGGGAGGAGGGCTGGGTGCTGCCGTTGGGGTGGCCCATGGCCAGATGAGCCCGTGGCTTTGGCTCTCTGGCTGCTGGGGCGATGGCAGGCTGGCTCCTTGCCATCTGCATGGCTCTCTTCCGTCTCGCTGCCCTGCTCCTGGGCCCCATCTGGTGCTGCGGGGGGGGGAGGAGGGGCGGGCTCGGGTGCAAGTCACACGGCTTCCTGCAGTGCAGGAGTCTCGGTCAGCACCTGAATTGCAGCGGCTGCGTGGCTGCTGCCTGCACTGGCCCCCACGCAGCGACCCTGCAGTATCCACGCGTGACCCTACAGCCTGATAACATGCGGAGCTTGTCTCGGTCCTTAGGAGGGGTCTCAGCACATCCCAGGGCACCAAATTAGCCACTGGCACAGCAGCTGGGAGGCAGGCAGCGGAGCACAGAAAGGGGCGGACGTGGTTGGGTTTAGATGGCTCTGGGATGTTACCCGGGCCGAGCTCCACCCCAGACCTGTACTTCCCCCAGGCAGCACCCGCCCACCCAGCCCTGTCCGCTCCCCTCCCTCCGCGTCCATCTTCCCAGCTCCCAAGGCTGGGGGGGGCGGGAGGAGGTGAAAACCGTTTCCAAAGCTTCCGCTTAAGAAACGAAACTCGGAGGATCTCACAAAGATCGAAACCTGGGCTCCAGGCGGCCGCTGGGGAATTTATGATGCGAGCGATTTCTGCTCTCCACGCCCACGTGCCAACGGCATCTCTCCCGCCCGTTCCCAGGTCTTTGTGCCAGCACATGTAATCTGCTGTCCGAACCCGGAATCGTACACGGCGGGGCCCCGGGCAGGGAGGACGGAATCAGGGAGCGGAGGGGGCTCGTCCAGCTCTGAGTCCTTGGAGCAGAGCTGGCTGGTTACAGAGTGGGCTGTGGGACTGACGTAACACAAAACGGGTGGATGTCGCAGCTTGGGCGCAGGGGGGGGCGAGAGACCTGCGGTTGTGAGCTCCGGGCTCTGGCCCCCCCATGGGCCTGGGCCCCCCAAGCTTGGGGAGTGGGGAGGTCAGTGACCATGTGTCTGGCCAGCACCCCCTCCCAGCTCGCTTTCATACTAAAAGTCCCCACATGGGGGCAAGGGGCTTTTTTGAATGCTGGTGAAAGGTACCTGGAGCCCCCCAGCCCCTACTCCTCTGTCTCACCCCTCCCCCGCCCCTCCGTTGCTGAGCAGTAGATCCAGGCAGACACCTGCGCGTTGGGACCTGGAAGGCGAGAACCCCGCCCTGGTTGGGTTCACACCGGGAGCTGAACTACTGGGATAAGTCTGCATCCTCCCCCAGGCGCCCCCATCCTCGATCCCGTAACTAGCCGAGAGACGATCTGCGTGGTCCCAGCTTCCAGGCAAATCCAGCCAACCCAACCCAGGCTGCGCGCGCAGGGAGCATGTGGGAGGGTCTCGATCCGGAGCGGCCCCATGCTGCCAGCCGCTGGCGTCCTTCCATCATGCTGGAGCCTGGAGGGCATCAGGCTGGCTGGGGACGCGCCGTGTTAGAAGAGAAAAATCGCTCCAGGGGAACGCGGTAATGTGACAGTCTCTAAGGCAGGGGTCCCCAACGCGGTCGCCCGCCACACGGAAAGGTTGGGGACCACGGCTCTAAGGCATCGGCAGCAGGTCCTCCTGCCCTGTTCCTCTGGCCTTGCTCCGGCAGAACTCTTGGTGCTTTGACTGGGAGGCTGCAGGAGAGGAGACCTCTGGCTTTGGGCCGTTGTCACGATCCACTGGGTGGGAAGCTACGTAGAACTGGGTTTCCCCCAGTCATTCCCTCAGAGCAGAAGCACACGCCGTGGCAAGGCAATCAAAGGCCGGTCTCTTCCCTCTGCCACGTCAGCCCGACCTTCTCAGATCCGGCCAGGAAGCGTCCGACGCGGGCTCTCCAGGGACGCAGCGGTTGCCGGGGTGCAGTGGGTTTTGCAATGGATAGCACTCACAGCAGCCTTCGGGGAGAGAATGCCGTTGCCTGGCGCCGCGTGAGGTGCACACAACACACACGCGGTGACTGCTTGCAAGTGCCTGATTTCCCACGTCGCAGCAGATGGCAGCCGGGGGTCCAGTGGGTTGGGAAGTCACCTGGTTAATTGCAGCTCTTGGCCTAAGTTACCTTCCCTCCCCGTGGCCGGAGCCTAGAATGTCTCGTTCATTTCCTGGCCGCTTTGGAGAGTTGCTGTGCTGTTGTGCATTACTGAAGCAGCAACGGCATTTCAAAGGCAGGTGCCTGCCAGCTGTTCCCACTCCCCTCAGCTCAGGTTCCAGCACCCTGGAGGTCAAGATCAGATGGTTTGTGCTTTGCTCGGGGGATTTCCTTTATTTACTCTGCACAGGCCGGTTTGCTCATAAAAGTTTAACGATGCGAATACCTTGCCTGTCTGGATGCCAGGTCGTTTGGGCGGGCGATTGTGCGCCTCCGTTGTACACACTGTCACAGTGATTGCGTGTGCAGTCGGTCAGGCCAGTCATTTCGTGGACTGGAAGCTCTTTGGGGAAGGGATGTATGTACAGCATCGTGCACAATGGGCCCCCAGTCCTGAGTGGGGCCACTGGGCAGGACTGTACGATCAATATTACATGTGCAAAATAATAATACTGGCGTTTCTAGCAATCTTCAGCAGCAGATCTCAACATGCTTTACAAAGGAGGGTGGTATTATTATCCCGATTTTACAGATGGGGACACTGAGGCAAGGTCACCCAGCAGCCTCGTGACAGAGCTGAAGGATCTCAAACCCCCTCCCAACCATTGCTGGCTTTTCATATAGGACGGGGACACACACACAGAGACACACACACGTCTCTGTCTAGCATTATCCGCATTGTGCCAGCAAAACTGACGCATAGAGAGGTTAACTGACCCGTCTAAAGTCACGCAGTGAGTCCGAGGCAGCGCTGGGGATAGATCCTTGTTCCTTGCTCTGCTGTTTGTTTAGTGTGTTGTTATTAGGGAGCAGGGCCCCGTGGTGCTAGGGCTGCCCAGGGCTTTTGGTTAGTTACCTTCTTTCTGCAGGCCCCTCAGGATCGGGCCCAGACGCTGTTCCCAGGCAATGGCTCCTCGGGGGCCTGTGTGAAATTAGCGTGGCCCAGTCGCCGTGCAGGGAGTGCCCCCGCCCTTGCTGGTGGGCTCCATTGTGCCCCCGGTGAGCAGCCGCAGCGGGGGGGCCATGTGTTGGGTGGGCCACAGAGGCTGAGCCCCACTTTCGCCCCAGCAACTGACTAAACCCTGGGAAAGCTCCCTCTGGCGTGGACCTGGGCCCCGGGAGCACCTCATCCTGTGTCCCTGCAGTTTCGAATCGCAGCTCCCGTGTGCATTAGCCCCAGGAGCAAGACACAAACCTCTGGGCACCTGTAGGGAGATGGCACTGCAGGGTGGAAAGGTTTGGCTCTTTTCCCTACAGCCGCAGTCAGGTTTCCGTGCGTCCTTCCTTTTGTGTCTGGCTCTATAACTCCTAGACAACACTATTCCTTGATGAATTCCAGCCGTGCTCTGTACACAGCCCTCAGCCGGGCTCTCCGGGGACTCATTTTCTTCTCCTGCCAGCAGTGGAAGGACACCGGTGTCATAAACGGTGTGATTTGTTGGAGCAGGACCCAGACACTAATGGCTCCTGAATCTAAAGAGGGATTTTAATTAGTGGAGAAAACTTTCCAACAGGAGACTGAAAGCAATTAGGGCCTTTCGCTTTCCACAAGACCTTCCTCCTCATTCATTTCTTTTGTCCCCCTCGCTCGTTAGCCGAGCTGTTTAAATAATAATACTTGGTGCACACCTTCAAACACTGGTTAATCTTCACTCCGGGGGCTGCTTTCAATTTCTTCAAATGAAAAGGGGCTTTTTTGGAGTGGAAAAACCCCCAACCTTTTTAAAAATAAAATTGGCCAAAAAAAAAAAAATGGTGTCACATTTGTATGGCAGTGTTTTGTTTCCCCCAAACCAGGGCTTTGGCCAGTGGAAATGGAATGTTTGGGAGAATGTTTTCAGTAATCTGCGGAGTGGAAAGTGGATAAATGTCACCCACAAAACTTAAAATTGGCTCATTCGAACACTGCCGAATGAAGACCGTTTTTAAGTTGTTCACTAAACAGGTTTCCAGCCGGCTCTGTCCCAGCCCCTTTCCTGGGCTGGGTAAGGACCCCACGGTTCCTCTTCTTAAACCAGAGCAAAGAGAAGGTGACGTGGCAAAGGCCACAGAGGGAAGCTGTGGCAGAGCCAAGATAAGGCGCTGGGGGTTCTCGGCAGTTAGTCCTTCATCACTACATTAAAACCCTTCCTAGGCCATTGGCTTCTGTTTTAATTTTTCCCGCCATGCTGTGAACCTAGTGACCGCACGCATGTGAAATGTCACAGGAAAACATTCACTGCTTTGCCCAGCGGCACGTGCTTCCCGCATCTCGCTCCGCTGTGAAATGCAACAAATCGACCCTTCTCGCTGTCTGACTGGAAACGGGCCCCTCTTCCGGCCCACCAGGCCCAATCTTCTGGCTTAAAACCCGCACGATATTGCAGACTCTGGCTCTATCCGTCTCCAGCTCGTGAGCAGGGAGTGTGGGGGAAAGCCCTGGAAATCGCACTGAGGCCTTGTCCCCAGACCGAAGTGGCACCAGTTTAACTAACAGACACAAACACTCATATGGCTAGCCCAGTGCGACCGCCTGTGTGGAGACCGTTTCAGGCAGGTCAGAGGGGCTTAGCTGAACTCAGTGAATGTACATGCGACAGGCCTATCGCCAGTATTGCATCAGGCTGGCTGCCTGCCGCGGGACTAACCAGCTTTAAAGTTAGTTAAACCAGTGCCGGGGAAAAGGTGCCTCATACAGGCCTAGCTTCTCCCCTTTCCTGCGTAGGAACAGCGATAGCGCTGCTGTTAAAGCACTCCGGGTATAGTTACACTGGTGGTTACAGCCGTACGGCTCCTGTGGCTGTACACCAGGCCGGCAGTGCAGAGCCCCGTCTCCCTGTGGTGTTTGTGACGTCACAGCCGCTTCCCCCGCCACAGCCCGGCAGCCGGACGAGGCTTTCCCACTTCTGCTTACAAAACCCCAGCCGGCCTCGGCCCCCCCAAGGGAAGCAGCAAGCCGCCAGCCAGCCCCCACTTCCCGTCCATCTGCCTGTCTCGCCCTGCCCCTGGCCATGAGCCAGGCTGGCAGCCCTAAGGGGAACTGAACGTACCACGCCATGGTCATGGGCAGCCCTGCCAGCTGGTGCCGCTTGGAAAGGTGCCTCCTCCCAGCCATGTGGGTACTTGGTGCAAACCGATGTGGGGAGGTCCTGTAATGCCCTAAAGCCAGGGGGCAGGGGAGACGCTCTGAGCAGGGACTCGCTTGGGCTGGCTTTGGGCCCATCTGCTGCCTCAGTTTCCCTCTAGGCTCCAAAGTCTCCCTGGTCATTTTTCAGGGCTTCCCCTGGCTTACAGCCTGGCTTGCAGCCTGCCTTGCCTTCCCTCCAGCCACACGACTCCTCGGTGGCCCTCCGCGCTGGGGCTTTTCCCCCAGCAGGCTCCTGCTCCCTGCATGGCTCTCCCCCTCTCCCCGACCTCAGGCTGCCCTCCTCTTCCCCCTCAGGCCTGGTTTCTAGTTCCCTGCTGCCCCACACCTGTTCCGTCCACCTGGGGAGGTGGCTACACCTGGTCTGAGCCCCCAAGCCCCTCAGAGGGCCAGCTCAGCTTGCGAGACGCTCCCTTTGCCCAGTGGGAATGGAGAGGGTATAACAGTCCGAGGATGGGGCTGAGGGCTGGGCTCCTGGGAGTCCCCGATTCCTCGGATCCCTTCTCTAGCTTCCTTGTGCGTTAAGCTCTGGTCGTTCCTGCATGTGTCTGCTGCCGTTCCCTCCTGCTCTCTCTCTCTCTGCTCCCCCCCTTCACGCTGCCGCCTGTGCCCACGTGCTCTCCCTAAACCGGTCTCCCTCCTGAAACCTCTCCCCTGCCAGGACGCCCCAGGCCCAGCATGCAGGGACCCACTTCTCCACCGCCCCTCATCTCTGGCATAGAGAAGCAGCAGCTCTGTGTCACCGCGCAGTGCGTTGGGCAAAGTCTGGGGGGGAGCCTGCGTCCCCCACACCAGCACCTTCCCCACCCAACTCCACAGCTGCAGGAGTTTGCTGTTCCCGTCTGGCCGTAAAGCCCAGATTCACGTTTCTTATGGACCCCCTTGAGCCAAGGCAAAGGTCCAGCTACGAGCGTGAAATAAACCAGCTGTGCAGCCCGGGGGAGTGACAGCCGAGTGCCTGGTACATGCAGCGCTGAGAGAGAGGTGAGAGAGCGGGGTTCCCTGGAGCTGGAGGACCTGATACAGCAGCCTAGCAAAGAGCAAGCGCTGAATCAGAGGGATCAGCATGGACAGCTGGTGTGCGGCTCGCGGCGCCGGGGAAGCAGCCTTGTTCTTCAGCTCCTAATAAATGCAGCCCAGTGGCAGCAGCAATCGCGTCTGCCTGCGTGTGCCCCGGCGCCTCTGCAGAAGGGCCTCGGTTCCTCTGCCCGGACTCATCCGGACGCTTGGTTTCCTTTTCCCACCCCGTGGAGATCGGCTAGGGGATCTCTCAGGGCCTCTTCCAACCCTGCCTTTGTGTGAGTCTGGGAGATGGCTCCAAAACCCGCGCTGCCGACGCTGAGCGCTGTCCGCAGCTCCTGCTCCGCTTTGCCTGTCTACAGGAGTCACCATTCCGATGCAGTTTAGTTCTGCCAGGCCCCTCGGCGCGCCCGCGGCCGACAGACCCCTAGCTCCGTCCCCTTCTGGAGGTGCAAAGGATTTCCCCGTTGTGCACGGCCAAATCCTGAATCCTTCTCTCCCCTTTGAAATCTCACAATAGCACCCAGGAACCTCCGGCACGGGCCTGAGGAAACGTCCGCTCGTATAGATCTGCGGATACGAGAAGTGGATTTCCCTGCTAATGCCAGGGAAGTTATCCCCACTCCTGTCTCATGCAGGTGCATTAGAGGTGCAATTCACCCGTTTGGAGGGCGAGGACAAAGGGCTAGTCCCAGAGACCTAGATCCCTCTGGGCTGGAGTGGGACCTTGGCCTTCTTGTAAGGGCAAATTTCACCCTAGATGAGCTGAGCCAACTCGCCAAGTGTCCTGTTCTAACACTGCCCTGTGCTTCTCCCCACACAGAGTTGTCCGACGTCCGGCGCTTCAGCAGCCACGCCCTGAACTACACCACCTTGCTGCTGGAGGACGAGAAGGGGATCCTCTATGTGGGAGCGCGAGGGGCCATATTCGCCTTAAACTCCAGCAACATTGCCGACGGCTCCCAGAGGGAGGTGAGCAACACCCCGCCTGGTCTGGGCTGAGGTTCCTGAATGGCCAGTTGATTGGTTTGGGTGCTGAGCGTCAGGCGTCTGCAGCTGGGCAAAACCGAGTCACTGGTCACTTGGAATCTTGGCCTTGGCTCCTAGCTGTCTTTTTAAAAAAAAATGCAATATAGGGGTCAGATTGGTGTGGGGGGAGGACAAGGTGGTGGTACTCTACTAAGCTCCACCCACAAAAATAAACCCCACCCACAAAAATAAGCTCCGCCCACGTGTCTCCCCAAAACGAGGCCTGGCTCCCAGGACAATGTGCGGATCGGTGACCTTCCCTCTGCTTTCTCCCACGAGCAGTGACAGAATTAACCAGGCTGGTGTTTGAATTGGTGTCCCTGAGTGTCTGAGCTAACCCCTGGCAGAGCTGAAGGAGGCAGGTTTCACCTCTTCTAGCGATTGCCCCAGGCTCTCTGCCTCAGTGACGCTTGTCGAGATCCTCTTCCTAAGGAGGGCAGCTAACGACTTTTTAGTTTGTAATACAAGCTGAGATTCTGGAGAGCAATTAACAGCTCCGGCTGGATGCTCGTTAGGGCTGGGAGAGACACGGTTTTCTAATCCCAGGAGAATTTTCAACAGTGTGAAAAATGTTCCTGTCCCAAATTGCGGAAAAAAGTCAAAATGTCAAAACTGTTCAAGAACCAAAGATCCACTGTCCAGGTCAGTCCAAACGTAACGTTTCGACCCTTTTAGCCCCCCCCCCCACTCCCTTTTTTTTGTGTAAATTTACAGACATTTCTGAACTCAAAGTAATTTTGACAACAACCCGAAACATTCCGGTTCAACAGTCTCTGGTCTCTTTGACCAAAGGTTTCCAAGTCTGGTGTTTCATTGATCCTGACCTAGTTTCGTGAACAGTTTCAGTTTCGATAAATCTGCCTTTTTTGAGGGGGAAAAACACCTGTTCATCAGAGCGTTCCCAACCTGGCGGCGCAGGGAACGGGGCGCGTACTGACTGTTTCTGAAGCCTGGACGTAAAGGGCAGAAATGGGCCAGGTTCCCCTAGCGGTTCCCAAAGCGCCCTGTGTTGCTGCCCAGTTGGTTGGGGTGACGCCCATTGCTCACAGCACCTGCCCTCTCTCTGGGGCAGGAACGAGAGTTTTGCCTGCTAGTGGACGGCTCGAGGCTGGCAGGCCCAGAGGGGGCGCCCTCTACAGGCGCAGCAGCAGCAGTGCAAGCTGCTCCACTCCCACCCACAGGGCCAGGCGGCCGAAGGGGGGTGTTCCTTGGCAGAGCAGGCAAAATTGACTCTCAAGTCCATGAGAGAGGGAGGGTGGGTGGGCGGGCGTGCAACTAAAGCACAGGACTGGGATCCCCACGTGACCTTGGGCAAGTCACTTCTGTGCCTCAGTTTCCCATCTGCAAAACGGGGCTAGTAATCCTTCCCTTGTTTGCCTGGCTGTGTCTATGGTGAGCTCTTCAGGACAGGGAAGGGACGTTCTCTTGTTATTCACAGCACCTAGCACCCGGGGGCCCGGATCTCGGCTGGCGCTGCCGTGATTCCAGTCATTAGTATCAACGACCAGGCTCCGTCATCTCTCCGTGGTCTGCCTTAGCCGAGCTAGTTCTTGGTACCAAGTGAGTTTGCTCCCAGCATCCCCCTCTGCCTGACCAGGTGCAGTTTGCTGCTCCTGTCCCCACCTCACGGCCATTTCAGGTACCAGTAGCTGCACTGGAGCCGTGACTTGCGGCCGCTCCTGCGTATTGGGGTTGGTCCATCTGTCCTCCCAGCTGATGCCCCCAAGTGCTTCTCCCTCAAAGTCTAAGCTGCTTTACCTCCTTCCTTTGGGGTGCATGCCACGCCCCCCGGCAATGCCGGCTGCTGTCCGCTGGGCAAGCCGGGCTGGGGAGAACACCCTTCCCGCAAATTCCTCCCTGGGCCCTGGCACCCAGCAGCTGAAACCAAACCAAACCCATGGTGCTATAAAGCCCAGCACGGTCTGGGGGCACAGGCGTTAAGGCGAGAAGGGGCCCCCCGGTATAGCCAGACCTGTTCTCCCGCACCCAGCAGGGAGCCCAGGAATCTGGAGTAGGCCAAAGACCAGGCTGTTTGCCCCAGGCAGAGAGTGGGGGGAATCGGGGTGCAGGAGGAGGCTGGAGGGACCGGGGGCGGGGTGTCCTCAGCAGTCAGCCCTCCCTTGGGGACTCTGCTGTTCCTCAACCCGAGCGCGGCTGCTTGGAGGAAGCGCTGCAAGCCGCACTGCCTTGGCCAGGCTCTCTGCTAGCCCCAGCTGTTCATCGTCCCCTGGCGGCTTCATACGGCTGAGGCGGACGGGGGTTGTGGAGCACTGGTTCCCTGTGCAGTGGCAGAGCCCTTTGCCCATCTAAGCCGCGGGCCGTGCCTCCAGCCAGGCAGCACCTGTGCCCGTCTCGCAGAACCCCTTACCCCAAACCCCACGTGGTCAAACACGTCTGGCGCCCAGCTCCTCCCCAGATGTGACCTTTAACCCCCGGGCCCACTGCCCCCCCCCCATGCCATGCTCCTGGGCGCCATTGCAAACACGCCCCATTGAAGTCCCTGCAGCCTCCAGCTGCTAGCTCCCCTGTGCCCCCCTACGGCCAGTTCAGTGTCTCCCCAACGCTGGACGCCTCACCCCGTCCCGGCTTCTTCTCCGCCCGTCTGCCTCACGCCCTCGGTCCAGTGTCCCCTTCCTCGCTGCCCCAAGCGCCAGCACCTTCCCCCAAGCCGTGACCTCTGTAATCCACTCGTGGGCACTCCCGCTTCTCCCCACCCCTGCCAGCCCACCCCAAATGCTGCCGCTAAAGTCCTTCCCCCCGTCCCCGGATCCCCTGGCCCCACCCCCTCCTGCAGGAACTTGACACCTGCCGAGTGCCCCGTCTGCCTCCCCTCCAACTCCACAGCCGCTGCTGGGTGCCCGGGACAACTGGAACCCCCAGGGTGCTGGCTCGATGGGATGAACGGGGCTGGCACATCCTACCCCAGCCCTCTCTGCCCAGCGTCTCCTGCATTGCCAGCCCAGACGCTGCGATGGGCATGCCGGACTGGCAGTAGTCGGCAGCTAAGGATACGCGCCCACAGATCAGACCGTTGAAGGGTAGAGTTAAGGTTTTCCAGCCATTAAGTCCTTCCAGATCCTGTTGTCCTGGACACACACACGGTCTTTTGTGTCCCGATTTTAAGATCCCCCCTGGCTGACGGGCGCAGCGGATGCGATTTTGCAGCCTGACAAATTGGCTGGTGATGAATGCTGTCTCTGTGCCAGCCTCCGCGGAGCTGTCCTCCCCCGCGAGGGGCCAGTCCAGCCGGGGGTCTTACTGACAGCAAGGCTGTTTCTCTGCCAGCCCCGCTGCATGGGCAGGACGGTGTCGCCGGGCGGTGGAGGGGCATTTTTGCTTCCCGTCTCTGTCTCTCCGAGCCTTTCCCACGAGGGGCCCCTGGGCTTTTGTCACGACGGCAGCAGCGGCCCAGTTGCACGAGCGTTTTATGATGTGTATTATGGTGGCTCCGCGAGGACCCGGTGCGCCGGGCGCTGCACAGGCAGAGGGACTGTCCCCTGCCTCAGAGAGCTTTGAAATAGGTAGGGCGGAGCCTGGGCAGCAGACAAGAAGAATTGTGACCCCAATTGCATGGAGAGATTAAGTGGGTCTCCCAGGGCAGCAGAGAGAGGGTCTGATGGTGCCAATCGCAGCCCCCCCAGGCGCTACGTCACTCAAAGCTTGGGGGCGGGGGAGAGCAGCTTCAGGCATTGGCGCAAGGTCCTACGCCAGCGGAGAATTCGGCACAGCGGAGTCCTGCCCTCCCTGTCCCTGTCTGGCCCAGGAGGTGGTGGGTTTGGGTCCTACAGCTTCACATCGGTGGGCAGCGCCCCTCGTGGGGCGGATTCTCCAGGGCATAAGCTGGGTGGTTTAAGCTCC
The DNA here is from genome assembly GCF_002925995.2 of Terrapene triunguis. NCBI lineage: Eukaryota > Metazoa > Chordata > Testudines > Emydidae > Terrapene > Terrapene triunguis. The sequence continues at coordinate 3,433,696 of NW_020664446.1, read as the reverse complement.
TCCGGTTCTGTTCAATATCTTCATCATTGAGTTAGCTAACGACATCGAGTGTCCAACCATACAGTGTGTGGACGATACCAAGCTGGGAGGGGTTGCGAGTGCTTTGGTGGATAGGATTAAAATTCAAACTGATCAGGACAAACTGGAGAAATGGTCTGAAGTAAATAGGATGAAATTCAATCAGGAGAAATGCAAAGTACTCCACTTAGGAAGGAACAATCCGTTGCACACATACAAAATGGGCAATGACTGCCTAGGAAGGAGAACTGCGGAAAGGGATCTGGGGGTCACAGTGGATCACAAGCTAAATATGAGTCAACAGTGTAACACTGTTGCAAAAAAAGCGAACATTATAGTAGGCTGTATTAGCAGGAGTGTTGTAAGCAAGACACAAGTAATTCTTCCGCTCTACTCCATGCTGATTAGGCCTCAACTGGAGTATTGTGTCCAGTTCTGGGCGCCACATGTCAGGAAAGATGTGGACAAATTGGAGAAAGTCCAGAGAAGAGCAACATGATTAAGGTCTAGAAAACATGATCCATGATGGAAGATTGAAAAAATTGGGTTTGTTTAGTCTGGAGAAGAGATGTCCGAGAGGGGACATGGTAACAGTTTTCAAGTACATAAAAGGTTGTTACAAGGAGGAGGATGAGAAATTGTTCTCGTTAACCTCTGAGGATAGGACAAGAAGCAATGGGCTTAAATTGCAGCAAGGGCGGTTTAGGTTGGACTTTAAGAAAAACTTCCTAACGGTCAGGGTGGTTAAGCACTGGAATAAATTGCCTAGGGAGGTTGTGGAGTCTCCATCATTAGGGATTTTTAAGAGCAGGTTGGACAAACACCTGTCAGGAATGGTCTAGATAATACTTAGTCCTGTCTCAGGGCAAGGGCCTGGACTAGATGATCCCTCGAGGTCCCTTCCAGGCCTGCGATTCTGTAAGTGGGACCAAGTGAACTGGTCAGTCCGGACGCTCTGCCCCTTTGCTTTGTGCGGGGAAGGCAGGGGAACTAAAAGCCCAGTCTGTGGTAGGCATTGTCCAGCGGAGTTGGGCGCTGCTGCTGCTCAGTGGGCCCCCAGCCAGGGATTAATAGCAGCCAGGTCCTTATTTGAGTCAAGAAGCGTGGAAAGCAAATGGACCCAGGCGTGGGGCTGTTCCTGTGCCATTAGCCTTCACCAGCCGAGCTGGCTCTTTAGGGGTTTGGGTGACATCACTCCGGGGCGTTGCGGGGCAGCTATCGTCTCCACAGCCGGGAGGCACCGGTGAGTAACGACCCCTTGTCCCTTCGCAGATCCGGTGGGAGGCGTCTCGGGAGAAGCAGACCGACTGCCTCCAGAAGGGCAAGAACAACAAGGTATTTGCGGCCGGGTCTCTGCCCGTGCGGGGGGCGGGCGGGCGCGGGAGTCGGGCCCCCGCGTGATGCTCTTTCTTCCTCTCTGCAGACCGAGTGCTTCAACCACATCCGGCTCGTGCAGAGGCTGAACGACACCCACCTGTACGCCTGCGGCACCTACGCCTTCCACCCGCTGTGCGCGGCCATCGTGAGTGCGAGCACGGGGGAATTCACGAGGAGGGAGACCCCGGCTGGGTGTTGGATGCTCCCTCCATCTTTGTTCATCACTCTGTGCTTCCGGCCCCGTCACAGGCTTCTGTCGCTCCTCGTTGCTCTCCCTCCTGGCTGGCAATATCTTCCGCAACAAGTTGCCACCAACCCTCGTAGTTGATCCATGGACCGTTCAGCGTGGGGAGCAGGGCATTGTTAGCCGGCAGGGGGCGCTCCAGACGGCCCTTGTTTGGCAGGGTTACGGGCCTGTCATGCAACCTGACAGCCCAGGCCCCGCCGCACGACAGTCACGAATTAAACGTGGCTTGCAAGGAACGTGGCTGGATGTTGGCCTCCGCCTCAGGCTGCCCCACCCAGTGTAGGGAGTGAAAAAGTCCATTCTGGGCTTTCTGTTCTTCACCTTAGTTACCTCCAGTCTTTGATAACCAGGAGAGGGCACATTTTAAATCAGTGTGTGGGGTTTCAGCTGAAGGTCCCTTCGCTGATGTCAGATGTTGTGGCCACGGGCATGATAGGCGTATCAAATATATAAAAATAGGCAGGGCTGGCAGAAGGTTGCCTGACACTTCCCATTATAAGACCCTGTTTTCAGTTCCTTACGACCGTGTCTGTCTGGTAGCCGCTTGGTCCGTTAGTTAGCTCTTCCGTCTGGTTGGAAGAGCCGAGCTCTGGGAGCCGCCATACTCCACTGTGTTCCCCAGACCGCCTGTAACGATGGCACGTCCCGGTGGGCTGGCTTCCAGCAGTGACAGCATGGCACGCCCTGAGACTGGCAGGGTGGGTGGGGATGATGGCTCTAGCGCGTGGCCTGCGGGATGAGCTAATGGGCGCTGGAGCTCTGCATCCCTAGGCTGCCAGCTCCTGCCCAGCCCAGGTTGGGCAGCGGCTGACGGTCGTAGCCATTTGGGGGCTCTGTGATTTGCATTGGTGTGGGGCGGTCTCTGCCCACTTGCCTGGTCGGGCAGTGCCCACATCCCAGGACATTGGTGTGGTTGTCTGCCCCTGGAGGGGAGTCCTGCCAGCTCACGGCCTGGGGAACCTCACCCAGCAGCTGCCACTCCTGTCCCTGGTCCGTGGCTGCATGGAGGCCCCTGGAGCTGTGGGTGCTGCTTTCATGCCGTCCTGCCCAGCCCAGCGGCTCCTCACCCCCTCGCTCCCTCTCTCTGCAGGATGCCGACAGGTTCGCGCTGCCGCCCCACTTGGAGGAGGGCAAGGAGAAGTGCCCGTACGACCCCACCCGCGGCTACACCGGCCTCATCGTAGGTAGGTGGGGCCGGAGGCCGACGGGGCCGCTCGCCTGGGGTTCCCCGGGGAGGTCACGGCTTGATCTGGCTCTGGGCTGTCGCTGAGCGAGTTGGAGCAGCCCAGGAAGGTTTTCCCCCTGCCCCCGCCCAAATCTCTGTGCACCCCTCAGGGGCTAGAGCCAGCCTCCCCCGCCTCTCCTTTCACAGCCAGTCACCTCCCCACAGTGCCCACCTGCCCCACGGCGTGCCAGTTCCCTTCTATCCCGAACCCTGCCCGAGCCCTACACTGCCTGGCGTGGTGCAGCCGCAGGAAGGAGAAATCCCCCCCACCTCCTGCCAGGGTCTCTGCGAGGGTCCAGCCAGGCCCCGATGCGATCAGGGCTGGGGAGCAGTGTCCACGGGCACACGTTACACAGGAGTCCCCGAAGTGGGTCCCTTCCCCTTCCCCCGGCCCCGGTGCTAAGTGAGTGGGATGCGGGTTGGGCCACAGGTGGCTAAACAACGGGGGGACCCTGACCCGACCTTCCCCCCGCTCTCAGACGGCGGGTTGTACACGGCCACGCGGTACGAGTTCCGCAGCCTGCCGGACATCAGGCGTAACTTGCACCAGCGGCCCCTGAAGACGGAAGAGTCCCCCGTGCACTGGCTAAACGGTAAGATCCAGCGGCCCCAGGAGAAACCTGACCCTCCCCCTCCTTTTGCTGGCTCTGAGCGCCCCTTCAGCCCCTCCGGGCCGAACCCTGCCGTCCTCGGGCAGAATAACGCCCAGGGGACATTGAAACGGGCGGAATAGACACGTCTGAGTCGGCCCCGCGACACCCGGGTCTGAAGGGCGTCCTGGGGTCCGACTCTTGGCTGTACGTTTCATCCGCAGCCTGGCACCTCCTCGCTGCCCATCTGGCATGGGGCACAATGCGGGGTGCTCAGGGCGGGCGGGTGCCTTGCCCACCTCCAGATCAGCGGGCCTGGCAGCGGGGCAGAGATACACGTGGCTCCGTGGGGCTGCAAAGTATTTGCACGAACGTGGCCGGCCAAAGGCAGCCGAAAGGGCGTCTCTGCTCCTCATGCCACGCCTTCCCCTGTGCCATGGAGAGGGCGGAAGCCGGGGCCTTCTCCATTAGCGGAGAGCAGGGCACCCGTCGCATGACGCACCCAGGACCATCCTCGGAGCCTTGGCACTGATCCTAGCGACCCACCTCCGTGCCCCTTCCCCGGGAGGGCGTGGCGCTGGCCACGGAGCGAGCAGCTCTGCTTTGTTCATACGGCTGAGTTCCTTTCTCCTCCTCTTGTTTGTCCCGTCAGTCTTTGCCCTCCGCCTCTTTTTGGGAGTGTCCTGGCGGTGATCACTCTCCGAACCTTTTCACAGCCTGGCCCCATGTTGAGTGGCAGCCCGTCCCGCTGCCCACCCTGGCGAGAACCTACCGCCGGGAATCTGGGTCACTCCGGTGACGGGGCACCCTGAACGTCTTGCCATGTCTGGGCGGGCGGGGTGCCCCAGATCACTAAGAGTTGGGGGGTTCGCTAACCAGACCAGCAGTGGGCACAGATGCCAGCTGGAGTGCTCAGGGCGGGGGGATGAGACACAGTACGGATCTCAAAGCTCTTGTCAGGCTCTGCAATAACCCTGCAGGCAGAGGGGCGGGCGGTATCGTCCGTCCTCATTTCAAGGGAAGGAAGCTGAGGCATCCAGAGGGAAAGGGACTCAGCCAGCGGCAGAGCTGGGTACCGATCAGACCCACCACCCGCCCGGCGGCGGGGCGCGTCTGACGCCGCTGCTGTTTGCAGATGCGGAGTTCGTGGCCTCTGTGCTGGTCCGGGAGAGCGTGCGCAGCCCCGTGGGGGACGACGACAAGCTCTACTACTTCTTCATGGAGCGGGCGGCCGAGGAGAGCGCCTCCTTTGACAAGAGCCATGTGGCCAGGGTGGCCAGGGTGGCGCGGGTGTGCAAGGTAAAGAGACGCTGCCGGAGCTGGGGCACGCAGCTGGGCAAAGCTTCCGAGGGAAACCTATAGGGCCTGGGCACGGCTGTTAGGCCAGGAGAGGTTTCACCCTCCCAAGGGGATGCACCCTGAACACTGGTGAATTCGCAGCCGCCCTTGGCACCTTGGCCGGACCAGCGTTGGACCCGGGCACCCCCTCCCCAGGTGCAGGCTGGGCTGCCCCTCGCTGCTGTTATCACTGACGGCGGCTTTTGTGGCCCTCCCTCCTCCCCCGTCCACCAACCTCCCTCTGCGTCTATTTCACGCCATGCCCCTTGCAAGCGTTCGTCCCAGGGGTCCTGGCGCCACTCCAGCTGGGTTTCTGCAGGGCCCACCTCTCTGGAGAGGAGTCCTCCAGCGGCAGCTACAAACGGGCAGCCCGAGGTCAGTTAGTTAAGCGCCGGTGTTGGCGCGAGAACAAATGGCTGTAAACTGACCATCAATAAGTTTAGGCTTGACATTAGGCGAAAGTTTGTAACCATCAGAGGAGTGAAGTTCTGGAACAGCCTCCCAAGGGGAGCAGTGGGGGCAAAAAAACGAACTGGCTTCCAGACTGACCTTGATAAGTTTATGAAGGGGATGTTCTGTTGAGACTGCCTACAGTGGCGTGTGACCCATCTGCGACTGCTAGCAGCAGATATCTCCAATGGCCGGTGATGGGACACAAGATGGGGAGGGCTCTGAGTTGTGACCGAGAATTCTTTCCCATGTGTCTGGCTGGTGGGTCTTGTCCACATGTTCAGGGTCTAGCTGATTGCCATATTTGGGATTGGGAAGGAATTTCCCCCCAGGTCAGAGACCCTGGGTTATTTTTGGCGTCCTCTGTAGCATGGGGCAGGGGTCATAAACTAGTGCAAATGGTGGATTCTCTGTCACTTGATGTCTTTAAACCATGATTTGAGGACTTCGGTAACTCAGCCAGAGCTCAGGGGTCTATTACAGGAGCAGGTGGGTGAGGGTCTGTGGCCTGCGATGTGCAGGAGGTCAGACTAGATGATCACGATGGTCCCTTCTGGCCTTGAAGTCTATGAGCCCCCAGCCCTTGGTGTCAGCGCCCTGCTCCCACCACCAGACTGGCACGAACTGGGCCGGGGCATGGCAGCCTCTGGGGGACGCGAGGGGGTTTAGCCTCCCTCAGCTACATCCGGCACAAAGGCCGATGAGCCGCGAGGGTGGGAGCTGGCTGAGTCCTCTCTGGCCAGGGCAGGCAGGAGCGGGCATGACGCTGCGGTTTGAAGCAGGAGACGGAAGAGGCTGGTGTGCAGACAGGAGCTAAATACACCAGGTGAGGCAGGTTGAGGGGACGACACGGCCTGTCCTCAGTCCCGACGTCCATTGGGGGCAGGAAGGCGCGTGGCTGGGTCTCCGATGGCTGCCCCTCGGGGATCTCGATACTTGGTCCGCTCCCTCCACATGAGTGCTGCACGTCAGTGCCCGCAGGACGGCTCTGCAACAGGGGAACCCCCCAGCGGAGCTAGCCGTCGTCTGCAGGGCGTGCGGGGGCCCGGGGAGGGCGCAGAAGGGGCTCCTGAGAGAGCCTCCTAGGTGTGTGCCGGGTGTGACTGCTGCTGCAGGATGGTGCGAACGCGAGCCGGATTCAACTCACAGCCAGCCCAGAGCCAAATCAGCCGGCAATGCAGAGTAGCCCCGCCCATGTACATGCAGGTGAGGATTGGTTTTGTGGCTATCCTGGGAGCCTGAGGCACGGGCCAGGACCCCGAGGTGCTAGGAGCTGTACAGACACAGAACAGAAGGACAAGCCCTGCCCCAGTAGCTTGCAATCGAAAGGCCGGCTGCAATGGGGTTTACGTCTGGGGAGCCCCCTTCCCTGGCCCGTCTGAGGCCCTGAGCAGCTGCAGGGGTGGGGGGGTTGGGAGCACCCCGGTCCCGGGGGGCTCAGAGGCTGTGACGGGGCAGCCCAGGCGACAACTTCGCCCTCTCCCAGCGCTTCCCTTCCCTTCACAGAGCGACCTGGGCGGGAAGAAGATCCTGCAGCGGAAATGGACGTCGTTCATGAAGGCCCGGCTGGTCTGCTACATCCCCTACTACGAAGTGCTCAAGGCCGTGCACAGCGTGGACGGGGGCAGCTGGCCCAGCACCGTCTTCTACGCCACGTTCACCTTGTCGGCTCAGTGGTGAGTGGGATCCTGCCTGGCCTGCTTTCCCTGCGGGGCCCACAGACTCATCCCCAGAGCAGGGTGATGGATCCACTGGGGGGTCGTGGGCTGGAGCAGTTCAGCTGGGTCGCCTGGTCCCCTGCGGGCGAGCCCGAGAGCTGAGAGAACGGCTGATCCCCGGCTGCAGGGCGCCTGCCCCTGGTCGGAACAGCGGGTTCTGGCCATTCCCCTAACGGACACGTCACAGCTCCTCCCCCTTTGCATCCCGCCGGCCGTCCCCAAACAGGTCCTCTTCCACCACGGGTTCTCTGTGCTTTGTCCACTGCCAGCGTCTGACCCGTTCCCCCGTCACCACCCTGCTGGGCCAGCCAGGCTGCCGGGCCGGGTCCATGTGCTTTCAGCTCCCCGATCTGTGCCGAGCCCGGCCCTGCCTCTGGCTCTCTCGGCGCGCTCTGGGCGGGCAGATCCTCCTCCTAGCACCCCGCGGTCCAGCTGCCTCAGCCCTGGAACCCCCTTCCTGGAGCTCGAGCCTTGGGGCTCTCTGGGCTACGCTCCACCCCAGCAGGGACACGTGAGAGCCGCAGCGCCCAACCACAGGCAGTGCAAACAGCGTTCCCAAACCAGTCCCTCTTTCCTATAGACAGCACAGAATATACGCAGCTCCGGACAACCCACTAAATCACCCGGATGCCACCCCCTGCCTCAGTTTCCCCCCCCACTCTGCAGGATTTGGGTCAGCGTCCTTTCAAGGGTCCTGGACCGCCCTTCCCCTCTCCGTCACTCTGTGTGGGTCTAAAGATTCGTATTGACGCCGGGCCTGTGTTTTCCCCTTCCTGGGGAAATTCCACTGCTCCAAATCCTCCTCGTGGCCAACCACCTGGGGAGCTCGGGTTCCCCCAGCTCAGGCAGCCTCTTTAGCATAACCATTGTCCTGTCACAGCGCAGACGGTAAGGTTAACAACTTCCTTCGTTCATTCAGCCGCTTCTTCCAGAGCAGGGGGTGGTGATAGAGTAAGGGGCCCCCCACGGCTGACTCACGCCCCATTGAGGCGTTCACTGATACAGCAATTTCACCCAGTGACCCAGACTTCGTGAGCTGTACGTAGCCAGATCCCCCAAAGCATGTCACCCCCACCCCGCCAAGTGACGATCTACCTTAGCGCGCGCAGATCTGGCCACGCTCCGCAGCATGGGAACGGTACGTGTAGGGACCGTGAGAAAAGCCGAGAGCATCATGCGGTTTTAAACAAGTTCTTCGTCGCGCTGTTCATGGGGCGGCTCGGGGCTGTTGATGGCCCTGGTGTCACAGCTGACTTGTTCCTGGGAATGGTGCGAACAAGAGGCAGTGTATAAACGTATAACTGGGAAAACCCAGTGCCCGGAGCTCAGGAGGAAGACACAAAGCCCAGGTTACGGGGACCGCAGAGAGAGGTGGTGGTTTTCCTAATTTGCTGGTTTATTCCCCAACCTCGACACTCTTGCTCCACAGGGAGCTTTCTGCTTTCACCGTCCATTCCAAACGCATCGGGTGTTACAAACGTTTGGGCCCCTGTTTGCAATGCTCCATTTGTGTGCAGAGGGCAAACCTGGACAGCAGGGGATCAATGGGGCACAGAATCGTAGAATATCAGGGTTGGAAGAGACCTCAGGAGGTCATCTAGTCCAACCCCCTGCTCAAAGCAGGACCAACACCAACACCAACTAAATCATCTCAGCCAGGGCTTTGTCAGGCCGGGCCTTAAAAACCTCCAAGGATGGAGATTCCACCATCTCCCTAGGTAATGCATTCCAGTGCTTCACCACCCTCCTAGTGAAAGTTTTTCCTAATATCCAACCTAGACCTCCCCCACTACAACTTGAGACCATTGCTCCTTGTTCTGTCATCTGCCACCACTGAGATCAGCCGAGTTCCATCCTCTTTGGAACCCCCTTTCAGGTAGTTGAAAGCAGCTATCAAATCCCCCCTCATTCTTCTCTTCTGCAGACTAAACCATCCCAGTTCCCTCAACCTCTCCTCATAAGTCATGTGCCCCAGCCCCCTAATCATCTTTGTTGCCCTCCGCTGGACTCTCTCCAATTTGTCCACATCCTTTCTGTAGTGGGGACCCAAAACTGGATGCAATACTCTAGGTGTGGCCTCACCAGTGCCGAATAGAGGGGAATAATCACTTCCCTCGATCTGCTGGCAATGCTCCTACTAATACAGCCCAATATGCCGTTAGCCTTCTTGGCAACAAGGTCACACTGCTGACTCATATCCAGCTTCCCGTCCACTGTAATCCCCAGGTCCTTTTCCGCAGAACTGCTGTTTAGCCAGTCGGTCCCTAGTCTGTAACAGTGCATGGGATTCTTCCTTCCTAAGCGCAGGACTCTGCACTTCTCCTTGTTGAACCTCATCAGGTTTCTTTTGGCCCAATCCTCCAATTTGTCTAGGTCACTCTGGACCCTATCCCTACCCTCCAGCGTATCTACCTCTCCCCCCAGCTTAGTGTCATCAGAGGAGCCCGAAGGCTTCCCCACAGAACGGTTAACTGTCGCTGCATGCATTATGTTGCAGGTGGCAGGGGAGGGAGGGGAACAGTTCTGGCAGGCTTCCTATCGCCACCTTATCTGGTGGAAACGCAGCCCAGTTAAACAGGAGGAGGTTTAGCGGGAACCAGAGCTAGCACGGAGCCGGGGCGTATTTCACTTGGGCACATCTGGGCCAAGCTCCGATGGCCGTTTCAATGGAAAGGGGCGTTTCCTGTTGGTTATTGACACTGATGTGAATTCTAATGAATCGCTGCCTGGCTAATTAGCCGGGTCTGTTGCTAGAAGCCTGACACTGACGGTGGCTATTTATAGCTCAATGGCACAGGGAGAAGGACTGGGCTTGGATGGTTTCTATAGAGAAATTCATTAATGATCACCCAGGGGGCTCGTTAACCCCCCAGGAGTGGGTCAGCCTGGGGAGTGTGCAGGCAGCCGGGAAGAATCCAGGTGTGAGAGGGTTAAATTAAAGGGAAAGCGGCGATGGCACCATAGCCTAGTAGTTAGTGCACTCCCAGGCAGGGGTCCTGATCCACTCTCCAGGGCAGCAGCCTTCCTCGCCCGGCCGGTAAGGGGGAGGGTGAAGATGAGCGGGGAGGGGAGGGAGCCTCTCGAGGCGGCAGCAGCAAGCAGTGATCCATCCCGCTCCTGTTGACCAGGGAACCGGAAACCACCTCCTGAGCTGGGTCTCACCCAGACACCCCCCCCACCCCAGGGCCAGCTTCTCGCATTGAGCACACCGGGCGAGGAAGGGGCAGCAGCCCAGGGCAAGTGTGTCCAGGGATCACAGGGCCATCGCGCTACCAAGCACGGAGCTGGGCGTTCACCCTCCCAGTTGTACCGTAAGCTGGGCCGAGGGCGCTGGGCCGGGGCTTAGACCTCCTCTGTGCCCTTGGGCAGGTCAGCGACTGGGAGGTGGGAATAGGGCCGGGCCAGCACTGAGGAAGAAGCCCCCTCTTGCTCCACCCCGCAGTGGGGGCTGGATGCCAGGCTGTCTGGGGTTGGGAAGGAATTTCCTCTGGGGTGGGGCACAGGGGCTGTAGGAGCCAGCGGGGCCGTGAGAGCCAGCAGGGGTCCCCCAAGCCACGTGCTGAGGGCTGGCCGCTCGCCGGGGGCTGCCCTTCCTCGGCTCTGTGTGTCACGGGGTAGGTTTAACAGAGTGGGGAAACTGAGGCACACGTTGGGGCTGGGGCTCGTTGTGCACTGGGTCAGTGGCAGAGACAGGAATAGAGCCCTGGAGTCCTGACTCCCGGAGTCCTGGGAATGCTTCCCTCCACCTCCCGTCCTGCTCATGTGCCAGCATTCGCCTCTGGTGAGGGCGTGCCGCTCTCAGCCCCTCCAGCAGGCCTGGTCTGGGGCCCCCTCGGGATCTCCCCAGAGAGCCCTGGCTTGGGAAATCGCCAGGCTCCCAGACTTGGGGGCTCTTCCCCGACCTGCGGGGCCTCCGCCTGGCACTCCCCCGCCCCCCGCTGTGCGGCGGGTGACCCTGCTATTGAGTCTCCGTTCCCTACCAGCTCATCTCTGGTGCCTTTGGGCTGATCTGCCCACGCTGCTGCGGGCAGGGGGCTGGCAAACAGCGCGGGGGCGCAGCGACCTCGCTGCCGGAGTGAGGCAGCCACTGGGAGCAGAACCGGAACCGCCTGGGCTTTTGCTGGTTCCTCTTGCGGAGCGGCCCACCTGGGGGACCAGGACTGGAACAGCAGGGGGGCTGCGGGTCGGGATTGAGGGGCGTTGGCAGAGCTGTGTGCTGCCCGGGTTGGCGAGGTCGCCCATCTGCTCCCTGTGCTGGGCGTGGACAGTGGCTCTGTGTCATTTGTGGACGCACTGTCCACCCCCCCTGTCCCTCCTAGGGCCTGCTGCTCCCACGTCCCATCCTGCCACAGCTCTGCCAATGCCAGCTGCCGCTCTGGCGTTTGCCAGCCGGTGCCTGGTGGCGCCGTTTTCCATTCCCTTTCCCTGGAGAGACACGTCTGGGCCTCAGGAGGCTGGGGTTCACTGCCCCTGCCTTGCCGTGTGACTCTGGGCAAGCCCCTTCCCCCTCTGGGCCTCGGGTTCCCGTCTGTAAAATGGGCATCATGCGACAGATCCACTTTGCCGCCTGCTTTGAGGTCTCCGGCTGCCGGTCCATGGGACGGTCCTGTCGTTATTTCAGAGCCCCTTGTCCTCCTCCAGGAAAGCTTGGGTGTTTGGGGCCGTTTCGGTAGGATCCAGCTCTCAGTGAGGGAGAGGGCGGCGTGGTCAGTGGCTGGGGCGTCTGGCGGATGGAGCAGAGGTGCGTGTAGCCCTTGGGGGGGGCCGCGGGTCACTGATCCTGTCGCCCTCTCTCCTAGGAGGAGCATGGAGGCATCCGCCGTCTGCCAGTACAACATCTCTGAACTGCAGAGGGCTTTCGAGGGCCCCTACATGCAATACCAGGACAACACCCGCAAATGGACCCTCTACGACGGGGAGGTGCCGGCCCCGCGGCCGGGCTCTGTAAGTGACCTGGCCACGCCAGCGCCCCCTGCTGGCCTGCAAACATGCCCTCGGGCTTCATCCCCAGGAGGGATGGGCGAGGGGCAGCAGGGATGGGGCTGGGAGCCACGAAGACCTGGATTGCTGGTCCCAGCTCTGCTGCTGACTCACGGCCAGGCCCACCGGTTCCAGCATGCATGGCTCCCTCCTCGAGGTCTGGGGGGCAGGGGGTGGCGCTCACACCCCAGCCGCCAGCCACTTCCCGAGTTTTGGAGGGTTGGGGGGGAGGAATCAGCTGAATGTGAGCTAATGCGATCCGGGGATGTATAAACGGGAATCTCGAGGAGGAGTAGAGAGGTTATTTTAGCTCTGTATTTGGCCCTGGGGCGACCGCTGCTGGGGTCCTGTGTCCGGGTCTGATGCCCGCAGTTGAGGAAGGATGTTGATCAATTGGAGGGGGTCAGAGAATGGTTCAAGGACTGGAAAACCCACCTGGTAGCGATAGACGTAAGGAGCTCAGGCTAGCTAGCTGAACAGAGAGCAGGTGAAGGGGGGACTGATCACAGTCTGTCAGCACCGAGGGGGGGAACAAATATTGGGTAATGGGCTCCTCAGTCTGGCAGACGACGATCTAACACCATCTGAAGCAGGACAACTTCCGACCGGAAATAGAGTAACTAACCGCTGGGGCAATGTACCAAGCGGCTGGTGGATTACCCGTCACTGGCGGGTTGGAAATCCAGACTGGGCGCTTGTCTGAACTCTGCTCTAGGAGGGTTTTGGGGGCAGGTCTCTGGCCTTTGCTATGCAGGGGGGTCAGACTAGTTGATCCCAGTGGTCCCTTCTGGCCCTGGCGTCGAGGAAAGCCCTGGAGGCCGAGGCGGGAAGGGATCCCGTGTAACGCAGAGCAGGATGTTTCACCCCGTGCTGAGGCCAGGTGCAGTCAGACCACAGCACGTCAGTCGTCAGGACTGAAAGGAACAGGAGCGCCCATGCACCGAGCCCCATGCAATGGGTTAGGTGAGACGTGCCCAGGTGATCCCCGCAGATCCGAGCCTGCCAGGCGCTGTTCACCAGCTGCTGTGTCCCGCCCCAGAGGTGGCCGCATTGGGCCAGCGGGCAGGCTGCGTACCCGTCCCTAGCCATCTCTCCTCCCCCGTGCAGTGCATTACCAACCGCTCCCGCGAGGACGGCTACCGCTCTTCCCAGGACCTGCCCAACGGCGTGCTGGATTTCATCAAGCTGCACCCGCTGATGTTCGAGGAGGTGAAGCCGGCACGGGGGGAGCCCCTGCTGGTGAAGAAGAACGTGCTCTACACGGCCCTGGCGGTGGACAGGGCGCCGGCCCTGGATGGCCAGCAGTACGACGTGCTCTTCATGGGGACTGGTGCGTCGGCGCCGCCCCTCCCCCACGTGAAGGGTTGGGGGGGCAGTGTTGTCTGGGGGCCCTGAGTCGCTCGCCCAGGCTGGGTGGGACGGGGGACCCCAGCGTGGCTGGGGGGCCTGGGCGGAAGCTGCCACCGGAGAGGAGACCCACAGAAGGAGGGGGGGTAACTCAGAGTCCCACACCCCCATCGGGGCAGCAGCCAGGGGCTGCCGTGCCCAGGCCGGGGGGGAACTTAGCTGTGCGGTTGCCCGACCCCAGCCCTGGCCTGTGGGCACAGCGCTCTCCCGCCCGGCGCTGCCCTGACGGTGCCCCTCTGCCTTTGCCCAGGTGACGGCTGGCTGCACAAGGGGGTGGTGATCGGCTCCGCCGTACACATCGTGGAGGAGCTGCAGGTCTTTGGGGCCCCCCAGCCCGTGGAAAGCCTGGTGATCTCCAAAGGCCAGGTGAGACGCCGCTCCGGGCTGCACCCCGACTCCGCCGGGGGGGACAGAGTAGAGCCAGCCCCCGAGGGGGAGGCACTGCGGACACGCCGCCCCTCCAGGGGCCCTCTCGCTTGTAGATGGCAGAACAAAATGGGCGTGTTGAAGCCCTTGGCTGCCGTAGCCCGCAGCCAGGCCCATTGAAATCTAGTGGCGCATCGGGGCGCCCCCCTGCGGGGGGATCGGGGCCAGGGAGACGGGCGAGGAAGGAGAGGCAGGGACTTCTGCCGGCTGGAGCAGGGGGCCGGGCGTCAGGACGCCTGGGTTCTATTCCAGAGTCTGCCACTGACTCCCGCCCATCCGCGGCCCCTCTGTACAGTTGCCCGGGCGGGGGCAGGAGGAACAGCCGCCTTCGCGTCGTTAGCTGGGCTGCCAGGCCCTGGCGCTGCAGGGCGGCAGTGAATGGGGCCCCCGGGGCCTGTCTCCCACCCAGCCACGCTCTAAACTCACGCTCTAAACTCCTTCCTGGGCAGCTGGCTGAGCAGAGAGGCCTGGCGGTGGGTGGCCGGCACTCCCTGGAGCCCGGCTTGCCCAGAGAGTTGGCAGCACTGATTAGCCAGCCTGGCCCCCTGCCCACGGCGGAGGCGTGGCCTGGCACTGGCTGACCCCAGCTTGGAATGCCAGAGCTTATCGGAGCCTGGGCACCCTCGGCTGCCTGCCAGCCTGCCCGCCCCAGGGCGGGGACTCAGAGCTGTGCTGTGGGGCAGGGCACCTCCCCACGCCCCAACGTTAACCCCTCTTGGGCAAGGCGCTGGCGCTGGCTGGCGCACGTGGGGCAGGGGGCTCTGCTGAATGAGAGGGGCGTCCCTGGGGCCCCTCCCTGCCCTCGGGGGTCTCAACCCCCCTCTCTCCATCCTGCTGCCCTTATCCGAAGCCCTGGGGAGCCTCCCCCCGTGCACCCCCGCTGGCTTTCCAAGCACAGGCCTCAGCAAGCCAGAGGAGGCAGCAACGGCAGAGCCAGGCCCCACCCCCCGCCCAGTGGGGCAGGGCCTGGGGCTGTTCCCCCATGGCCATTGTTACTGGGGCCTCTGCATGGGGGAAGGGAAACCCCCCTCTTTGTAGCGCCCCCATCCCAGCCCCTCAGTTGGGGGGTGCAGCCCAGAGCCTAGGAACCAGGCAGCCAGGAACCGTACTGATCCCCTGGGTGCCACGCAACCCCGGGCCCCCATCGCTTCCCCAACACCACGGGAGTGAGTCGATTGGGGGGTGAGCCCCGTCCCATGGGGGGACTGAGGCAGTGACCTGCCCAAGGACACACATAGGTCAGTGACACAGCTGGGAGGAGAACCCAGGAGTCCGGGCCCTCAGCCTCCCGCTCTAACCACTAGACATGCTGCCTCCCAGAGCTGGGAATAGAACCCAGGAGTCTTGATCCCCAATGTCCTGCTCTGTGCCCAGCGGAGCCGCTGCCTGGCTGGGGCTAGTTTCTGGGGGGCAGATTCTCTTAGGCCTCGGTTCAGGTGTGTGTCTGACGATGCCCTAAGGGAAGGTGCGTTCCCACGTCGGTGTGATCGAGTTTCGCCTCGGCCCGGACCAAGGTTTCAGCCGGCTCGTAATACCGGGGTCTCTGCTCTTCGCCTACAGAGAAGCGTGTACGTGGGGGCTGCCAGCGGAGTCCTACAGCTCCCCCTGTCCAGCTGCGCCAGGTACGGCTCCTGCTACGACTGCATCCTGGCCCGGGACCCCTACTGCGCCTGGGACGGCGAGGGCTGCAGGGAGGTGGCCGGCGCTGCGGACAGGTACAGAACCGCTGAGCTTCTCCTGCCCCAGGCCTCCCAGCGGGGAGGTCCCGGCCCCTGAGTGGCCTGCCGCGCCCAGCTCCTGCTGCCCGGGTGAGACACGGCCGTGGGGTTACAGGAGCTGCCGGCCCAGCCCGGGCTGGAGGGATGCTGGACTCAGCCAGCCAGAACGCCGTCTGGGAACTGGAGCGCTGCTGGGTGCGGAGGGGGGCACCGCAGCCTCCCCCAACGCTGCCCGGCAGGACAGCTCGTCCTGTGCAGGGTGAACCCCCCTCCTGGTGTCTCCTGCTGGGGACGTGCGCCGGGACATTGGGACTTCCCTACGCCCCGGCCCACCAAGCAAACCTCCCCCTGCCAGCTCCACCACCGGAGGGGCTGCGGTGCCAGCTTAGCCCTTCGTTGGCATTGGTGGCCCCTTCCCAGAGCTGGCCTGGTGCTCAGGGAGCCCCGACTTCTCACCCCGGCTCCCACGCTGCCCCCGGGTGCTTCCTTCGCCCAGAATGGCACCGTTAACCGGGCTCTGATCAGAGCTGGGATGCTGGGGACCAGCTGGCTCTGTGTGCGTGTGTGTGCGTGTCTGCAGGCAGAGCTGTGTGCATGTGTACCTGTCTGTAGGCGGGGCAGGGTGTGCACGCGTGTGTGTGTCTGCGGGCGGGGTTGTGTGTGTGTGTCTGCGGGCAGGGCTGTGTGTGTGTGTCAGCAGGTGAGGTTGCGTGTGTGTGTGTGTGTGTCTGCGGGCGGGGTTGCGTGTGTGTGTGTCTGCGGGCGGGGTTGCGTGTGCGTGTATGTATGTCTGCAGGCGGGGCTGCGTGTGTGTGTCTGGAGGTGCGGCTGCAGGTGCGTGTCTGCGGGCGGGGTTGCGTGTGTGTGTGTGTGTGTGTGTCTGCGGGCAGGGCTGCGTGTGCGTGTCTCTTAGGGCCGTCGGCCCCCTGCTGACACGGCCCGTCTTGCTCCTCACAGGACCCAGCTGACCCAGGACGTGCAGCACGGCAGGGAGGGCTGCTGGAACGGCTCCGCCCAGGGTGAGGCTCCGCCCCGCCCCGCCCCGCCCCTGTGAACTCAGGCCAGGACCATCAAGCCTCCGCCCCACGGGAAGCGTCTCGCTGGCCCCCTCACAGCCCCCACCTTCACCCCCAGTTCCCCGGGAGGGAGGAGTCGTCGTCCTGCCCTGCCCAGTCACTGCGCTGGGGGGCTCCCTCCCAAAGCATTCTGGGAACTCTCACGGCCCAGCCATTGCCTTACCATGGCAGTCCCTGGGGGGGGGCAGTCCCAAGGCATTCTGGGAACTCTCACGGCTCAGCCATTGCTTTACCATGGCAGTCCCGGGGGGGGCAGTCCCAAGGCATTCTGGGAACTCTCACGGCTCAGCCATTGCCTTACCATGGCAGTCCCGGGGGGTGCAGTCCCAAGGCATTCTGGGAACTCTCATGGCTCAGCCATTGCCTTACCATGGCAGTCCCTGGGGGGGGGGGCAGTCCCAAGGCATTCTGGGAACTCTCACGGCTCAGCCATTGCCTTACCATGGCAGTCCCGGGGGGTGCAGTCCCAAGGCATTCTGGGAACTCTCATGGCTCAGCCATTGCCTTACCATGGCAGTCCTGGGGGGGCAGTCCCAAGGCATTCTGGGAACTCTCACAGCTCAACCATTGCCTTACCATGGCAGTCCCCGGGGGGGGGGGG